>NC_091209.1:16041002-16358502 GCF_040958095.1 Procambarus clarkii
CGTAGTGTGTTGTGGGGGGTCGTAGTGTGTTGTGAAGGGTCGTAGTGTGTTGTGAGGGGTCGTAGTGTGTTGTGAGGGGTCGTAGTGTGTTGTGAGGGGTCGTGGTGTGTTGTGGGGGGTCGTAGTGTGTTGTGAGGGGTCGTAGTGTGTTGTGAGGGGTCGTAGTGTGTTGTGGGGGGTCGTAGTGTGTTGTGAAGGGTCGTAGTGTGTTGTGAGGGGTCGTAGTGTGTTGTGAGGGGTCGTAGTGTGTTGTGAGGGGTCGTGGTGTGTTGTGGGGGGTCGTGGTGTGTTGTGAGGGGTCGTGGTGTGTTGTGAGGGGTCGTGATGTGTTATGAGGGGTCGAGGTGTGTTGTGGGGGGTCGTGGTGTATTGTGAGGGGGTCGTGGTGTGTTGTGAGGGGTCGTGGTGTGTTGTGGGGGGTCGTGGTGTGTTGTGAGGGGGTCGTGGTGTGTTGTGAGGGGTCGTAGTGTGTTGTGAGGGGTCGTGGTGTGTTGTGGGAATCGTGGTGTGTTGTGAGGGGTCGTGGTGTGTTGTGAGGGGTCGTGGTGTGTTGTGGGGGGTCGTGGTGTGTTGTGAGGGGGTCGTGGTGTGTTGTGGGGGGTCGTGGTGTGTTGCGGGGGGTCGTGGTGTGTTGTGAGGGGGTCGTGGTGTGTTGTGAGGGGTCGTAGTGTGTTGTGAGGGGTCGTGGTGTGTTGTGGGGGTCGTGGTGTGTTGTGAGGGGTCGTGGTGTGTTGTGAGGGGTCGTGGTGTGTTGTGGGGGGTCGTGGTGTGTTGTGAGGGGTCGTGGTGTGTTGTGATGGGTCGTGATGTGTTGTGAGGGGGTCGTGGTGTGTTGTGAGGGGTCGTAGTGTGTTGTGAGGGGTCGTGGTGTGTTGTGGGGGTCGTGGTGTGTTGTGAGGGGGTCGTGGTGTGTTGTGAGGGGTCGTGGTGTGTTGTGGGGGGTCGTGGTGTGTTGTGAGGGGGTCGTGGTGTGTTGTGAGGGGTCGTAGTGTGTTGTGAGGGGTCGTGGTGTGTTGTGGGGGTCGTGGTGTGTTGTGAGGGGTCGTGGTGTGTTGTGAGGGGTCGTGGTGTGTTGTGGGGGGTCGTGGTGTGTTGTGAGGGGTCGTGGTGTGTTGTGATGGGTCGTGATGTGTTATGAGAGGTCGTGGTGTGTTGTGAGGGGTCGTGGTGTGTTGTGAGGGGTCGTCGTGTGTTGTGAGGGGTCGTGGTGTGTTGTGGGGGTCGTAGTGTGTTGTGAGGGGTCGTGGTGTGTTGTGAGGGGTCGTGGTGTGTTGTGATGGGTCGTGGTGTGTTATGAGGGGTCGTGGTGTGTTGTGAGGGGTCGTGGTGTGTTGTAAGGGGGTCGTGGTGTGTTGTGAGGGGTCGTGGTGTGTTGTGAGGGGTCGTAGTGTGTTGTGAGGGGGTCGTAGTGTGTTGTGAGGGGTCGTGGTGTGTTGTGAGGGGTCGTGGTGTGTTGTAAGGGGGTCGTGGTGTGTTGTGAGGGGTCGTGGTGTGTTGTGAGGGGTCGTAGTGTGTTGTGAGGGGGTCGTAGTGTGTTGTGAGGGGTCGTGGTGTGTTGAGTATCGTGAGGTATCTGTAGTGTATTATCGGTGAATGCAACAGGATAGTTTGAAAATTGTCTTTCCTCGCTATTTTTTTCATTCTTTGTCATGATGATGTGTATTGTTGACGTGTCATTATGTCTCGATTACAAGTACCTCTGGTGGTTGGCCTCACTTGATGTTGTAAACTGAACTGCAATGTAAACTAAGTCAGCATCACTATTCGTACATTCAGCATCATTATTCGTCAATTCAGCATCACTATTCGTCAATTCAGCATCACTTCGTCCATTCAGCATCACTATTGGTACATTCAGCATCACTATTCGTACATTCAGCATCACTATTCGTACATTAAGCATCACTATTGGTACATTCAGCATCACTATTCGTACATTAAGCATCACTATTCGTACATTCAGCATCACTATTCGTACATTCAGCATCACCATGTAACCGAATTTACAAATATTCGACAACTTGAGACAATGCTCAAGAAAGTTATGCAAGATCATGCAATCTCAAGACTTTCTTGAGACAATGCTTAAGAAAGGCATAAATGATTTATTAATAATTATATACGCCTCTAAATCTTAACCATGTGTCTCTCAAGTGTAGTTTAATGGACATATTGTATACGCAATATTTGCGTAGGTCACTGTTCTGTGATTGGTCGACTGTTAGTGGGCGAGGACCAATGGGGGCCGCGGGATGAACCTCTCTCGTGATCTCTGTTATGGTAATGAATCTGTCTGTAGGGCCGTTTGTCCTACCTATCCCTACCCCCACTCGCCCTTTTCTCTTTTTCCCCTCTCCCCACTTTTTCTCTCCCTCTCTTTACTCTCTATTCTCCCTCTCTTTACTCTATTCTCCCTCTCTTTACTCTCTATTCTCCCTCTCTTTACTCTCTATTCTCCCTCTCTTTACTCTCTATTCTCCCTCTCTTTACTCTCTATTCTCCCTCTCTTTACTCTCTATTCTCCCTCTCTTTACTCTATTCTCCCTCTCTTTACTCTATTCTCCCTCTCTTTACTCTCTATTCTCCCTCTCTTTACTCTATTCTCCCTCTCTTTACTCTCTATTCTCCCTCTCTTTACTCTCTATTCTCCCTCTCTTTACTCTCTATTCTCCCTCTCTTTACTCTCTATTCTCCCTCTCTTTACTCTCTATTCTCCCTCTCTTTACTCTCTATTCTCCCTCTTCCCACTCCAACCTCTCCCCAACACATCCACTGTCATTAATCCCCGCCCCCATCCCTCTTTAATCATTCCCATCTCTCTTTCCCCTTCTTTCTCCTCTTCCTCTTCTCTATCCCCACTATATCCCCTTCCCTCTTCATCCGTCACAGTGTCTCCGTGTCCCCTCGCCCTCTCCCCTCCCTGCCCTCAGTGTCTCCTGGGAGACCAAGATAAGCTGTTAACCCCCGCCAGTCACTACGTGTTTAAACCAAGTCACTCACAGCACAATGCCCAAATTTAATTATACATGATACTAGATAGGGGAACCGGCGGTGCCCGGGTCTGTCTCTCCTCCCACTTACCTCTATCTGAGGGGAAGTGAATACGATGGGTGTGTGGGGAAATAAGGGGAAAGGGAGAGAGTGGGGTGCTCAGGATACCCCCCCCCCCAAGACCACCTGCTATGTTGTTGTTTCATTATTAATGTGTTTTATATGAGCGTTCACCCCCCCCCCCTTACAAGTTATGCTTGCAGGCTCTTCCCTCTCTCTCTCTCTCTGTTTGCCAGCTCTCCTTCTCTAGCATATTGTTTACAGCTTGCTTCTTTTCAAAAAAAGAGATCAATACAGAAGCAAATCATACAAGTACACTAAACAAGAGTATCTGACAGAGGAGGTGGGCTCAACAGGGATATGTATATACACCTCCGAGAGGTGTATATACACCGCTTCTCGGTGTATATACACCGCTTCTCGATGTATATACACTTAGCTCAGCATATATATATCCGAAGTTTTAGTCCTGGAATATGTTCAAGGCTAAAGTATTCTTGCTGGGTGGTCAATTAGCTGTTTTTTGTTGTTGTTTTAGATTCAGCTACTGGGAACAAAAAATTCCCCCAAGTAGCACAGGCTATGGTGAGCCCGTGGTGGACTTACCTGGCACGGGAGCGGGGCTGAAACTTTAGGTCAAGGAGCACTTGTGGTGGCCTTAATAACCCTCCAGAGGTTTATGGGCCTTAATCCCAACACCAAACCAAGAGGTGGGAAATGCTTAGCAGGAGAGGGTCAGTTGTAACGAACTGAAATTGAAATTGAAATAAGTTTATTGAGGTAAAATACACAAAGGGATGAGGTAGCTCAAGCTATTCTCACCCCGTTCAGTACATCGTGTTAATACATACATAGACACACATCACAAGCAATAAATATATTACCAAACATTCTGAGAGATAAACATATACATTTCCTAATGTAACGAACTATCACTCTTAAAGGAATCACGGGTAACTTGGAGATCTGCCACTTTACAGCTAGTCCCATCGGTCGCCGTGTAGTAGGCTACGCCTCGCCCAACACCGAGTTGTCAACACGCCCTCACTCCTTCCACACTATCATGACACTTTTAACAAATTCTGTCCCTCACAAACTTTCGCACCTCGTCTCCCGTCCTAACAGGAAAATCCTTTAGCTTCAGAAACATAATCGATATAAAAGTTGTTTTGATAAGTCATTTTACGTGACGGCTCCAACTCTTAGGGTTATCGGGCTCGCGTACGTACTTAACTCACGTGCAGAATAGCCTGGTTGAAACAAATAATTCAACCCCACACATTTTGAGCCACTTGTACTATCTTGACTTGCACTTGACTATCGAGTAATATACAGTAATCTAACTCATCAAGATTGTTACTTGCTTAGCCGAGTGAATTTTGGGGGTTCAGTTCCTGAGCCAACTATGTGGCTCCGAAATCTTTTCCACTATCGCCTTAGGGATGGTTATAGGGGTGTAATAATATAGGAACAAAATCTATCACCACATATATGAAATTAAGGTGACGATTTACCCCTCCCTCACCCTTTCACCTTGCCTCTCTTGCCTTGTAATAATTCTTTCTTTTCACGACTTGATAAGGATTCAATACGGACCAGAACGTCGTCACATATCATTTTATTTAATATGTGTGGATTGGGTGATGTAATTCACATGCTTACATTAGGATTGGAACACTTGGGTTATGCAGCCTGCCAGTCGCACCCCAGTGGACCTTGATCGCTCGCAGCCACAGGCGTTCATGCCCCCACACGTCTCACCACTTCCAGTAAACATTCACTCTCTCTTCTTCCCGTGTATCACACAGCTATGGCGCTGGTATATGAACACAGTTATAACTCTCTCTCTCTCTCTCTCTCTCTCTCTCTCTCTCTCTCTCTCTCTCTCTCTCTCTCTCTCTCTCTCTCTCTCTCTCTCTCATTTACATTTTCATAGTTCTTTAAAATCGTACCCAGAGTTAACCTTCAAATGTCACAGATAATATAAATTCAATCTTTGCCAAAAGATCCGATGTTATACATTGTTGAATATCTTCTATTATATTCCTATCATAGACTGTTCACACATTGGTCTTCTCCTCTCATATGATTTCAACCATAACCCCCATCCATCCGCACAGTGAACAGCATGGGAACCTCACACACACACATGCCTCACGCACTGGGAAAACAAAATATATAATTTAAATGCCATTCCCAAAAGTACATAACACATCTGGTCATCTCTCCTCACTTTTTTGTGTTCTGTTTCCATGCGCTGCCACTAAATCCACACACATTATATATATATATATATATATATATATATATATATATATATATATATATATATATATATATATATATACACCCTACAGTAGAGCTCCCAACCCCAGCCTGGTTCTCTGAAGACCTATACCACGCTTAGAAACGTTTGAATGCCTAGTTATGTTCACAATTTTTAACTCATAATTTTACGAAATACTTTTTCAAAACTGAAAATGGTGAAATCAAAGTGGAAGTCATGATACAATGACGAATACTTCAATATTATTTGCAACTGTTGCAAGCATTGAAACTAAAACACTGAGAACCTCCCCGGAAGATAGTCATAGAGTTCGGCTTCACTAGTCGAACTCTCAAGGTGTTCACAAGAGAACTTAATAAACACCTTCATATAGGATAAGAATAGCTTGAGCTACCTTCATCCCTCTGTGTATTTATACCTCATTAAACGTATTTGAACACCTCCAAATGGACACGTCATCAAGAAACATCAAGATTCATACATCAGGTTGCGAGCTGCTGCGTCTAACAGCCTGGTTGATCATACTACCAACCTGGTCAGAGGCCTGGACAGAGTTTGGCTCACGGGTGAACCCTGAAACCAACGCATTGTAAAATAATCACTGATGCAGTTAGTACCGATCACGGCTACAATACTTCAGTA
Source organism: Procambarus clarkii (assembly GCF_040958095.1). Taxonomy (NCBI): domain Eukaryota; kingdom Metazoa; phylum Arthropoda; class Malacostraca; order Decapoda; family Cambaridae; genus Procambarus; species Procambarus clarkii. The sequence goes on from NC_091209.1 coordinate 16,046,983, forward strand.
ATACAAATTATAAATATCATTAGATAAATAATTGTAATATCTGTGTTGAACAGTTGACCATTTTTGAAGTGTGATCAGTAATTGTTTTTATAAGCCCGGCCATTTTAAAACGCATACTATAATTTAAGGATAAAAAGTGTGCCCCACTTTTATGATTATCAGCTGTTGAGTTTTAATTATGAATCAAGTTGTCAAATCCACCCCCTTCACACACTCCAGCGTTCACTATCCACCCCTTCACACACTCCAGCGCTCACTATCCACCCCTTCACACACTCCAGCGTTCACTATCCACCCTTCACACACTCCAGCGCTCACTATCCACCCCTTCACACACTCCAGCGTTCACTATCCACCCCTTCACACACTCCAGCGCTCACTATCCACCCCTTCACACACTCCAGCGTTCACTATCCACCCCTTCACACACTCCAGCGCTCACTATCCACCCCTTCACACACTCTAGCGCTCACTATCCACCCCTTCACACACTCCAGCGCTCACTATCCACCCCTTCACACACTCCAACGCTCACTATCCACCCCTTCACACACACTCTAGCGCTCACTATCCACCTCTTCACACACTCCAGCGCTCACTATCTACCCCTTCACACACTCTAACGCTCACTATCTACCCCTTCACACACACTCTAGCGTTCACTATCCACCCCTTCACACACTCCAGCGCTCACTATCTACCCCTTCACACACTCTAACGCTTACTATCTACCCCTTCACACACTCCAGCGCTCACTATCCACCCCTTCACACACTCCAGCGTTCACTATCCACCCCTTCACACACTCCAGCGCTCACTATCTACCCCTTCACACACTCTAACGCTCACTATCCACTCCTTCACACACTCTAACGCTCACTATCCACCCCTTCCACACAATATTAAACATTGTGTTTCATAAAACAGTTTGGATGATTTTTGTCAAAGGTGAAATGGTTTGCATTCTTGCCTTTGTGTGTTAATGTTTATCACAGTTACTGTTATTAATGAGTTTATTCGGTTAGTAAATTGGTTTGTAAACTTTCTCGTGTCAAGAAGACAAAATAAAAAATATATATATATTTCTAGTAGTATATAATTTAGAATGAAAAGCTTAAAAAAATGGTAATATCTTTTAAAGTTTTCATTTTATGTTTCCCATTTCATCACATAATGATGCACTGTGTGTATGAAGAGGCTTGCTGACATTGCCTGACCTAATGCCCCTGTTCACCTAGCAGTAAGTAGGTACTCAAAGAGCTAGTCAGCTTGTTGTGGGGTTGCATCTTGGCCGGGGTCAGTAATTCGACCTTGGAGGGTGGTAGTAAACCTCGATATAAGCCTAACGTGTATATACAGTGGCTTCCTGTCCCCCGACACAATGAATTATTAGTATAATTATTATATATCTGCCAGCAGCAGTGGCCACCCCCATAACTCCCACGGGAGCAAGACAGACGGCCGGGGAGAGAGAGTACAACTGGGAGAGGCTATATAGGTCCTATCAGCGTCAACGTATTGATAAGAAGCTGGTATATTAGCCTAGTGTTTCCATTTTAGAATGTGTGTGTTTTTACTATTTATGCGTGCCTGCAGGATCGAACTGCTGGCTCTTGAACCCCACATTTCTTACCGTTCGTTGTGTAATATACTAAATCCCGAATTTTCCTCTATCATATCTACTACACATATGGGTGTGTGATGGGATTGGTATGGGGGTACACAATTTTTCAATACAAAAATCTAGTGAAAGCTCGTTAAATGTTTAACTCGTTTAAGGCGTAAGGGCCAGTAAGCCACAGCATATATACCTTTAGCCTGCCAATAAGTCTAGTTCAATCTCTAAGATAATTCAAGATTGGCGTAAACCTGAGGGTATTCAGCTCTCTGGTTGTGAAGTAGTTGCTGTTCTTAAGTAGGTGCCGGTAGAGGACACGGGGGTATCACCTTCTACAAGCAAGAGTGGCATAAGTGCGTGTTGACGCACCACCACGCGCCTATCACTATAACAATATACATTCTGATAACTCCCTTTACACACACCTGCTAATCTTAAGTCAATTCTTTTAAGTCGCTAGCATTTGTTAAGATTAAGTGAAGGGTTATTTTCTCATACACTATACTATGCAATACTTCAAGGAGTTTTAATTAAATAAAACAATGATTTTGTTGTATGGAACATACAAACTTTTTCTTAAACGTATAATACGTTACTTATATACTCATATTGACTGCTTACTTAGGAGTTTGTTAAGTTTTGAGTAGACAGATTTGAATCTGAAATGATCAGTTAATCAATTTTACGTGATTAAGACAGTTAATTTTTATTTATTAATGCGAGAGCTATACTGATATACTAAATTGCCCGAACCTAACCCAACTGAGGACCCATAAAGAGAAAACGGGACATCACATCGTCAACGTTACGAGCGGCTATGATTTTGTAGTACATCAGTTTTTGGCCGTAGGGTAATTATGCGTCCAAATGCGACGTACTGTTTGAGAAAACGAGTTGTAATACCACCATTAATTGTTGTCGCCAGCAGTCAACAGTTTACTGTTGAGTACCACTCTCATATTCCTCCCGTGGGGGTAGTTTATTGTGCACCCCATACCCATCCTATGAACGGTAGTTTATTGTGCACCCCATACCCATCCTATGAATGGTAGTTTATTGAGTACCCCATATTCATTCCATACCTTACCTTGAGGTTACCTTGAGTTGTTTCGACCAGGCCTCCTGGTTGCTGGACTGGTAGACTGTTGGACGCGGCTGCTTGCAGTCTGACGTATGAGTCACAGCCTGGTTGATCAGGTATCCTTTGGAGGTGCTGTCAAGTTCTCTCTTGAACACTGTGAGGGGTCGGCCAGTTATGCCCCTTTATGTGTAGTGGAAGCGTGTTGAACAGTCTCGGGCCTCTGATGTTGATAGAGTTCTCTCTCAGAGTTCCCATAAGCAGTAGTTTATTGTTCACCCCATATTCATCCCATGAGCAGTAGTTCATTGTTCACCCCATATTCATCTCATGAGCAGTAGTTTATTGTTCACCCCATATTCATCCCATGAGCAGTAGTTCATTGTTCACCCCATATTCATCCCATGAGCAGTAGTTCATTGTTCACCCCATATTCATCCCATGAGCAGTAGTTCATTGTTCACCCCATATTCATCCCATGAGCAGTAGTTCATTATTCACCCCATATTCATCCCATGAGCAGTAGTTCATTGTTCACCCCATATTCATCCCATGAGCAGTAGTTCATCGTTCACCCCATTTTCATCCCATGAACAGTAATTAATTGTACACCCCATATTCCTCCCTTGAGCAGAAGCTCAAAAGATTACAGCGTACAAAAGGTCTTAATCAGTCCTTGATGGATGTTTGACATTCTTTTAACATTAATGTACACCTTATATTTACCTCTAACACTCTTTACAACAGAACCACTGTCTGTGCTGTAATTTGCATCTCATATGTATTATGGTAATAGTAATTCATTACATATTGGAGTTAAGTCGTTTTGGTAATCTTGCATATTTCAACACTGAATATTATTAGTTCAAAATATTGCAGTTTACACACTGATTTAGGCTGCGGAGAATATAATTAATTGACATATATTTGCCTATCAGAAGCAAAATGGGGATACAGCGCAAGAATTTCCGATCAACAATATAGCGAGACTATTTAGGGGCCCGAGACTATTTAATGTAAAGTGAATTTAGTTCAATTTCTAAATGGCTGTTTTTATTCTAAGATGTGATATTGTAGTGTGTGACCCCTGTCTTTGTCCACATATTGCTTCACTAGATCTAATTCCCACATGCAAGCTCAAATACCCGAGACTCTTTTAGCCTAGTCGTATTAGATCTGTGACAAGATTTACTTCATTTCTGATATTATTTCTTGCCTCATACAAGTGTTGTGCTTAATACATTTCTCGTAATGTGGTTCCCATAAACGGCAGTGTAGAGTGGCAGGGCCCTTGGCGGCGGTCACCAGGTTGCGACAGCCCCCGTCGCTTCCCGCCCCACCAACATTCCCCGACGGATATCAAAACAAACGCCAGCGAATACCAAAGTTATCGCGGGCATTAACTGTGGGCCCTTGACGGTGGGCGGTGATGAACGGGGTCCAGCACACGCCTGCACTACACACACACACTTTTGGTGGGCTGGTTGGCTGGTTGACTGGCTGGGCTAGTTGGTTGGTTGGCTTACTTGACTAGTTGCTTTGCTGCTTGATGGGTTTGCTCTAATGGAATGTTATTGGACTAAGGCCCAGGCATAGATCGGTTACCATGTCGCAATACAGAGTTCCATAAAGTATTTACCCTTCCAATCATTGTTAGAATTCACTGTGTCGAGGGGACAGGCAGCCAGTGTATCTATATACATGTTAGGCTTGGGTATGGAGCCATCACCGCAGACCAAGAGAGCAAGAAAGGTATAAGTCTCACTAGGCTGGAGGTTTGTGAGCCTGTTGTGGGTTCTGCCACCACCTGGCGAAGGTTCGCTATACTGTATTCCAAAACTCTCAAACCAGTTTAGAAAAAAAAAAAAATTTGAGTGGGAGTCGAATTTTGGTCCATCTGTTTGGTGGATTGGTTGGCTAATGGATTACTTGTTTAGAATTTGTACGTCCCCAAACAATACAGAGTATGCTCTTTTTTTTCCTTTCCTCTTCCCCTCCGACCCCACTTATGTATACTGTATATGTATATATTTATTTATATGTTAATTTAAATATAACTCCCCAATATTGCAGTAAATTTTGATATAATATCATGTGATGTTAAAATTAAGATGTGACACCCAATATGGCCGCTGACACTACCTCGCATTTATCTTGCTAAATACGCAAGATCATTCCTTCTGAAAACTTCCCCGTTCTGCTAGGGAAAAACAAGTGAAAGCAGCTTGTAGGTACAAATGACGAACAACCCAGTGGGATTTTCTGCCTCTAGAGGGGTATTGTACATGCTGCTAAGGGGGAATGTTCACTCACAGGATGAGTGGCGCTGCCCAGTACAGCTGTCACTATGGCGGTGTGTTCACTCACAGGATGAGGATCAAGAGCCACAACAACAAGAGCCACAACAAGAGCCACAACAAGAGCCACAACAACAAGAGCCACAACAAGAGCCACAACAACAAGAGCCACAACAAGAGCCACCACAACAAGAGCCACAACAACAAGAGCCACAACAAGAGCCACAACAACAAGAGCCACAACAACAAGAGCCACTATCACAACAGCTGACTGGTACTCAGCGGCTCGAATTGCGCGGTGGGAGATGATAAATGGCGGGAGAGTAAATTAACAAGCGCTGACTGAGGGGAGAGGGCGGTAGGTGAGGGGACGAGGTTAGGAAGGTGGTGGGAGAAGGTGGTGAGGGAAGAAGGAGGTTAGGAAGATGAGGGGAGAGGAAGGCTTCCAAGGTGAGGGGTTAAGGGACCATAATTTGAACCTAGATGGTGCACTTTCTGTGCTAAAAGTCACTCTTAGAACTGATATGGGTCAACTTTTGGGCCGAGGGATGGGGGTTCTTGCATATATATATATATATATATATATATATATATATATATATATATATATATATATATATATATATATATATATATATATATATATATATATATATAGGGCTATGGGTCCCCCTTCTTCCAGTTAGAGGTGGTACTCCCTCTACAAGTACAATATGCAAGAACGTGCAAGCCATAGATCACTAAATGACCCGACCAGGATTCGAACCCATGACGCCCAAGATCACCCCCCAAACGTACACAGTACTATGACCACCTCACCATTGACTTTAGTTATACCATTTTTAGGACAGAGGGCTATCGTTTTAAAAGGTTGGGAGGGGGGGGGGTGCTTCCAATTATGGCCTGGGAACTACCGTTTTAAGACAACCGTGCTATAATTCTAGCACAGTTGTGTTATAGTTTTAAGCAGGGTTGGTAAACAAAAAATAATTTTTTCCTAAAACCCAACTTCCCGTATTTTTGTTGTGGGGGGGGGGAGGGTTAAATAGATAAATAAAAACATAGAGGTTTAAATTTAGACAGAAATAAATAAGTTGTCATTTATTTTACATAAAATTACATTTACCCGTAAATGTCAATCAAATTTACTCGTATTACATCAAAAAGATTTGTAAATTAAAACCCCCGACCCGGGTGGCTGTAAGTGGGGTAGACACCACGCTAACCCTGTTTTAAGGCATTAGAAATACCGTTTAAGGCTCGTTAAGCACGGTTTTTTTTTCACAAGGAGGAGGTAGGTAGGTAGGTAGTGGGGGATACCGTGATGTTATATCAAGGTCTAGACGACGAGTCACAATCACATGGCTAAAGATGTGATATATATCCAAGCCACACATCAGAAAATGAAGTGTTGTACATGCTGATATGGCGGTGTGTCCACTCACAAGATGAGTGGCGCTGCCCAATAAACTCGCCCCTCGGGGCAAAATTTAAATTTAAATGTAAATACGACGTTTCGATCCGTCCTGGCTCCACTGTCGACATGATGATGATGATGGATCGAAATGTTATCGTTTCTTCATTTTCTTACGTGTCGCTTGGATATCATTGTTTGGTTTAACTTGGGATATATCGTTTTCAAGTTACGAGTGTAGTTGATTACGGGTTTTGATGATGTTATTTTTAGACTAGGATGATATCATTTTTGGTGCTATCGTTTGAGGGCAGTATAGTATTGTTGCCCCCTCAAACAGTGCTACTGTTGCCCCTCAAACAGTGCTACTGTTGCCCCTCAAACAGTGCTACTGTTGTCCCTCAAACAGTGCTACTGTTGCCCCTCAAACAGTGCTACTGTTGCCCCTCAAACAGTGCTACTGTTTGAGGGGCCACAGTACCCGTCCACTCTCCGTCAGTACCGAGTCCAAGACCGTCCAACACGGCATCCACGCAGCCCGTCCTTTCGAGCCTTCACAACGTCACTAAAAAAGATGTACTAAAGTGCCCGAACCTAACCTACACGAGGACCCACGAACAGAAAACGGGACGTCATGTCAATTTTCCGAGCCGCTGTGATATTTAGTACATTAGTTTTTGGCCGTAGTGGATTTATACGCCAAAATGCGATTTACTATTCGAGAGGCCTGGTTGCCCCCGTCAACGTCGCCATTAAGACGTACCCCGTCAACGCCCCGCCGGCAAGACGTACCCCGTCAACGCCTCGCCGGCAAGACGTACCCCGTCAACGCCGCCGCCAAGACGCGTCTCCGCCAGCGCCGCCGCCAAGACGTACCCCGTCAACGCCCCGCCGGCAAGACGTACCCCGTCAACGCCGCCATTAAGACGTACCCCGTCAACGCCCCGCCGGCAAGACGCACCCCGTCAACGCCGCCATTAAGACGTACCCCGTCAACGCCGCCGCCAAGACGCGTCCCCGCCAGCGCCGCCGTCCCGACTGTCCTACGGGGAGTCGGGTCTGCCAGAACTCGACCCTGATTTATCGAGGCCGTGGACAGCGCCGCCGTTGGCAATGTGATGTATTGGCAATTACATTATTCTCGGGTTGCACTGATGGATGCTATCATTCACACCCACAGCATCTCCAGGCGAAGCCGTCTTCATCTTCTTTATCTCCTTGCTCCGCGTCAAATATTTCCCCTACATGCTTATTTTTCTTATATTTTCTTAACTTTTAATATTCTTCTTTTCTTCGTCTGACATTACGTCTCTTTCCGCCTCGTCCAACGACCATAGTGGAAAACAAGCAAAGAAAACAGCATACACGTGTCGTTGACATGAACGGAATGGTTGTCGTTTACAGAGGGGATAGGAAAGGGATATATGGTTTATAAGGGGATAGGAAGGGAATATATCGTTTATAAGAGGATATGAAGGGAATATGTGTCGTTTTTAAGGGGAGGATAAGAAGGGAATACGTGTCGTTTACAGAGGCACCAAACTGTCTCTCATTTTGAAGAGTTCCTACCATACCTATCACGTATGAGAACCACAACTCCTGTCGTTTAAATTGAGTCTTAATACACCAAAAATGGAACAACCTCTTCAAACCATAGAAGTCACAGGCGTTTCCAGGAAAACTATACACAACAGGCTTCTCAGTTCCCCTACAAACGACAACCACCTCCCTCCCTCCCATCAGTAACACATGCTTATAGATGCTTTCCGCTCTTTCGTCAAGTCCTGTAAATAATGACTAGGTTATGAATCGCCAGATGTGGAGTCCCATAGATGTCTGTCGTGTGTTGTACAAGAAGGAATGCTCTTAGTAATAATGCCTCTGGATTGTCTATATCTTATTAGGCCTGGACGGCGTCTTTCGCTTGTAGGCCTCCAGGGAATTTGTCATTCAAAAGACTCAAGCTACGTCTGTTGTCTGTAGGGTGACCACATTCTCTCTGGCGTATATTATTTGTAGAGTCACCCCGCCCCCCCTCACCCTTTTTAGATGCATTTTGATTGTATACCTCCCGAACATTTATTGTTTGTAGCAACCAACTCATCCCTGGTACATCTGTTGTTTGTATCTATTGGCTCCTGGGACGTCTAATGTTTGTATGTTCGTTTATCGTTTGTTGTGGAGTAGCCCTACGACTGCAGTTTTTTATTATTATTATTATTTTCTACCACAGACGTGGCCACACATTTACAATGCTAATCAGCATATATACATTTTCTTCTGTCCTCCATGGACAGGGTGAGAGATTTGTCAAACATACAGTTCAGGGATTTATTGAACAATCAACCACAGAAGGAGATTGTAGTGCTTTTAAAATGCTAGGCTAAAGTTCGAGGGGTGACGCTCGAGGGGCATGTACCCTATGTGTACAGGTCCACGAGACGGCTGTAGTAAATCCAGGCTCCAAGATCACTATCGTTTCTCAAGGTCCCAAAATGGCTGTCGTTTGTAAGAGCTCCAAAACGACTGTTTTTTTTTTGTTGATGACCCTACAGCGGCTACCGTTTATCGGGGACTCGTGAGTGGCTGTCTGTCATAGGAAACCTTCAGGGCGGCTGTCGTTTAAAGGGAACCCCTGAGAATGGCTGTCGTGTATAGGGAAACCCAGGGCAACTGTCGTTTAAGAACAGGCGACACTGCAGAAGGGGTATTAGCCCATGCGAGGCTATTTAAATCAACCATCATATGTTTATCTCCTAAACTAGGCTTCAAACAGTGAGTGATATACATATGTTACGTTACCTGGCAATCTCTTCCATAACTCATCAACCATGATTTAGAGACTAGTATTTACACAGGTTGTATACCAACTTGGTGACTTGAGACTCCAATAGCGTTTCCGGGAGGGATTCCAGGTGGTATAATCTTTAGTATATCATGGGTTAAGGTGCAAGTGGGGTGATCCAGGCCGGTGGATTTTCTTTACATGTTTTGTTTCTGAATCTTAACTTATCTTCTCTCTATCTATTATTTCGTCTCTTATTTTGTACTGGTGTATTTAGCGCTTTATTATATTGCCTTAGTTATTATACCTTGGCATTCATTGGCGCACTTCAGTTATGTCCTGCCTTACTGTCCATACGTCAGTTTTGTCCTGCCTTACTGTCCATACGTCAGTTTTGTCCTGTCTTACTGTCCGTGCTTCAGTTAAGTCCAGCCTTACTGTCCGCACGTCAGGATATATAAATTGAACTGGAGACAGGAATGAATGAAAGTAGTGTACAGAAATCCCCGTACGGGTGGCCAACACGTGGAATGACCTGAAAGAAGTTGAGGAAGCCACCTCGATCCACAACTTTAGGACTAAAAAACGACACATAATTCAAAAGTCAGAATAGTTACACTATAACACTACACATGCGGGAACACGAAGGCTAGCAGGAGGGTATATAGAGCTAGACCTCACTGCTCCGTAGACACGGGAGACATCTCCCGTCACGCAGGGTGCAGTCGCACCTCCACAGATCTCCAGTATCATCTATTGATACTGGTAATGGCTCAAAAGGGCCACCACTTACGGGCTATTCATGCCCGTACCACCTTTTGGGTGGCTTAATCTTCATCTGCTCCGTAGTCACCAATAGGTAAACACAAATATACGAGTAGATGGGGTTAGATACAAATAGGCTCTTCCTCACATAGGTCAATAGGCTTTCTGTTGCTACCATTATGTTCTTAAGTAAATGACAATCGTAAACATCCCCAGGATACAACCCACAAACAGTTCCCTAACTCCCGGCTACTTATTTACTGCTAGGTGAACAGAAGCATGACATGAAGGAAAACGTGCCCAACCATTTCTGTCCCGCCCAGGAATCGAACCAGAAACCCTCAGTTGTGACTTGAGAACATAGCCACTGTACTGAACTTCTCCTCGCATATCTTCATAAAACGGCCTGGGGCCAGATTCACGAAGCAGTTACGCAAGCACATACCAACCTGTACATCTTTTCTCAATCTTTGGCGGTTTTGTTTACAAATATTAAGCAGTTAATGAGCTCCGAAGCACCAAGAGGCTGTTTATAACAATAACAACAGTTGATTGGCAAGTTTTCATGCTTGTAAACTGTTTAATAAATGTAACCAAAGCCGTCAAAGATTGGGGAAAGATGTACGCGTTTGTAAGTACTTGCGTAACTGCTTCGTGAATCTGGCCCCTGGGCTCTTCATTTCGTTTTCCTAATCCACCGTGTCTCAGTTTCAATAACCGCATTACTGGCATAATAATTACATTCATATCCTCCCCGAGCGGCGAAGGGACTCGTTTTTTTTTGCGTGCGGAGTGAGAAGCAGGAGGCGGTGCTCCGGCCGGGGGTACCTTGTTGGTAGTGCTCCGCGCGGATCACCTTACCCTCTTAGGGCCCGCTGTTACTTTAATTAAAACACGGGTAAGCCGACCCCTGTCTCCATCCACCCTCGGCTCAGAGAGAGAGAGAACTCTTGTTTGTAAATTATTGTCATCCATCCCTATTTTTTTATTAGAATAATTGTACGTTAGGAACAGAGGAGAGAGTGGGGGGTGGGGGGGGGGGCGTGGGGGGTTGCTATTATCGAACGTTCGGTAATGCCGCGGATTATCTTTTGTTGTTGTTATTTTTACGGGATAATAATTATGGCTGTTAAGAATGCGTGGTATATAGCTTTTTCCGGCGGTGAGATTAGAGATGCTGCGATATTGGCTACACTGCTCTTTACACTGATGACCCGGCATTTGCTACACTGCTCCGTTGCACTTAGATAATGTTGAGAATTATATTGTAATTTCTAGAATACAACTATTTACTTACACCAATAACGTGGCCCAGTATTGTATTTAAAATTAAGAGAGATTTGTAATTCAAACTGTACTTGTGGGACGGGGCCCTTTATTCCTAGTTTGGGAGAGTGGTATTATGGACAGCAATACTGAATACTTCATACCCAAGACTCTACTACACATTAGAGGTATTGTCAGGCAACATCACCGTGGCAAGGTTACTGAGGAAAGGAGGATAGAAGCAGTGAAACCATTGAATCTGTACGCTGGTACAACATGGTTGCAGCTGGCAATCCCAATCATTATGGCCGAAGAGGAGGACGACGAGGGAGAGAATCAGTAATAGCGAGAATCCGTCTTGGATACAAATATCCATGGAGATTCGGAATGGAAACAACAGTTGATCAGTGGAGTTGTAGAATCTGTGGTGAGAATGATGGACACCGCCTTGACCACTAACTACGTGAATGTGAACACCTGAGAGACATTAGAAGTATGTGTAGAATAATAAACCCCACATTGTTTGTTAGGAAAACACTATTTGTCAAATATTGATACTGTTCTTAAAAGATTCCCCCATTTTGCACCCGCAAGATAACGCAAGCTTTTAAGGGTTGACAGATGTTAATCTTGTTTGAGGAGCTGTTCACTTGAGACAGTTAAGCAAGTCCCAGCTGTGTCTGGGTATGTGACAGGATGAACAACCCAGCGGGTTTTCTTCCTTTTGGGGAGTGTTGTACATGCTGCTATGGTGGTATGTCCACTCACAAGACGAGTGGCGCTGCCCAATAAACTCGCCCCTCGGGGCAAAATTTAAATTTAAGCAGTAAACTGATGATTGATTGATGGAGATTAAGCCACCCAAGAGGTGGCACTGGCAGGAATAGTCCGTAAAGTGGTAAACTATTCTCCAACTCTTATATAACAACCCCCTTAAAGTGCACCAACAGAACCAGTGCGCTAAAACAGAACCGGAAAAGAAACGGGGAGAAAGGGAAAAAGGAGGAAACCCCACCTCCATTTAAAACTTTGACCCACATATCACAGTAACAAGATTATCGCGAATAACCGAACTCGATTACGGGCTCACTATAGCCCGTGCTACATGGACATTTCGTTCTGAGTAGCTAAATCTAAAACAACAACAACAACGTGTACCGCCAGGTTGACCAGAGAGGAGACGAGTGGGGGTGCTAGACTCGAACTGATGTATGTAGTGTTGACTATTTTCTCTCTTGCTGTCTGTTGCTGGTGACGCCATTGTCATGTTTATACATCCTTATTAAGAGTCAAATTTATAGTTTATTTATGTCAGAGACGTAAGGGTAAGAACTCGTCAAGTATTTACGTAAACACTTACGAAACACAAATAATGGGGTAAGAGAGTGAGGGAGGGGTAGGAGTTGGGGGGGGGAGGGAATGTTAGGAAAGGGAGGGGTGGGTAGGAGTTGGGGGGGGGGATGATAGGGTGGTAGAGGGGGGCAGGGTAGGAGTGAGGAGATGGCATGGGAGGGCGGCTAAGGGGAGGAATGTATCAGAAATATCCCGAGTGTGTAATGTAACGCTTCTGTCGCAGAGGGAGAGAGAGGGTTTGAAGGGTATAAGAGACAGAGGGGAGACACACTTCAGCATGGGAGAAACACTGGGGTAAGGGAGAAGGGCAAGAGAGAGAGACAGACAGACAGACAGAAGGTTAAGGGAGGAAAGAGAGAGGTAAAATGATAAGAAATACAATGATTTCACCCTCCCTTTCTTCACTACTAGCATTAAATACCTTATAATCAAATAATAACGTTCTTGTACCGAAGGCAAACATAAATATATGCGTTGACCAGACCACACACTAGAAGGTGAAGGGACGACGACGTTTCGGTCCGTCCTGAACCATTCTCAAGTCGATATGCGTACTGTTATCCGTACTTAATAAGAGGGTTGGGGGTCGAAATGTTGTGGCTTCCCTCACATTGGACCGCAGGAACATGATCAAGTTGACGCCCTTGCAAAACTTGCAGTAAATAAAGACAATGTTGAACGGAACTTTGAGCTATCAAATAGATCTATTAAAACGGTCAGTAGATAGCCCATCTTCCTGTTTAATTAGTACTTATATTAATGACGAGGATCACAGTACATATATGACGTAATGGACAATTAATAGAAAGCAGAAATTGTTACTATTGAATTTGGACAAACCGGAAAAGGTTTTGTATTTATCTTGCAAAGACAACCTAAACTAACCTAATCTAACCTTCTTAGGCCTAAAACACGCTATCTGAGGCCTAATATAGTACATATATGTGCTATACTAGGCCTAGGAATATTTAACTTTGTTTTTAGCTTTATTTTTTTCGAACTCTATCAAATGAATAGTATCAAATTCTACTATGTAATTTCCTTTTACGTCAATGTATGTACTATGGTGCACATAGCTACAAAAATGACTCAACAGGAGGATGGGTTGCATTAGATGAGAGCTCTCGGATGAATATGAAGAAAGCAGACTAATGCAACAGGAACTCGCAGGAACATTGTGAATCATAATAAGAGGTGTCAAACACAAAACCTCAGTACCCTGAGGTTACCTTGAGGTGCTTCCGGGGCTTAGCGTCCCCGCGGCCCGGTCGTCGACCAGGCCTCCTGGTTGCTGGACTGATCAACTAGGCTGTTGGACGCGGCTGCTCGCAGCCTGACGTATGAGTCACAGCCTGGTTGATCAGGTATCCTTTGGAGGGTATGGGGCAAGTAACTAAATCAGTAGAATAACTGACGTTGTCACATCTCAAATACGATCTAGCTACAAGTATCTCTGCCAGTTCGGCTTGTTTAGTGATCAAGATGAAGTCAAGTGTAAAGTGTGTGGGACAAAGACGGGGTCACACACACTTGAGCATTATACATCTTAAGACTGAAAAAAAAAATTGTGCCATTTAGAGACAAATCTAAACTCAAGCTGCGTGAAATGGCCAAGAAACTTATTACAAATGATAAAATATCTGATGTCCTCCTTGCACTGTATCCATGTTTCACCTCCAGTAGATAAAGGACACATGTGACACTAACGAATAAGCTGTGTAGTGTGAAGACTAATAATAATAATATACATCAGCTCCTCCATAATCCTCTAATACCCCAATATTTATATATTTTATGCATTACCAAAACCGACCACACCCATGTAAAATGATTTACGTAAATATTGATATTGTCATGAATTTCTTTGTTTTGTTGTAGCTAGCTGACACTCTCATCATAAAGTGTGCAAATTACATGAAACTGTTAATGTAAAAATCTCTGCTGATATTTTAAGACCTTTTGTGCCCTCTGGAATCCTTTTTTGCGCTACCGCTCACAGGATGAGTATGGGGTGCACAACAAACTACCACTCACAGGAGGGTATGGGGTGCACAATAAACTACCGCTCACAAGATGAGTATGGGGTGCACAACAAACTACCACTCACAGGAGGGTATGGGGTGCACAACAAACTACCACTCACAGGAGGAGTATGGGGTGCACAACAAACTATACCACTCACAGGATGAGTATGGGGTGCACAACAAACTATACCACTCACAGGAGGAGTATGGGGTGCACAACAAACTATACCACTCACAGGATGAGTATGGGGTGCACAACAAACTAGCCGCCTCCGAGCATCACCAATCAAATGCAATGAAAATAGAACATTTTAAGGGAGGAAGGAGGAGAAGTGGAGGGCAAGGAAATGGTGGAATAGGAAGGGAAGGGGAAAAGGGATGGGGGGGGGGGGAGAGAAGAAGGGACAGAGGGGGTGAAGTAGGAGAAGGTCGTGACATGTGTTATGGCAGGGCGTAAGGCGAGGAGGGGTTAGGTCACGTGACGGATAAATCATAGGTAGCGGGCCAAAGGAACTCCCCTACTCCCTCCCCTTGCCTACCTACCCACGCCTCCTATCCTCCCCCCTCACATACCCACACCCTCTATCCCCCGACACCCTCCCCTGCCCCACTACTGCCACCTCCGCCGCACACATTTGCCCATAAAAAAGTGAGAGCGATATATGACGTTCATAATAAGAAATGCGAGAGAGATATGGCAGTAATGTCGAAACGTTTTAACACGAAACAGGAATAACGCCACAAGTGGAAGCCTCATCTTGAGCCTTACCCTGCCACAGCGTAGAGCTTACCCTGCCACAGCGTAGAGCTTACCCTGCCACAGCGTAGAGCTTACCCTGCCACAGCGTAGAGCTTACCCTGCCACAGCGTAGAGCTTACCCTGCCACAGCGTAGAGCTTACCCTGCCACAGCGTAGAGCTTACCCTGCCACAGCGTAGAGCTTGCCCTGCCACAGCGTAGAGCTCACTCCGTATCAGACTATTCGTTCTTTTTATTTTTAATAATTTAGCTGATCAGTTAATTCCCTGCGTCATAGTCTTAAGATACTTACTTACATTATTAGCACTTAATTCAGCATTTATTATATAAGTTGTATATGATTATATACGAGGTGTATATAACCAAGCTGAAAGACAGTCGAAGTGTATAACCAAGCTGAGACAACAGCTACGAGGAGTATAACCAACCTGAGACAACAGCTACGAGGAGTATAACCAAGCTGAGACAACAGCTACGAGGAGTATAACCAAGCTGAGACAACAGCTACGAGGAGTATAACCAAGCTGAGACAACATCTACGAGGAGTATAACCAAGCTGAGACAACAGCTACGAGGAGTATAACCAAGCTGAGACAACAGCTACGAGGAATATAACCAAGCTGAGACAACAGCTACGAGGAATATAACCAAGCTGAGACAACAGCTACGAGGAATATAACCAAGCTGAGACAACAGCTACGAGGAGTATAACCAAGCTGAGACAACAGCTACGAGGAATATAACCAAGCTGAGACAACAGCTACGAGGAATATAACCAAGCTGAGACAACAGCTACGAGGAATATAACCAAGCTGAGACAACAGCTACGAGGAGTATAACCAAGCTGAGACAACAGCTACGTGGAGTATAACCAAGCTGAGACAACAGCTACGAGGAGTATAACCAAGCTGAGACAACAGCTACGAGGAGTATAACCAAGCTGAGACAACAGCTACGAGGAGTATAACCAAGCTGAGACAACAGCTACGAGGAGTATAACCAAGCTAAGACAACAGCTACGAGGAGTATAACCAAGCTGAGACAACAGCTACGAGGAGTATAACCAAGCTGAGACAACAGCTACGTGGAGTATAACCAAGCTGAGACAACAGCTACGAGGAGTATAACCAAGCTGAGACAACAGCTACGTGGAGTATAACCAAGCTAAGACAACAGCTACGAGGAGTATAACCAAGCTGAGACAACAGCTACGAGGAGTATAACCAAGCTAAGACAACAGCTACGAGGAGTATAACCAAGCTAAGACAACAGCTACGAGGAGTATAACCAAGCTAAGACAACAGCTACGAGGAGTATAACCAAGCTAAGACAACACGCCACATTACGCTTGACAGATGTTTGTGATCTTAAGGATAATGACCGGGCACTTCATCTTCACTGTGTATACAGGTCAGTCGTATGTTTGACACTTGTCTTGTCACCTGCTGTAAATACAGATATGGTGATACATCTACTACAAAACTGGAAGCCGTAACATTGTATTTAATAAATGAGGCAAACAAAATAAACAAAAATGCGGCCACAGCGGATACCATCCACGATAGTGTACCAATAATAATAATTAATAATTAATTATAATAATAATAATAATAAATAATAATAATAATAATAATAATAATAATAATAATTAATAATAATAATTAATAATAATTAATAATAATAATAATAATAATAATTTGCATTTGTAAAATATGCAGAATATGATAGTGGTTAAATAATTGTTGCAGTAGTACGTACATTTAATAAGGGCACTGCTAATACATAAAGGATATACGTTACCCACTATACTTCAACTACCCCCATTCGTTATATAAATATTCTTACTCAGTTTTCTATAAATCGCCCATTGAGACCTACTATTGATCTTCAGCAACAAACTCTGTGAGATAAAGGTATAAATATAATAAATACTAACCGGTGATTTTTTTTAAATATAATAAATACTAACCGGTGATTTTTTTTATCTCATTCCTTTTTCTTAAATATTAATCCTGTGGATTCTAGTTCTCTCCTTCCTCTCTCTTTTTCCTTCTCTCCCTCTTCAATCCTCGCTTCTCCCTCAATGTACTCAATTCTTTCCTTTCTCACCTTCCCTCTTCACCACTTTTCTTCTTCCTTCGTCGTCTCTTTCCCCCTTCATTCCCTCTCCTTCCTTCTATTCGTTCAATTATTCCGTTTTAACATGTACATTAATCAAGCCTACGTTCCATCATCTTTAGGCCTACTTCTCTGCCAAACTCATTAACATGAAAAATCTTGTAACTCCACTTAAAAGCTTTTCACGACACTGGCTAAATTCCCCGATGATAGGGTTTAATGTTGAGGCAACACATATACAATGACTGCTCTATAGCTGCAATTGACACCATTGTCGGAATGTAATAAAACCGCTTTTAAATAGATTTGATATCAATTCTGCATAAATAGTTTTAGATTTGCTGACGATTCTTCGCCAAAAATGAAAATGAACTGTTATTGATTTTTGTTCGGATATTTGCAACCATATTTCGTTAGACTATGTATAAGGGGTGAGGGGAAATGAATGTGTTTGTTATCTCACTACAAGAGTGTAGGCAAATATTACTTCATTATACACTATAAGATAACATAATATTTCATACCTGTGCGATGGGTACTTCCAAACAAACGCCAATAATATTTCCTTTTTAATTAACAATTTATATTGGCGGGGATAGGCAGAATGAATATATATACATTAGGCTCATATTGAGACTCCCCCCCCCTTCACCCCCATGGTTGAACGACAGACCCTTCCCAGGATGCAACTCCACAAGATGAGTTCTTTTCACCTAAGAAGCATAAGGTGAAAAGAAATGTGCCCAACCATTTCCGTCCTGCCCGAGATTCGAACCCGGGATTCCCAATTGAATCGAGAACAAACGCAAGTGTACTACCTAGACCCTTAAATAAACTGGAAATGTACATAATAATAAAGCGGAGTGAGAACTATAACAAATATAAACACTTAAATAATAATAATAATAATAATAATAATAATAATAATAATAATAATAATAATAATAATAAAGTTTGGTAAGGGTAGAGGAACATGTCCTGAGACAAGTGAAAATAATAAAATAACAAGAAAATAACTCAATAAATAAATACCTAAAAAATTATTTCCAGTAAACTCCTGGTTTGTGTACACATGAAAACATCAAACACGAGGCAACACTAAGACAAACAAAATCATTATTTTTTAATGACCGGCAGAGGGCTAATTATACGTGACCAAATAGCCTAATATAAAAAAGTAGCTAAATTTGTGCAATACTACTGCACACATCACGCAAAATGGGCGAACCTGTTCAACAGCATGGAACAAATATAGAATACCGTACTACTCTACCTACAAAATCTACAAATATCAAAGACAGAAGCACCGGAAGGGATGTAGGCGTATATTAATACATTACCCGGAACTGTAGACTGGTGGATCTTCGCCACAAGACTGGACTAGAGCCATATGACTTAAGGCAGCGTCTGGGATCCTCTCGGAGGCAGGTTCGAACCCTCGTCACGGCCCTTGTGGTTTTGTCCATATGACCTGTTCTCCCCAACACACCACACTCCGAACCTCCAGGTATAGTTCTGGAATAAAGTCAATCCTCAGTGTATATAAACAGAGAAGCAGGATTGTTGTTGTTTTAGATTCAGCTACTTGGAACAAAAGAGTTGTAAGTAGCACGGGCTATGGTGAGCCCGAAGTGGACTTACCTAGCACAGGAACCGGGCTGTGAGAAGCCGGATACTATTTTCCGTGTATATACTGTATCTATATATCGCTTGTGGATCCACACTGCCCGAGGCAATCCATTTTGCGTCTCTCTCTCTCTTCAACTTTCCAAAATAAGTTCCAATACTTATTCATTAATATTTTTAAATATTTTAGTATCCATTATTGTTTAGGGTTCACATTTTATTGCTGTTATATGTCAATATTTTACATCCTTTTGTCAACATTTTACATCTCTTTTATTGCTGGATATCTCTATGTAAACATAAATGGACTTTTAAGTATCCTTTAAAAGTAGATAGAAAATGTATGTCGGAGCCCAAACACACACTACCACAGGCGGGAAATTCAAATTTGACATAACAAGCTGGTTAGTTCTGAATTAGGCTGTGTAATTTTGATGGGTTGAGAGAGCTGGCGAGACCACATAGGCGGGCAAGCTGAAGCAGCGACAGGTCTGTAGATGGCGAATCTATTCTAAATAATTTATGTAAAAAGCATAACAGAAAAAATCTAAATAACCATACTCTATAGTAAATTTAAGACATTTAGCTACGATTGGCAAAGTAATGTATAATTTAGTTACCTAAAATTTTGGGTAAAAGGTGAAAAAAAATGAAAATATAAATGAGAGTAAAGAGGTTACCGAAGAATGACATTCGGGAAAGTACAAAAAAAAGTAAAATCAAGAAAAAGCGTAGTGGTTTTGGCCGTCCGGGAAGCCTTCCCACGCCCTCACCACCATTTAAAAGACCATCACCACCCTTGTGTAACACATCTCCCTCCCCCTCTGTCTCACTCCCCCATCTCTGTCTCTCTCTCTCCCTCTCTCTCTCTCTCTCTCTCTCTCTCTCTCTCTCTCTCTCTCTCTCTCTCTCTCTCTCTCTCTCTCTCTCTCTCTCTCTCTCTCTCTCATCATCATCTCTGGATTTCATTCTTCTCACTCATAATTCCATAGACCAATTATATTCTCAATTTAAATTAGCTTATTGAAAAATACAGATATTATCTGGAGTCTTAGCAGTTTAATTATTATTTCAGAGGTTATTGCAATTTGGCTACTTTCTTATTGTTTAACCCATAAGAAAATTGTATAAATGGTTGTGCCTTTTACTCTTTCATGTTCCGCTCAGGAAGCCACAAACCGCTGCACGTGTCTGTCTGTCTTCTTAAGAGTGGTGACTTCTTAACCTCAAGTACCGGTCGGTCACTGGACCGGTGAATCTACACAGCGAGATTGTGTGTATATGTGTGTGTGTGTGTGTGTGTGTGTGTGTGTGTGTGTGTGTGTGTGTGTGTGTGTGTGTGTGTGTGTGTGTGTGTGTGTGTGTGTATATTAATATACGAAAATACTTAAGGAAATTCCTGTTTCAATTCTTCCTCCGTGGTCTGACACTGGCACATTTCTCATCACGTGTTAATTTTCGTGATTTACACATATATATTTGATGAGGATTTTTACTTTATGATTTAATTTGTTTACATTATACCTAAATCTACACGAAAATGTACCAAAACCTACAGATTATGTCTACCAGACACGCTATAGCCAACTTCTCTCCAGATTAGTTGTAATTTATGCATATCTATCAACACATTACTAGATGTCTCTTATTTTTAGATGTTATTGGTAGTGATGTATTTTTGTTTCTTTATTAGCTAAGTTTGTCCTGTGACTGACTTTAGGAGCCTTATTATCATGGTTCTTATTATTTGTAGGCATGATTTACATTGTATGGTCCACGCTTATCTCTTATTCATAATTCATAACAGTTATTGGATTTTGAGTCTGAAACCAAGCGATAAAACAGGATGGTTATTCAGCTTTATATTAATATACTATAACTTATCCTATAGGATAACATGAGCTCCTAAAGTGGTTATATTTAGAATTTATATTATTCTTGTTAGTTCGTGGCAGACCCAACCCGAGCCTTTGGGTGGTGGGTCGTTAGGGAGGGATGGGTTTTAGGGAGGGTCGGCATTGTTGGTGGATGTGGTGTTTGAACCCACCGTGGCATTCAGCCCATCGTGGCATTCAGCCCACCTTGGCATTCAGCCCACCGTGGCATTCTGCCCATCGTGACATTCAGCCCACCGTGGCATTCAGCCCACCATGGCATTCAGCCCACCGTGGCATTCAGCCCACCGTGGCATTCAGCCCATCGTGGCATTCAGCCCACCATGGCATTCAGCCCACCGTGGCATTCAGCTCACCATGGCATTCAGCCCACCGTGGCATTCAGCCCACCGTGACATTCAGCCCACCGTGGCATTCAGCCCACCATGGCATTCAGCCCACCGTGACATTCAGCCCACCGTGGCATTCAGCCCACCGTGGCATTCAGCCCACCGTGGCATTCAGCCCACCGTGACATTCAGCCCACCGTGGCATTCAGCCCACCGTGACATTCAGCCCACCGTGGCATTCAGCCCACCGTGGCATTCAGCCCACCGCGGCATTCAACCCCCCGTGACAGCCCCTACAACCTGTCGCTGCCGGGTTGGGAAGTGGTGGTGAACAGTGGCCCCGGGTCGTCTCCCTGAGCCATCCATCCCACTTGGGGTCATGTGGTTGGCTGAGGGTGTCTCAGTGGACCGTAATAGTTCCCTCGGGCATTTAGAAACCCATAGTTTGATAGTCTTGCTGCTTCTGTGTGTCTTTACAGCGCGGTAATGCTCGAAGCTATGATGACATGATACATTTCTTAGTCTTCAGTTGGAAAAAATATAATAATCATTTGTGAATGATAAATACCATATGCGGTGCCTTACCCTGCAATACTTTGATTAAGTAAATTAATTTCTTGAGTGCCTCATCTTCTTTATATGATAATTTAATGTAAATAATGTGTTAAATAAAATAGTGACTAAAATAATAATGACGAAAATATATTAATATGAATAAATATAACAACTATTTTGGAATAATTTATAAATATTATGGAGATAGTTTTTTCTGTAATATGGCTAGTACACATGTGCGAGGCTTCACTGAGCGGAGGACGCCAGATGAGGAATACAGTACACAACATCATACTGATGGTACGTGAAACTGATGGTAGGCATTACAGGGAGAAGGAATCATGAGGCTGCATTTTGAGGAGAGCAAGAGTTGGAAGTGGGTGGGGAGGGGTGGCAATACATCAGGTCAGATGGAGCGTGGGTGACGCCGACGTTGCTGCCTCCTGCTGGGGGCAGAGAGCTGGGTGGTTAAACCGTGTCTGGTCTGGTTCTTGTAACCTTTCTTGGTACCGATGTAGTACAAGAGGAATGTGTGCTTCTCTTCCAAGCTGATTCTTGCTCTTTGTACTGTTGATGTTCCCTCAGGGTATTCGACAATATCCTGATTAACTAACATAAACAAATGATCCAGGGCAGGTGGAAACACTAGGCACTAATCCTTCACTGTTCACCCCTGTGCACCCAAGCAATAATTGTGAACCTGGATATAGAACGATTGGCTAACCGTGTCCGGGAGAACACGAACATTGTTCTGTCACAGCTCAATAATGAGCTGTGACACGGAAATATCCTAACCCTGTAAACATGTCCCAAGACATATTTTTATACCCATGTATACAAAAAAATAAAACCATAATAATTTCAGATGTTGTCTAATATTTTGTTAAATACAGTAGTTGGTTCAGAAACAAAAATTTACCGGAAACTAGATCAGATATAGAAGCAGGCAAGACAAAGAGCCATAAAGACAGCAACACCAGGAAAGGACACAAGCACAAAATACGTAGCATAAAACACAGAAATAGAGCAAAAAAGCGCCAGGGGATAGAGAAGGTTCCCGCCACACCAACTTAGCATAAGGACATCATGACGCGGGTCGTAAACACAAACACATGGACGACCAAAAAACTTTAAAAATATATAATTGTGTGGAAGGAAGAGGTCCTCATAAGTCCTCAGTCGATGCTGTCTCCGTTGACAGGGTTTCCTTATGTAAAGTGTTAAGTACATTCTTTTCTTATATTAGTGGCATTAAGATTTAAGATTATTCCGTACATTTACAGACGTTCTGAATATTAGTAACACTATTGTTGAATTAAATAGTACAAGTTTAACGAATGTTAAAACTGTTCGATTCTAGCGTATCCTATCCTTAATTTACAAAAAAAAAAAATAGTCAAACTAACCCTAACTAATTTCAAGTCAACCAACTGAATCTCAAACTAGTCCCCAACTTAACTAAACTATCCCTATACCCACGTATGGTAACGTCAGTCCTAGTGACCTGTCCCCTCCAGCAGTTGAGTGATGGAAGCCACACTCAGTTTACATGTAAGTGGCCCGAGTTCGGCCTGTCACCGGCCTTTTTGTGGTTGACCCAGGTCATTTCGGGTCAGCCTGGCACCAGTCTTGGTATTTTCCAATTTCTGCGGGCCACATGTGTTATCACGGAAGCAACAGGTGGGGTTCGGAAAGATAAGGAAAGAGGGTGTGAGATTCGAGTAGGCTCCAATTGTAAGAAGATTTGCTGTAGAATGTTTTTAAAAATAATATATTGACGGTAACGGGAAAATATAATATGAAAGATAATAATAATAATAATAATAATAATAATAATAATAATAATAATAATAATGGAATTTTATTAGTAGTATAATTAGTTATTATTATTGAATATCAAATCAAATAAAAAATTGCATTCATAAATGATTGTGCATTTACACTGCTTTCTTAACATAGGGATTACTGCACTGTAACGTATGTATATCAATGAAAACTAAAACATTAATTGAGATACATAACTGTAAAACAATGTTTAAGGCACAAAAATGCAATTTAACGCGATGTTATTTATACACGAATTAGGCTCAACTATTCCGAAACGTTGCCACCGAGGGAATTATTGTACAGTAGTGATGTAAGGATACATTTATAGGCCAAAACTCACTGGTGTAAAGATGAGTTTGCTGGACACAACGCACTGGTATATGAGATATTTGTTGGACAAAATACACTGGTGCTCGTCTAGTTACCCAGTTGTACTTGTTGAGGACGAGTTACAGCTATTTGGTCCCACCTCTCAACCTTCAATCGACTGGCACATGCTATAGGTTCCCGAAACCATTGGGCTCTGTCATATCTACACTTCAAGCTGTGAATGAAATCTGCTTCCACCACATCACTTCTTACTATATTACATTTGTTCAATACTTTGACAATGGCATTTTTTAAGCACAGTGTCTTTATGGCTCATTTAGGTACTTAATTTTCATCTGTTCACTTGTCCGTGTACCACCCATGCTAACTAATCTATCTTTGCCTATCCTGGCTATTCTACCAAGAATTGTTTGTAGTTCTTATCGCTCCCATAATTCTTCTCTCTTTCAGTGACGTGAAGATTAATTCCTTTAGTCTTTTCTCGTAACTCATATCTCTCAACTCTGAGGCTGGTCTGATAGCATATTTCTGGACCTTCTCCAGCTTCGCTTTGTGTTTAACGTGAGTAGGACTCCACGTTGGTGCCACATATTCCAAAATTAGTTTCACATGTGGTGATGAACGGAACTTTGTTCGAATTTCTAAAGACAGTACTTATGCTGGCCAACCTTGCATATGCAGCTGATGATGTGTGGTAATGTGGTGAAAGGCTCCGTGAAATACCAACCCCCAATGTACTGTTCTCTCTCTACCCGATTCCAGTACTTAGTATGCATGTCATTTCCGACCTTCCATATAAAGCGTTAATAATGTCGTTTCTGTTACTACTTGTATAGTTGTGCATAATTATGTCTTATAATTATTAGTTATATTGTTATACTATATTCATTCAAGCTTATACATTGAGAGGTATACATACCCAACTTCTCGTTGATATACTAAGTTTAGTCCTAAACGTAGTCCAGGATGAAAGTATTCTTGTTGGTTGGTCACTAAGCTATTATGGCTCCAAAGGTCAATTGGTCTTAATCCCAGCACCAAACATTATTTTACATTATGTTATAAGGTTTACTCTAAATTATTATACGTCTTGCTCTTTTATATTATTATCTCTAACACTGTCATAATAATAATAATAATATTATTATTATTATTATTATTATTTGTATATATTATTTGAATTTTTACTAAATTATTTTTATATACAATTTTCACATAGTTTTATCTTTTCTTAATTAGTTTTATATTAATTGCATTTTTAATTATTTTTTGCTAGTATTATTATTAAATGGAAATAAATGTATTTATCATTGGATATAAATATATATTAAAGATGGATGCACCTGTTGCACGCCGACTGGACTAACAAGGTGGGTTGGCACACACCACCACCACCTTCCTCTTTTCTCAAGTCTTTTGATAATTTAACCATTATTCTTGTTTCAGTATTTAAAGTCCTCCCTCAGTCACTAGCCTCGAGTTGCTGTTAATCGTTTTTGTTATAGTTCTAATTTCGTGTCAGTTAAACAAGAATAAAAGCGAGAATTATTATTTTTTTTCATGAGGGTCTCAGAAGGTGGTGAAGTCACGTGGGAATTTCTTGCTGCTGCTGCTAAACTTTCTGCATATTTTGGGGTAAAGCAAATATCTCCTTCACTTGTCCTTTCCCATGACCGTGCCTGTATGACGTAAATTAGTTATGTGGCCGGGTAGGGACTAAGTTAATTAGTTATTGGAGGCTAAACTCACAGATTTACGTCGGGTCTCGTTAACCGGCCGCCCTCGATGGTAACCCAACCCGACACCCGACTCCCCCTTCGCTGCTCCCGCCTCCCCATCCCTTCACTGGCTCCGACTATGGCTTCCTATTCTCCTCTTCGCCCTGAACGAACTCCGCTAGTGTCTACGCTTCTGAATGACACCAGAACGATAATTTTATTAAACACAAAATAAGTTACTTTGAATTTATTTGTAATCCTCCATTGGGCTAATCCCAAAGTGAGAAAAAAAAACAGATTTATTACAAAATTAGCCTAAACCGCTCATTGTCGCAGCCAGTTGCGGTTGAGAGACTGAGGCTTTGCCCTTCCACAAACCTTTCAATATAAATCCCGAAGTGGAACATACGAGTGCCTAAGGTGCCGCCAGGGCTGCCAGAGGAAGAGCCTCCCCTGGCTTTATTACCCTGCCCTCCACCATGCCGCGGGGACGGTCGCCAAGGCAACTCACGGAGAGGAAAAACATGGCACTACAGTTTTCATGGTTGGGACACTTCATGCTTGACGAGCCGCGGGAACCACTCTCATGTGTCGTGCCATTACTGCTGTGTTGTTGTCAATTATACATAGCTAGTGATTAATATTAAGGCTGGTGTTGACTTATCTATGCCGCTCACCAGTTAATTTAATTAGTACACCATTGGCCCCCAGTCCCATCCTGGTCGCTTTGGCGATAATGTTTAGCAATAATGGGATGGGCACTGCAACCGTAAAGTTTGGGTTTGCTGTTGGCACCATTGTAGAGGTTAACACGGGTGGTACACCGTTGTGCAGATTAACAAGGGCGTTAGCACCAGCCATTGCCCCATTACTAAAAACCATGGCCACTAAAAACCATGGCTTCTACCATCATCAACACCGCCATGATCACAATCACCCTCACTGCTACATCCACCACCATTGCTACTTCCATCACCCTTCTTCCCCCCCCCCCCTTACAGCAAACTAATCGTTGTTAAAGATTTAGCTACTCAGGACGAAGTGTCCATGTAGCACGGGCTATGGTGAGCCCGTAAGCAAACTAATCGTATCCACCGCCAAATAAACACAACCACCATCAATCACCATCACCTCACCATCGCTTCCACCACCATGGGTATCACCATCCCTCCGTGCATCAACAACCACATGAGCATCACCATAAACATTACGAGCATCATCATATTTCCAATATTGTTGACATTTGTTATATAAAAAAGTAATATCTTCACTATTATCCAGTTGGAACTATTTAATATGAGCAATATACTGAAGGATCCAGTAGCTCAAGTTTTTTTTTAATTATTATTTTCTACCACAGACGTGGCCACACATTTACAATGCTAACCAGCATATATAAATTTTATTCTGTCCTCCATGGACAGGGTTAGAGATCTGTTAAACATATAGTTCAGGGGTTTATTGAACAATCAACCACAGAAGGTGATTGTAGTGTTTTTAAAATGTTAAAATCTAACTAAATCTAATCAAAATCTAATCAAAATGCTAATCTAACTTACATACATAAATACACAGATTTACGTCTGCCCTACATAAACCGTGTATGATGTGTCTTTTTACATAGTATTATTAATGTGCGTTTATGAAGGTTAAATGCAATTCAGACCAGCTTCCACATATCCTGTATACACATACATATATACATATATATGTATCCCACACCCTGTGGGTGCCTGTGTGGACAGCACGCTGGACACGCTATCCTGTGGTCCGGGTTCGATTCCCGGCGCCGGCGAGAAACAATGGGCAGAGTTTCTTTCACCCTGATACCCCTGTTACTTAGCAGGAAATAGGTACCTGGGAGTTAGACAGCTGTTACGGGCTGCTTCCTGAGGGGTGTCTGTGTGTGCGTGGAAAAATAAAAATAAATTAGTTAGTAGTTAATAACAGTTGAATGATTGACAGATGAGAGGCGGGCCGAAAGAGCAGAGCTCAAGACCCACAAGCACAACTAGGTAGGTTGATAGGTATATATATATACTTTATGAGTGTTCACTTCTCCTCCCCCCCCCCCTTCTATGTTGTACACTTTATTATACAAGGTTGTACAGTTACATATCTGATTCTTTCCAAAAAAGAGAACATTAAGAGGAAATAAGGGGAAGTTATTAATTCAACTCTGCCTCTTTATTGATCTCTGTCTCTGTTTCTCGTTTTGAATCTATAATTTTGTCTGTATCTGTGTTTGTCATACTAACAGCTGCTTTCAGTAGGTTTCTAATTCTCGTTCATTTTGTCTGTTAAATGCATAAACAAATTGTATACAAATACGGTAATATTTTGTTTTTAGAAGTCTTTTTTTCGTCTTTATTTATTTATTTATTGTGTTTCAGGGATCTGCTGTTGGGCCCCCATGGCGACGGCTCCGTCATGTCGCACCACTTCGACCCCACCGGCCACGACATGAGAGCTATGTACGTCGCCAAGATGACCTACGATCCTACCAAGATGGGCTATGACCCCACTAAGATGGGTTACGATCCCGCCAAGATGGGCTACGACCCCGGCCTCTCCAGCATGGCTCCTCGACACAACATCATGAAGCCCGACATGCTGGCCCAACACCTTAAGCCTGAAGCTGCCTCCCTCCTCCACCACTTTCCCAACATGGCCGCTGCCGCCGCTGCCTCCTACCCCTACCATGGGTACGACGCGACGCTGCAGGCGGTGACGACGGCCGCCCACCAGGACATGTGAGAAGAGAACACCCGCCTCTGGTACGGGTAAACGAAAAACGAGTCCCAGCTTGACCCATGAGGCGACAGGTGGCGCATTAGTTCTTCGGAGTGTCGCCGACAATCTTGGTGGGTCGTGATAAGACCTACCCAGTGGACGTCCACGTCTCGCTGAGCTATCTACAATGGCCCCACGCTTCTGCAGGACAGAAGGTAGTGGGGAGGTGCTAGTGTGTGATGGGGGGGACATTGAACTGATTTGACGACTGGGAGGGAATCGTGGTAGTGGTCGCAGCTTGTACAAAGCTGGCAAAGAGAGAGCAACGAATCAGCACTAGAGTGAAGTGCCAGTCAGAATGTGAGCATATGTAAATAATGACCAGCGCAAGAGGGCCAATGCCATTCAGACTGTGTCCAGTGACTGACACCACTCAGTCAGCCTGTGAGCGTGTGGGGGCAGCGACTCGACACCACAACACTCAAGTCCACTCCTGGTCGTCACTACCGTCCTGGTTAAGTGTGTAATGTTGTGACAACCTTCAGCCATGCCTTGGCCAACCACCAGAGTGACCCGCGGGCCTCGGGGTCATGACCTTGGTGGTCGGGTCATTACGAGGGACCTCCTGGGTCAGGTGAACCTGTCCTCTAACATGTTTGTGACCATAGGCTCCCTTTTCAGTGAACCAAGCATCAACCCGTGAACCAAAAACAGTGAAAACGTCAGTGTTAACTGAGAGCGTCTCACTAGAGGGGTCTGCAATATTGTAAATCTCGAATTAAATTATTGAATAGAAAAGTTAATAGTAAGGGAAAATGATGGTTGTTTACAGAGATAATAAGAGGTTCAGAAAACTTGTTAATAGCATAAATGGGGTCGTGGATTTCTTCACAGTTGCCATGAAGTGAAGCCCTGAGCCTTCCACCAGCGTGAACCAACTCTCCGCCGTAACATGGTACAAAATGTGGTATATTGATACGTTACTATTTTGAATATGGCGTAAAAAGAAATAGTATTATCGAATCCAAATTATTATATTATGGATTTGCGAATAATTAGGCATAAGTTAGTCTTGGAGAAGGATTTTAGTGTAGTGCCAGCAGAACGGGCTCAAAGTAAACGAAGCACATCTCGAGTCATAGTTTCGAACAGTGACAAGACTGCAAAAACACTATTACTGTTGTGAATGATAATTTAGTACTTTCATATGGTACACGGCGGTGGAGAGTATACTGGCATCACGGTGTTTAGTGTTCGGGTGCTGTCTCAGGTGTACAGTGGACAGTCACCAGTCCCTACTAATTTTAACGTACACCAGTGTTCTACTTTCTCAATTTCATGTTGTAATGAAATTTGGGTAAAGGGTTCCTGTTCAACAGCCGGGCTTCTCGGGGTCGTCTGAGGCCCCGAAGGAAGTCGCTGCTATGCTCATGAGTAGACTTGCCTGGTAGTGTATTATACCACACGACAGACTTACCTATCGGTAAGCTTATAATTAAAATGTGTATACTTTGGATGAATCATTGCGAGTTGTTTCAGGACCTCGCCTCATGCTAGGGGCGATGGTGCCACAGCAAAGTGTTACATGAGAGAAAATGTTGGTGTTTTGTAGAACTGTACACGACACGAGAGAACGTCTAGTGTTTGCTGCGTATATGTGTATGTTTATGTGAGTATTATTACTTAGCTGACTTGCAGTTTCGAGCCTCATCTTCTGGGTCCCGGCATTCTAATTATCTTCCGATCCAATTTTAAATTTACATATGCGAGTATGGAGTTGGCCTCTATTTTCTCTACATCAGTTTCAGTCCAATTGTTAACTTCTCTTACGTTAGATAAGTGTTTATCTAGAATATCTAATCTTCATTCCCGTCCTATTGATTTTATCTGTATACACGTTTCCTTTGTCCAGTGTTTCTGTGCTTCAAAGTATCCCGTGTGCTTCGAGGGTCTGTCGTCTGGGGATGTAAAGCTTAGATTCCATACGATGTTCTCAAAAGGTTTGCATTATCCTTTTGAGTAACGTCTCCTTATGTTCCTTGAGGTGTGGCTGATATTAGTGTGATATTATAGCGTTAACTTCCCCAGTGTCTGTGTGTATTCACCTAGTTGTGTCTTGAGGGGTTGAGCTCTGCTCTTTCGTGTGTGTGTGTGTGTGTGTCCGTCCGTCCTTTCCGATCTTCCAAGCTGCCTCCCTCTCATGTGCTGTACTTCTAGTGTTCACTTGTTGCGGTTTATAGACGACTACCATGCCTATTCTTTTTGCTACTATTCCCACAGCAAAGTAATTGAATCCATTTCTGTCCACCACCATATCTCCAACTTCCCAAGCTCACTAGTTGCGCCTCACCACCTCTCTTCAATGTCCCTCTGCTCTTCACCTCGCCTGGTTGTTCTCAGGGAACACCATCTCAGCCATCTTCATTTCTTACATCTTGTTGGATATTCCACTCGTGTTTGTGTAAAGCACAGACAGTCCTGATGTCAAGACTGATAGTACTGGATGTTGCTGGGGCGTGTAGCGAGATGGTTTGTATGGAAGTGTTGTAGCAAAGGGCAAGGGGGAGGGTGACTGCGTTTGTCTGTCTTTATGTCTGTATCTCTGTATGTGTATTAGCCTGTGTTGCATGTGTCAGTCGGTCCAGCAATCCTATTTTCCATCTAGAAATAAATATACACGACATTTTATGTAAATAAGCAAGCCTAGGTCAGTTCTCCACTGACATCAGATACGTGTAAATGTACATGAGCGGGTATTTTAATTGTAAATAGTAAATTAAAAATACAATGCAAGTATTTATAACATAATATTCTCATCATCCTGATGGGACATTATTTTGGGGGCGGGTGGGAGGGAGGGATAAGGGCTAGGGTGCGAGATGTAATTCACAAACTCCATAATCTTGAGGCTAGGTGCACTTAAGGACCAGTCGTGACACTTATTAAATCATACAATTATTTGCTGATTTTACCAAAAGCCTATCATGGTGCTATGTTTTAGAAAGATAGTAATTAAGCTACACGTTAACAAAATCTCTATTATCCCGTAGCAATTATAAATTATTGTACTAAAAGCCGGATTACTATAATAATTTTTTCGAAATTATCTTGCAATTATCCTCATGGCGCCAGTCATCAAGGAAGGGAAGTCAAAAACAAAACATTAGTGGATAATAATCTAATTTATTTTTTTGAACGATGTCAAGCCCGTAGCCTAGTCTACTTAGAAGATTCGTTCATTTCTAATAAATATGTCGCGAAAGATTGCCACTAATATGGAAATGTAGCCCATATGTTTCGAGGGTTGCTGAAATATGTGATATTGCTGGAGCTTGTAGTGATGCCCATATGGCTATCGCAGTTTTTTCTATCTTTAAACGTTTGTAATTGTACCCAGATATGAATACCTGATAGTTTTTTCTTTTAACGTTTGGAATGTAATCCATATGTGACTACCTGATTTTCATGTTCATTAACATTTACATTTTTTTGGGCTTAGATGTTAACATTTTATACTATTGACATAAAATGTTTATTTAGCCTATTTCATAATTATTTATTTTCATCTGTAAACGTGTTATGATTTTTTTTATTGTGTACAAACTCTTTGCATATGCATAATTTCCTTATCAGATGCTGTGATGACTGTGGATATTGCAAAAATATTTGGGCCTTGATTTTAATCTAAATTCAATTGTCTGTACTTTGAACCCACCAACCATTCCTGATACTGACAAAGGCTTATGTCTGTGATAACACTTGTTGACATTATCACTTCAGCTATACTTCAACAAAAAGTCTTATTCACAGTTTTATTTAATATGTGGAGTTTTTTTGTTATAATACAGCAGCCCTCAGTGTGTTATCAAGTTTGGTTTAAAAACAGATCTACACGGCTGTGAGAATTAATATTCTATGAAATACTAAATTTTAACATATACTGTAATGTTATACTTGGGTTTCTATATTTGCCAGTTCTCTTGAACCAAAAAATACAGTATTGTATAGACGTCGATTTGTTAGTTAATTATCAAATTACCTAGAAGCTATTCAAAACTGTGTAATACTATTCCATAATGACAAATGTCACTTTCCAATATCTGGTATCATTCCTCAATGACAAGTATCATTCCTTAATGTCTATTTTCATTCCAACATTAGTACAATTCTTCTCAAAGTAAATTCCTTTGCCCTGCTAATGTTTCACAAGAATACCAGTTCAATACCTGTAGAAAGTTAATAGTGACGGCTGACGTATTGTTACCCCCATGCATTCAGTTTGTCTTGTTTGTGTATTTTATATTATGTTGCAAAAAATAAGATATAACCACTGAATAACATGATAGTGGTATCCATTTATTTTGAGTTTTCACAACCAGAAATTGTGGTTGATAAACACGTCGATGTCGCTGCCACCATTTGTCGTGTTTAGGCGAGATTTGAGATAAATAATTGCAAAGGGTTATTCATGTTTTTGTATGTTTTTATCAGATACAACAAACAAAACATGGATATAGAGGTTGTATTTAGAACTTAAATAAATGATGTTGTAATTCTTCCACGAACTTCTAAATATATATAATGTACATACTTAAAGAATCTTCAGTGAGAATCTACAAGGTCTTCTCTGAAAGCTTTTCATTCTTCTCCAAGGCTGTGGGTCCCTACAATTGCACCAGAGGTGTTACCCTATGTACATACATGCGGTAAATATGAAGAGAGTTTACTGTCGTGACAGGAATTATGTATGTACGTGAGTACATTAATACAACATACGGCATTGTTGTAAGCGGGTGACCATACTGGATCTCAATAAAGCAAACTTGAGTTTGCACGTGAATATCTTAAATCAGAAAAGTTGTTATAGGTCTTCCCCGAGATGACTACACCCCCCAAACGTTTACCTTAAGCTCAAACATTTGGGTCTTCGACGTATTACCGAACAATATCGTTACCTTTGTGTAAATTTATCCTCATATAACGTCTTTGGCTAGCATGTGTTGATCCAGCAGTGAGCTGGGTCTGTGTGATCCTTCCAAATGTAAATAAAGTTCACCTAGCCTTCGGTATTTTATTGTGCCTTTCCCACTTGGTGTATGTTTATAAGAGTACATCAGTATTGTACTGGAACCTGATTTGTTCTTGTGCTGGGGTGAGATAGTAGCAGACAATGTGGTTGTAATTTGTATGTGAAAAACATTTATTGATCGTTCCAGCTGTAAGGAATTAACAACAGGCTTATTATTAATTAAGCAATGGTAGATCGACAGGGTCGGGTGAACCCAGTTTCCCAGTGTATGGAGTGTTAATTTACTTTCCACCTGGAACATGTCCAGGACTAAAGTATTTTTCCTGGTTGGTCAGTACTTGTATAATGCAAAGCTAGATGCCTCTGTTCACCTAGCAGTAACATGGGTACCCAGGATTTTGACAATTGTCGTGTATTGCATCCTACGGAAGGTCAGTAGTTGGCCTATGCTAGGGGAGTACCTTGACAAGCCTACATACAAACTTGCTGTTCCCGACTTCGGGAACAGCAGGAATTATATACCAAGAATTATATACCAGGAATTATATACCAGCTCCTAGTCTACATATACCTTCCAGGTGTTAAATAGTTATACAGGCTTAGTGCTGACTCCTCATAGTTACTTTATCTTACCTCAGACCGAAACAGGTAATTTGACCTTAACTAGCCTACAGAATCAGTTTCACTAACCAGTTTAAGTGAACCGAGAAACAAAGCAAATGCTACCATAAATAACAGTAAATATTTCATCTTTCCAGTTAGGATTTGGATCAGAATTGCTGATGAAATTCAGTTCAATTTTTATTCAAAAGAATGTACTAATGTCGGGACAGGAGTTACACACTATTACGCAAAGCGTTTCGGACAAGTAACTCAAAAGTTATGATCTCAGCCTAATATTTTGAAATTGAAATATATATATTTGGTTGTGTTAATTTTAAAAGCATTCAAAGTGTGCATTTAATTAATTTTGCTGCTATATAACATATTGTTTCGGATGAAATTGTAAATTGCTGCTATTCGAAATGGTGTGAATTTCACTTAGCCTCAAGTCTATTTTGTTGTTGTTCCCGGAATTCTGCTGCCCTCAAGTTGCTCAACGGCAATCCAATATGGTGAACAAACTATTTTTATATGTATATGCATTTTGTGTATGTATGTATTAAAGAACTGTGTAACTAGCTTCACAAGGTTGATACTTGCTTAGTTAAATGAACTGTGGGGTTCAGTTCACTAACCCATTACGTGTCTGTATAACCCTTTCTACCACAGCCCGGGGGATGGAATACAGGGGTGTATTTTGACTTGAGAATGGTCCAGGACGGACCGAAACGTCGTCGTCCCTTCAATTTCTAGTGTGTGGTCTGATCAACATACTTCAGCCACGTTATTGTGACTCATCGCCTGCATACAGGGGTGTAATAAATGACTAAACTAACTATTCGAGTTAATATGCAATATAGCTGCCGGCGTGCAAAGTTATTTTTGTAGAGATACAGCTGAATATATTGGTCCATAGTTCACATTCTTTTGATAGTATCTTACTTTACCATAGTTAACAACTTAACAAGAAAATGCGATGCATCATGACAGCAGTAGAAGTAGGCTGTCATGATTGAGAGAGCATCGGTTGAGGGTGCTCGTACAATCAATAAGACGCAAAGCACGGGCGACCAGCGCAAATTATCACATGGCGAGTCTTCTAACACCTCTAGTGAAGTCAACAGCCTCTAGTCCCATGTCATCGACGCCCCGACGACCGTGGACGGCACTACGGGCATCGCGTCTTCTGACGGATGTCAACCAAGAAAGGAAGGCCCTCATGAGTGACACAGAGAGGACGGGAAACTGGCGAGAGCTACCGCTTATCTCAATCCTGACAGATATGCTCGGTCTGAGTTTCGTCAGGAGACACTCTGGAGGACACTATCAAGTCGCCTGGTGGAGACTGATTCCTCTGATCTGTGTGGCAGTGTTCCCCGCCTGGCATGCGGTCGAGTTCACATTGAATTTCAAAGAGAATAATTACGACAGAAGCGTCAAGATGTTAGTGTTTAACTTAAACTCTATCTTCTTGCTGTGTTCACTCGCTCTGTTTGTGATTAACAGGAATGTAACGTGTGACCTCATGTCGACGCTCGACAAGACCTTGGCTCCGGAGAAGTCTTGTATACCTTTGTTTGCTATCATATTATTTTTATGCTATTCTCTTTCATGTTATGTTTTCAACATAACCGATATGGAATATGATATTTTACGAATATCAGTCTTCACTTTTCTTATTCCATTTCTCCCGACGCTGCTAGACTTTGTACAGGGCTCCTTCATCCACGCCCTCAGACAGTCCTACGTGCAGCTCCTCCACAAGACGGAAGGTCCCAGTACCCCGCAGCCCTCCAGAGTACCACCACCTGGTGATTCGCAACTCCGAGCCCAGGAGAAGGTATGATACATAAAATGTCTTAATATTTAATTTTGTTGTGGCCGGGATAGTGTGTGTGTCCATGATAATGAATACACTCTACTTTAAAGAACATTAATTTAGCAAAACATTATTTTTAACAAAACATGTATATGCGCATTAGAGAATCTATGCATGTGCATTGTTCTGTTTGCGAAGATGGAGTGCCAGCTCTTGGTTCCTGCCTCACAACCATTAATCGACCAATGGGTTTTGTGACCACTTGGGTTTTGTTGTATCTACAAATGAGCTCATGTTCGGAGTTGGATCCCTCTTAACATCGTCCAGATATGCTCTACTCCTGAAATACTTTTACACTATTGAAGTTCTTCTTTATTACCGATACTGCGCCTTGTTTTAAAAGTTCTCTTCTGGTAAAGTATAATATTATTCATGACACGTAACTTATAAATTACTTAAGCATAATTTAATTACGTGTTTGCTGTTATTATATGATATATGGATAGCACTGCGGTTAACATACCCCATGATTGGTGGTTAGCTTCCACTTGGGCAGCCTCGTTTCTTGTCCTGGCTTTCTATTAAAAAGTGTACGTGTCTACTTACACTTCTCTTTCAGCTTGGGACAGAGGTCAAGCCTTAGCTCCCAGCCTCTTAGCTACCTTGTGTCTGCTGTGACTACGCGCGCTTTCTCATTCCTTTGTTGTTTGTACCTTCAGAGTCAAGGATGGACTAAGCCTCCACCACTTGTAAGCTGAAGGGGAACCTCTCAGTACTCAGATTCATTTGTTTCCAGGTTTCATTTGTGCAAACGATTAAATTACCTTTTACTTGACGCTGGCTGTCCATAATAGCTATATTTCATTAACATACAATTTATTATCGTGTCTCATTTATTTCGTCTCTCTTCTACTGAGGATTTTTTTTATCATAAGGTAGACACACTCTTGACACACTATGCATCTCCTTCATATAGTCCAGGTTACCTGCATAAATGCAAATGTACCTAAATGTGTTACTAAAAAAAAAAATTGTTCTACTGGTGTTAGCTTCAGTTCTCATAATCGGTCTTTGTAACACTTCTGGCAAATTTTAACAAGGGAATTGGTTCAGTGTATTTTTTATTTGCAAAGCTTTCACACCATTGTCTTATATCTTGTTTCTGACCTCCCTGCAGGTGCGGGTCAACAGCACCAGCCACTTGACGCACCTGGCTGACCTCGTCCTCAGCGCAGTCAACCTCTATAACCAGGTCAGTCTATGATGAACAGCTCACTCGGTTGTTTTTTCACTTCCTCGCAGCTTTGTTACTAGATCGAATGGTACAGCCCCTACAGCCAGGTCACTCCTACCAGGTCCCCTACAGCCAGGTCGTCCCAACTAGGTCCCCTACAGCCAGGTCGCCCCTACCAGGTCACCCCCTACCCATGTCCCCTACAGCCAGGTCACGTCACATTTCTGTCGGGTTGTTCCATTAATAAAACTACCATCGATTTAAAACTACTTCAGAAATCCTAGACACGCCAGCGACCACGTAAACACGCGCGGCGCCACTCCCCTACGACGAAACACACCGTCTCTTACATGTTAAATTGTTTGTTTTCGCTAACACATCCTCGTGTGTTGCGTCTGTCGACACTCTGTAACTCATAAGTCATCTTCTCCAGATACCAGACCCGTCGTGTGCCGCGCCAAGTTCATCCTGGATCAAAAAGCGTTCACTACTGATAGAGAGTAACGCTGAAACTCGTCATCACGCTCACCAAGTTTAACTGTAGCGCCACGGGGTGCCGGAGTGAGCTCTCTGTCGTCCTCCAAATTACAATACCCACCTCCTGTCCCCAACCCAAGCATCTAAATGCTGGCATAAACGCTAATGACAATATTACATGAATTCCCAAACGTTAATCATTCTTATCCACGTATGTTAAGTGAGAGAGACACAAGCATTGCCTGACTCCGCCAGCACCGATACAAGCACCGGGATAAAAGGGGACCGGGATCACGGGAGACATCTCCCGTCACGCAGGGTGCAGTCGCACCTCCACAGATCTCCAGTATCATCTATTGATACTGGTAATGGCTCAAAAGGGCCTCCACTTACGGGCTATTCATGCCCGTGCCACCTTTTGGTTGGCTTAATCTTCATCAATCAATCAATCAGGAACCGGGATGTCTTGTATGAAGACAAACAACCCCGTATCTTGGAGGAAAAGCAGAGGCAGAGGATGCACTTTTTTGTTTACGTATTTCTAAGCATATGCAAAGATGCAGGATACAAGGACAGACGACGATACAAGGGCATGCGAATGTATATCACCTGTGTGCCAGATACCAGCACAGTGTGCTATTAGGACTCTTACTTATTATCCTTCAACATGAGCCTCTCCTCGAAGGTCCTTGAAATTTGGCGCAGTAGGTTAGAGAGCACGAGGGCAGTGGTCTTGGGTCATTAACGAGGCGTGGCTGACACTGTGTTTGCCAGTATAACACCAAGATAGCAAATTGACTCCGGGTAATGGACGCAATGTTGGCTCTTCTCTCACCCACATTGATCCAGCCGTTTATAAGTGGGCGCGAACTTACAATATTATACTTAAGCGATGATCTGTACATACATTGTACTCAATACAGCTATTTGAGAACACATATTTGAGCGCACTCATTACAAATGTTGCTTAAGCTATGCAAATACTATCGACAGTGCAAATAATTCTGAAACTATGTCAATAACAATATGAGTAATCGTGGTAATTACAGTAATACCCACAGTATTAACAATGCATCATTATCAGGAATACTGTGAATGAACAGTGGGTCACTGTAACATGTAACTGTGATGCTCCAGGGAAGCTTTTGATATCAGATGAAGTACCAGTTAATTTTAAGCCGACGAATAATCACAATAACGGGGCTGAACATGATGACCAAACCACATGTCAGACAACGAAGAAGCAACGGGGCTGTGGTCCGTTGTGGACCATTACCAAGTCGGGTAAGCTTACCCGACTTGGTAATGGTCCACGACGGACCGAAGCCTCGTCGTTTCTTCATTTTCTGATGTGCAGTTAATTTTAAGAAAAAAAAAACAAAAAAAAAACGAAAAAATGTAGAATGATGGATGGTGACCGTTAGCACCAACAGATGTCGTCGACGTGGACGATGTTGAGGTGCGGGATGATGTTCTCCAAGATGTTGGGCTTCTTCTACTTTGTCATCGTCCCCGGGTCCCTCCCTGTGGCAATTTATTACCTCACCGACGAGCTCCTACGGTCCTTCGTCATCTGTTACCTGGCTGACGACCTCTTGCAGAAGGTGAGAGGACGGGAAGTGTATGAAGGTGAGGGGGCGAGGGACACTAGTAAGTGACAAGAACACGTTACCAAACAACATGATAGATGCGAGGTTGCTGGATTATTTCAAGCGTAGGCTAGACATATGAGTGGTTGTGGGTGGATATAAATAGGAGCTGCCTCGTATGGGCCAGTAGGAGCTGCCTTACGTAAGCTAATAGGCCTTCTGTAGTTTACTATACTATTATGCACTTGTGTTCTCCGCAGCACAAGATGTTGGAGGACGCTGTGTGGAGGCTTCACCAGGCCAGCGGCCAGAGTGTGGAGGACCAGCACCAACTATTAGCTCTGGCCATTCGTCTTGGTGCTCGTCCTGCAAACATCGCGGTGGGATCCGTGGCAATATTGGGGAATACACTGCTGATCAACTTCATCAATATTGCCTTCACTTATACAATCATTGTCTACCAGTACCGCCACTGATGGTTCTCAGTAACCTCGAGTGTTGAAATATATACCACAATATATTTGTATGGTTCTAGCCACTGGATCATGAGCTCCCATGAAAGCAAGGGAGACAATGCACCACCGCACCAATTCTAGTCTCAACCGTCCCTAAACACTTTAGTGTGTGTAAACATCCCATATTTAGACAATTTAAGATTTCGGATTTCTGAGAAATTTCCATAAATACTTATAAAATGTGTTTTCTCAAATATACTTCCAATATTTATTTAGTTCAAGTTAAAGTATGTTTATTGAGACAAGAAAAAAATACATCTCAAAGGGATAGAGTAACTTAGGCTATTTCTACCCTCCTTTATTTAGTTATATGTTGATAACAAGGAGCTTTTTAAACAGTGTAGCGGGTTGGTCCTGCAGACTCAGGATCACATGTTGTTTACCTTTTCAAGTGTTCTGGAACAAGATATGTAGATAAAATCGCGAAATTGTAAACAGTACTTGCAAGTGTGAGTGTTTTGTAACAACAATGGTTTGCACATAGAACCAGTTTCTATAGCGATAATCAGAGATGACTATCACTCATCAGA
The DNA here is from genome assembly GCF_040958095.1 of Procambarus clarkii. Lineage (NCBI taxonomy): Eukaryota > Metazoa > Arthropoda > Malacostraca > Decapoda > Cambaridae > Procambarus > Procambarus clarkii. The sequence goes on from NC_091209.1 coordinate 16,087,269, forward strand.
CCAGTCTCTCAGTTAAAAACATACGCAAGCCATTGTCGTCTAACCTGCAGTTGATACCAGGCTTTGTTTGGTGTTGGGTTTAAGGCCCAATTAAGATCATCGCACCAGCTGTCTCACCAACCAGCAAGTATACTTTAGTAATGAATATTGTCAGACTCAAAGCTCTAAAATGTACATAGAGCGAGAACCGAAGTGCCCTTCTTGCTGTGTGTAGTATACATGATATTTAATAACAAAAAATAATCATGTCTGAAGATATATTTGACCGCGAACATGTTGCTGAATATACAGGTGACAATCTGGCTCCTTCCATTCATTTCAAAGTTGAATAGGACTAATTCCCGCCTTCCTTTTCTTGATGTTTATGTTCACAGCTCTGTCTGGGTTATCTTTCTCTGTCTACCGCAACCTCATGCATAGTGGTGTGTACATTCACCTCTTTTCCTACCATCCTCCTTCTGTTAAGAAAAGTGTCCTCGTCTCTCTTCCTCCGCGCTCTACGCATCAGCGACCCTCAGTTTCTTGATTCTGCAATTTCCTTTTTTTTAAACAAATCTATCTCTCGCCTTTGTTACCCCTTAGATTTGATCAACTGTGCCCATTCTCAAGCTACACGAAATTTCTTTCATCTTAAATCTGCTTTCAACACTATTATCACTGTGCTCTGCCTTCCCTTCATATCTGAACTTAAAATGCTCACTAATACCCTTCGTCCTCTTGACATAAAGCTCGCCTTTCGACAAACTAACACTCTTCGAACTAATCTGGTTCACACTTCTAATGCAGCTGGTGTCTACTCGATTTCCTTTTCGTCTTGTCCTCTCCAATACTTTATGGGAAACTGGCTGTACACTTAATGACAGACTTAAGGAATACACAAGAAGTGTTAAGTCTGCAGACTCAAACAATGCTCTCTTCTGTCATGTTAGGGATTCTAGTCATCCTAATGTTTGGTCTTCTTCTAAAATATCTTCTTGCCTCTACTCTTCACAGACGCCGTTTTGTCGAATAGGTTCTGATACACAACCTACCCAACATGAACCTTAGTCCTGGCTTTGTTTCTGTTGACTCTTCCCTTTCACAGTACATACTTAAATGTTCTAAACTTTCTAGCAAACGTGACCTAACAAAAGTCTACCCATCCTTTTTCTCTCTTTTTCTTACGTTCCCATTCTTACTTCTATTATTACACCCTTTATTACACATATTCATTCCATACTTTTCGCCTTGTTCTTACCTTCCTCTAAGATTTCCTCCTCCTCAACTCTCTCTTGTCTTACTATGCCCGTGCCTCCCGTCTCATCATTACGGGCTAGTCATGCCCGTGCCACCTCTAGGGTGGCTTAAACTTCATTAATCAATAAATCGTCTCATCACAATCGACTTGATAATGGTCCAGGACGGACCGAAACGTCGTCGTCTCGTCATCTTCTAGTGTATGGTTTGGTCAACATTTCTTCAGCCACGTTATTGTGACTCTTCATCTGCATATTGGTGATGATGAACTGGCTCGTGTCCTTGTGCCCGGGTATATGGCACACATCTGGTCGCACCAACAGTGATAGAGTCATTACCTGCACTTATACCCATCACTACCCATCACAGTTGTTGAGCCGAGGGTGTTGATCCAATCGATAAGACACAGGCAGGAGCGACCATCATTCACGACTGGCAAGCGTGAGTCTTCTGACACCTCAAGAAGAGTAAACAGTCTCAAGTTACAAGCCAACTATCCTGACGTCTCGGAGAGAGTAGGAAGCTTCTAGTCCCATATCTGCGACGCCCCGACGGCTGTGTCCAGCCCCATAGGCATCGTGTCTTCTGGCAGACGTCATCAGTAGTAATATTAACTAATTTAGGAAGGGATTTCCCCAGTGACAGGAATGAAGGGCAACTGGCGAGCGTTGCCGCTTGTCTCAATCCTGACGGAAGTGTTGGGCCTGAGCTTCATCAGGAGACACGCTGAAGGACACTACGAAGTCGCCTGGTTGAGACTGATTCCTCTGATCTGTGTGGCGTTGTTCCCCGCCTGGCATGTGGCCATGTACATATGGCAGCTCAGGAATTTTACCTACGATATAAATGTTTTAATGATAACGTACATCATGAACTCCGTCTTCTTGCTGTGTTCGTTCACTTTGTCTCTGATTAACAGGAACGTAACGTGTGACCTAATGTCAACGCTCGATCAATTATTACAGCCCAAGAAATCCTGGTTACCTTTGTTTACTATCATGATAACTCTTTTATATTCTGTCTTATATCATTTGATCACCATATCTGGATTGAAAACTGATTATATAATGACATTAGTCTTCACAGTTTTAAGTCCATTTCTCCCAACGGTGTTGGATTTGGTATATGGCTCCTTCATCCACGCCCTCAGCAAGTCCTACGTGCAGCTCATCCACAGGATGGAAGATGCTGGCTGTCCCCATCGCTTGCCCACAGCCCCTCAGAGGACGCCAGCAGCGTCTCTCTGGAGGAATCTACAAGTGACTACTCTCCGTACGTCACCTTCACGAGTACCTCCACCAGGAGCAGGTTCCCAGCCACCAGCTCAACACAAGGTAAGGTTCCAGCAAGGTCCTCGGCCACATGACTAGGATGGTGTAAACATTTATATTTGTAGGTGCGAAAGAGAAAATTAATATTCACATCAAATTAAGAGTGTTTAAATGTGCTTTCGAGAAATTCTTTACACAGCTCTTGGTCCCCCGCCTTATAACCAACAATCATCTAATGTCATGCATAATTAATTTATTGGGTTTAACGGTTTTTACATTTGAATCCATGTGTGATGGTTGTCTCGACCGTTTCAACTGTCAGTTAATGCTATCAACTATTCTTTCAATGAATTTTATTTGTATTGTCAACTTTGGAATATCCGGGTGATAGCTTCCACGTGGGAGCCCTCGTCCTGGTCGCACCGGTCTGTGAACACCTTGTCATTGACGGCCTTGTAAAATATCCCAAGTATCTTGTATGTCATAATCATGCATCTCTGTTCTCACCATAGTTGCGGGGTTGAACTTCAGGCCACAGGACTTGCTTATACACCCAAATATTCTCTTTCAATATCTCTCTTGCTGACTTTAAATATTTAGCTTGTCAGTGTCCCCTTGATCATGCACCTCCCACTAATGGTTGTATCTACCTTATTCAATCACTTTAGTATTTTGTACGCCTTGGCTATGTCTCATTTACTTTTTCTATCCTCCAGTGACGAGGTTAAGTAGTTTTCTCTATTCTCGTTGTTCATACCTCTCAGCTCAGGGACTATGCTCTGGTTTAGTGTTTGTGTAGGATGTACATGTAAATTATTCATGTGTACATAGGGTACACGTGTGTGTGTATGTTTGTGTGTACTCACCTAATTGTGCTTGCGGGGGTTGAGCTCTGGCTCTTTGGTCCCGCCTCTCAACCGTCAATCAACAGGTGTACAGGTTCCTGAGCCTATTTTGCTCTAGCATATCTACATTTGAAACTGTGTATGGAGTCAACCTCCACCACATCACTTCCTAATGCATTCCGTTTGTCAAGCACTCTAACACTAAAAAAGTTCTCTCTAATATCGCTTGTGTGTGTGTGTTGAATCTATCCTTGAACATAAACGCACACCTGAAGCAATTCTCATCTTGTAAGTACTCGTGCAACAGGTGTCTGTCATCCACAATGCCTTGGAATGACTAAAATAGCACACTATAAGTACTGTGTCTGACCCTCTCCAGGTGACAACGCAAATCGTCTCCGACCTGACGCACCTGGCCGACCTTCTCATTAGTGCAGTCAGCCTATTCAACCAGGTGAGTCAGCACTACATGTATGTCGACAATAAGGTCACCCACCTGATCACAAAGTACATTCGTCCTAGCACACCCATTACTGCCAGGCCCTCCAGTCAGGTTACCTCAGTATTGAACCCCCTCATATGAAAAAGTACGAAATTAAATACCTGTGAAATGATGCGCAACACAGGCAGAAAATGAGGAATGACCTTTTTTGTGATAAATGCATTGTGTGTATTGTGTACATTGTTTATGATAGGAGTATGTTGCTCTTCACGATGGTACAGAGGTCGTATAATCCTCGTCGTCCCCTCGTCAGAGAAAATTACTAAGCCGAACTCCAACCTTGTTCAGAAGACCAACTGGAAAACTATCTTTCGACAACCTGTGACCCCCCAGACAATATAAACGTCAGGTGTCCGTTAACTTTAAATCTTTGAAACCTAATGGCCAAAAATGATGACCGACCCGGTAAAAACGCTGCACCGTCTTTTAGCTATCCGTCGGCACAACGCCCAGGGGGTACACCCACAAGACCTGCCAACCCGGACACCTCTCGTTCAACACCTCGACTCCTCGCTCATAGAACGAAACGGCAAACGAAAAAAAATCCACTTCCATGTGACCCCGTCCGAAATGTACGCCAAATGCCAAATCAGTCCGGGATAGTTCCTTACCCAATATCGAGACCCAATGGACAATGGACAACAATTATGACACGTTTTGCTCCCTTCCCCACGGCAAAGCTCGAGTCTGGTGTCAAACCTGCACCAGGAGCCTCGTATAAGGGGCCTCGTAGCCTGGTGGATAGCGCGCAGGACTCATAATTCTGTGGCGCGGGTTCGATTCCCGCACGAGGCAGAAACAAATGGGCAAAGTTTCTTTCACCCTGAATGCCCCTGTTACCTAGCAGTAATAGGTACCTGGGAGTTAGTCAGCTGTCACGGGCTGCTTCCTGGGGGTGGAGGCCTGGTCGAGGACCGGGCCGCGGGGACACTAAAAAGCCCCGAAATCATCTCAAGATAACCTCAAGGAGCTATTTAGGAGTATGTTAGAGGGTGGTAGTGTTCATTGGCGTCCTTAATGCTTTGACTATCAAATAGGATTTCTTATTGTGTTAATATAATGGTAGGTGTAGTTTGGGACTGGTAAAGTGATTTTTTTGTGGAGGTTGAAGAGAAATTAGCTTTCCTTTTGTTTCTCTAGAATATATGTGTATTTTATAGTTTGCATCTTTAATACTTTGGGTTACTTCATATATATATATAGTTTGTCATTTTCTATGACATTTCAATATTATATATTACAGAGATTGTGTGCAATATTCCATGGCCACTTGGCGGCACAGGGAGCCGGAACAAACTCAAAATTTGTGTTCTTAAAATATATGAAACAGTTACCTTTCACATGTACAGTAGAGGTTCTGTTTGGTGACTCTCAGCACCAACAGATGTCGTCGACCTCGATGCTGCTGCGATGCGGGATGATGTTTGCCAAGCTTCTTACCCTCATCTACTACACCATCATCAGACCGGATTACTTCATTTACTGCAGTCTCCTCGACGAGCTTCTACGATCCTCCGTCATCTGTTATTTAGCTGATGGTCTCCTGCGGAAGGTGAGAGGAAGGAACGTGCTGGATGAAGGTGAGGAGAGAGAAATACAGAAGTCGAGATGAATACGGTGAAGTTGAGGAGCGAGAATAGAGAAAGGATGTTGGGATCGTGAATGTGAGACGAGAGCAGAGGAGAATGTAAACAAGCACTATCTTAATATCATACTGTATGGACAAGTGTCACAGGCCTAATACTTGTGTTCTCCGCAGCACAAGATGTTGGAGGACGCTGTGTGGAGGCTTCACCAGGCCAGCGGCCAGAGTGTGGAGGACCAGCACCAACTATTAGCTCTGGCCATTCGTCTTGGTGCTCGTCCTGCAAACATCGCGGTGGGATCCTTGGCAGTATTGGGGAATACACTGCTCATCAACTTCATCAATATTGCCTTCACTTATACAATCATTGTCTATCAGTACCGTCCCCAACACTCTTCACAGAAGTAGGCATCAGCACAAAACACTCGTTTCAAGGATTTCCAAGATATGTTGTTATGAGACTAGTACTGAACCTAAAGCATATGTTAACATATACACAGTATTTTCTTCCTCCGGTATTTGTTTACTAAGTGTTATTTAATGTATTATAACTCGATGCAAGTTACTTTTTTTTACAGATTTGAGAATAAATTGGTAAATTATTAAGTGCAAGCATCATGTGTCTTGTTCCAGAAACTCGCTTTTCTATGAGCATTACAGCCTATGATATTGATTTTATATTTAACAAGATACCATATTATTACATATTACTGTACGTTAAAAGTTAATGTTTCGTTGGGGGGTTGGCTGCAACTCAAAATACCTAACTTTCAAACGCAAATAATTACCAACAAACCCCTGAGCACCTAACCTAGCCAAGGCTTAACAATTAAACAAAATCTAATATATAATAATGTTAATTTATATATGAGGAAATACAAATTGTTAATATATACGCTACGCAAATACTGATGGCTGCGTATCTAGGGATCAGCCGCAACTTGAAGGAATGAAGTATGAGGCTTGTCTAACTAATTCTACTTACTCACAAACTCATACTTTTAGAACCGCTGTATATAGCTAATATGAAGCCATGGTAGAATAGCTGAGTATGGCAACTCGGTCCTCACAATAATAACCACCTTGATTGTTTGTTTTGCATTTTTGTATTTTAATGTATACAAGTAGTTTTATTATTTTGAATTAATTGCTTATACTGTACACGTAATTACACTTGTATGTATGAATGTCATCCAATTCTTTACTAATGTTGTCGTGAGTATTTTAACACTGAAGGTAGAGTTCGAACTCTTTTGATTAAATAAAAATATGTTCAAGTTCAAGTATATTTAATGAGACAAGAAAGAAATACATCTCAAAGGGATAGAGTAACTTAGGCAATTTCTACCCCCCAGAAAAAGTATATCAGGCGCTGGTCATCCCTGAACCCTGATAGAACAAGGGGGCAAAGCCAACGAGACCTTAATAAGTTAATTCCAGCCACAAACAATAGAGAAAAACAAAGACTCCAGAATCCCACAAAACTACACGAGGCAGAAAAATGGAACAAATTCACCCCAGGCCCCCGTGGGGGGTAGAAATATCCTAAGCTACTCTGCCCTTTGAGATGTGTTTCTTTCTTGTCTCGATAAACATACTTGAACTTGGCCCCCCTGTAGAACCTAAAGGATAACCTACACTTACCTGAAGAGAAGCCAGGAAGGCTGGGCAGGAAACTAGGAGCTGCTGTACACATGACCAAAGACACATGACTGAGGCGGGTACGTGGCTGGAACCAGGGTTGCCAGATCTAAATTGCTGAAAGTAGCGAGCTGGCGGTCTAAAAGTAGCGAATTTGTAATAAGAGTAGCCCAATTTTTTTTAGTGAATGATATGGGTTTCAAAGTAATATATTTTGATATATAGAGTACACTACACAATGTTAATTGTTTTATTAATATTATTTCTGCACATACACACACACACACACACACACACACATATATATATATATATATATATATATATATATATATATATATATATATATATATATATATATATATATATATATATATATATATATATATCTGTGTGTATAGTTCATTAAGCATCCCCTATTCAAACAGTGAGTGGTAGCACCCCGTGCTACCACTTGTTGTGCACCCCGAACCCCGACCAGTTGTATAAGCTGACCCCGACCAGTTGTATAAGCTGACCCCGACCAGTTGTATAAGCTGACCCCGACCAGTTGTGTAAGCGGACCCCGACCAATTGTGTAACTGCAAGCCTAGCATGAACGAACCTAGCAACCCCCCCCCCCTTACCTGAGTTTACATTTCGTATTATGTGATTTTGGCAACTTTTGCCATTTTTTAATTAATGCATTTAACTGATATCAAGACAAATATATATTTCCAAATTAAATGTAAATTTCTTTAGTTTAAAAGAATATAAATTTATATAAAATTTAAAAGAATATATATATACGAACCCTTTCCTATATACATATGCGCTGGCTTGAGTTCGCTGCTGGTTCAAGTTCAGTTCAAGTTCTTGAACTTGGCAGCACCTAGTCTTTAATTTGGCACCTTTGTGGGACCTTGGTATAAGCCTAACATGTATATATACACTGGCTGCCTGTCCTCCTACACAATGATTTATTATTACCTAATATTTTATCATTTAATTTAAATATTAAATAAAATAATTTATTTAATTATTATAGTAAGTACTTAATAATATAATAATAAGTAGTAAGTACATAAAAAAGATTAAAAAGTACAGTTTAGTTATAAGAGATTCCTAGATTGGAATTCACTACTAAGTTTCGATATATCCAAGTTTTTTTAGTGTGAAATGCTGTTATTATATGCATAAATTGTTGTTTTAATAATATTACGCTTAACCACATGGCTGGACGGTAGAGCGACGGTCTCGTTTCCTACAGGTCCGCGTTCAATCCCCGACCGCCCAAGAGGTTGGGCACCATTCCTTTCCCCCGTTCCATCCCAAATCCGTATCCTGATCCCTTCCGAGTGCTATATAGTCGTAATGGCTTCGCGCTTTCACTTCATAGTTCCCCCACCCCCCTGAATAATATTACAAGAGCAGTATTTACGGGCTATTCATGCCCGTGCCACCTCTTGAGTGGTTTAATCTTCATCAATCGAGAGCAGTACGTCCTAACCAGACATAATATGATGATATCCTGAACAGTTGATAAATAAAAGTAATTGCGAAACTCCAGTTATCTAATACTTATCATAAATTGTATAAAACCTTATACAAGCCAAGGGATTTGTAGACCAGTGTTTAAAAGGGAATTCGGAAGTAAAAATAATACAGCTGATGCCATCTGTCGGCAGAAGAGAACACTATCAACTGGCTGGTCAACAGTGGCTATAAGGTACAGCTTACGCCATCTGTTGACATCAAATTACACTTATTACAAATTACCCCACAAAATACAACTAACGCCATCTCGTTTTTTTCCAACGCACTATAAATAGCCAAACAGCAACCCATAAGGCGGGTTGTTGTGCTCGGGTAGGAGGTTCCAAGCTCCGCCCACAGATGGTATGGGGTGCATAATAAATGGCATATCATTGGTAGATATTCTTTGTTGACATTCAGACAACAGCCAATCACTGGAAGGGATCAGCTAAAGGCTCCATCCACTTAATAAATCATCTTTATTCAGCACACCATCCTTGCTTATGACATTCTGCTTCAACTTTAATCTACCTAAAAAGTGAAATGTTAAGTATTCAAAAGTATTAATATAGTGATAATTAAATACTGTAGGATGTAACGAGTGTTACAGAAACATGGGCTGGCTACCTGACTTGTGACGTCATCAGTGGGTGTTGCCTCACACAAATAATATCGGGGATACAATGCCTCCGCCCTCTCATTGGTCTACATTATTCAGTTAGATGGAAATTTGTCTTGTATAAAACAGACATTGTTGTTCTTTTGTACAACAACACCAAGGTTGTTGAGCAAAAGGACGTATTTCTTATTTTGGATTTTATTCATTTAAGCGTTGGCATTCCCCGCAACAGCCAATCACAGGAAGGTATTTGCTGGAAACTCTGCCTTCAACAAAGTTTATTCCTAATGAACTCTAACAATAAATTTGTTTAATAAACGAGTATTTAGGGTCAAGCTACAGATGAACATTATAGGATAACGGTGTTTTAGCTTGCTGCTTCGTTAGACAGAATCCCTGGACTTAATTTTAAAAATAAAGAACTAGGAAGCGTATTTTATTGCTAAATTTTCGAGAAATTTTCCGTTTCTGCCCGAAACGCTGCGCGTACTAGTGGCTTTACAAGATTGTAAATACTATACTATGTACTCTCACAAACCAAATGTACCTTCTTGTATATAAATAAATAAATAAATAAGAAATAAATCCCAGCCTAGAAACTCTTTGTTGACATTCACACAACAGCCAATCATAGGAAGGGATCAGCTGTAGGTGCCATCCACTTAGTAAATCATCTTAGTTCAGCCCACCATTCCTGCTTATGGAATTCTGCTGTAACTTTAATTTACCCAAAAAGTGAAGTGTTAATTATTTAAAGTGTTAATAAAGTGATAATTAAATATTGCAGGATATAACAGATGTTATATAAAAATGTGTTGGCTACCTAACTTGTGACGTTATTATTGGGGGTTGCCTTGACACAAATAATGATACTCTGCTCTGCCCTCTTATTCGAGTAAATTATTCAGTTAGATTGTGATTTCTGTCAGGTGCAAAACAGAAATTGTTGTTCTTTTTCACAACAACCTTGTTGTTGTGCACAAGGACCTATTTCTTAGTTTAAATTTTATTCATAAAAGAGTGTTGGTATTCCCCGCAACAGCCAATCACAGGAAGGTATTTCTGGAAGCTCGGCCTCCTTATGGACTCAGCACATCGCTCTAGCTCATGGCTCTCTGTTTCATCTCTTGTATATACAAACTATGACTTTTTCGATTACTGTTATAATTAATAATATGAAATATATAAGTTTTTACGCAAAATGGCTAAATTCTGCCATTAAATGACTGGTATACATACAAACATACACCAATTTATTACTATTGATCCATTATTAATTTCAAATGTAATGTATACTGTCTAGTTTTTTTCTTATCAAGTTCAAGTTCAAGTTCAAGTAAGTTTGCTGAGACATGAAAAAGAAAAAATTTATCTCAAAGGGATAGAGTAGCTTAGGCTACTTCTACCCCCCCCCCCCATAACCTCTCATTACTTGGTGCAATATTTGAAAGTTGTCTATTTATTTATCGATCTATCTATTATCTTGTATTTATATTTACAAGTTTTTGTGCTTGGAAGAAAACTCTGCATTGAATTGGGACTAATTTATTAAATAATTTTAGTCTCCTAAGTCTAGTCTAGTCTAAGTTTAGTCTATTAAATAAGCAGTCTCCGTGGTGTAGTGGTAAGACACTCGCCTGGCGTTCCGCGAGCGCTATGTCATGGGTTCGTATCCTGGCCGGGGAGGATTTACTGGGCGCAATTCCTTAACTGTAGCCTCTGTTTAACGCAACAGTAAAATGTGTACTTGGATGAAAAAACGATTCTTCGCGGCAGGGGATCGTATTCCAGGGACCATAGGATTAAGGACTTGCCCGAAACGCTACGCGTACTAGAGGCTGTACAAGAATGTAACAACTCTTGTATATATCTAAAAAAAAAAAAAAATAAAATAAATAAAAAATAAATAAATTTATTTTAATATTTACAATTATTATTAATTACAATTATTTATAGCTTAGTTACTTTCATGTAACTCGCAATCGTACATTCTTAACATTAATAGCCCAAATTAGCACATGTTGCTTTTAAATTAGCCCAAAAAGTAGCAAGTAGCGAAATTAAAAATTTGGGAGCGCGGGGCTCTCAAAAGTAGCCCAATTCGCTTTTTGTAGCCCAATCTGGCACCACTGGCTGGAACCCCGAGTTGCCATCTGGTGATGAACCTGAAATTGAAATTGAAATAAATTTATTGATGTAAAATACACACAAAGGGATGAGGTAGCTCAAGCTATTCTCACCCCGTTCAGTACATCGTGTTAATACATACATATACACACATCACAAACAAAAAACATATTACCAAACATTCTGAGAGATAAACATCTACATTTCCTCCTTTACACAAGTAGTATGGTATCAGACGTACACACAAATACTTTTATGGACTTATTATAACTATAAGTTGGAACAGGATAGTTACCACTGTTTTCTAAGCAGTTTTTTTTATATTTTTTGAAGCACTATACCTCTCTGGTGGTTTTCCCCTATTGACCTGGGTTGATCAAATATACCCAGTTACTCCACTCTCTCTGTTGAGGAGGGCCAGTATATAGCCAGCGGTTATGACTCATTACACCACCATTTAGTCCGGGAGACATTTCCCGTCACGCAGGGGTGCAGTCGCACTCCACAGACCTCCAGTATCATCTCTTGATACTGGTAATGGCTCAAAAGGGCTACCACTTACGGGCTATTCATGCCCGTGCCACCTCTTGGGTGGCATAATCTTTATTAATCTTTTATCACTCATTACACACGGGAGACATCTCCCGTCACGCAGGGTGCAGTCGCAACTCCACAGATCTCCAGTATCATCTCTTGATACTGGTAATGGCTCAAAAGGGCCACCACTTACGGGCTATTCATGCCCGTGCCACCTTTTGGGTGGCTTAATCTTTATCAATCAATCACTCATTACACAGCACCGCTCCTGTGCCAGGTAAGTCCTGTACAAGAATGTAACAACTCTTGTATATATCTAAAAAAAAAAAAGGTCCACTACGGACTCGCCATAGCCCTGCTCCTGTGCCAGGTAAGTTACGGGCTCACCATAGCCCGTGCTGCTTGGAAGTTGTTCCGAGCAGCTGAATCTATAACAACAACTCATTAGGTCGTTACGGGCTCACCATAGTCCGTGCTACATGGATATTTCGTTCTGAGTAGCTAAATCTAAAACATCGACTCATTAGGGCCTGATGGGGTGGTTTAGGCTGCATAACTCGCCAACCCAGATAGTTTGGTTCTTTATTATGCACCCAATATCCATACTGAGGGCGGTTGTGGAAAAGGTGACAGAGGCACGTTATTATAGGCTCAGGAACCGATCCCCAAAACTCATTTAGATAACTGGGAATATTTGGCTAAAATTTCTGATAGTAGATAATTTTGAATGAAATATTTGCACATTTCTTGAACATTTGTTATAGAGCTGTCTCTAAATTCAAGCATCTTTTCGCAAAGCATCATATATATTGACGGAGGGTGTGCGAAATAATATAGATAATGTATTACCTATATATATATATATAACCCCAGAGATAATATAACCCCTAAACATGTGCCTACCAGTATGTTTACCTGCAACAAGGCATATTAGTTTCTATCGATAGCTGGCATGCATGTTGTTGTTGTTGTTTTTATATTCAGCTACTGGGAACAAAAAAGTTGCAAGTAGCACAGGCTATGATGACCCCGTAGTGGACTTGCCACAAGAGCCATGCTGTAACTGTCCCAAACTGCATTGATTGATAAATATTAAGCCACCCAAAAGGTGGCACGGGCATGAATAGCCCGTAACCCAAACTGCATATAGCCTTGCGGCTATATATAGCCCGTAACCCAAACTGCATATAGCCTTGCGGCTATATATAGCCGTAACCCAAACTGCATATAGCCTTGCGGCTATATGCAGTTTCCCTTGATGGGAACACCGGGACACATCACCACACCTGCCCTCTGATGGGCCTCTAAATCAAACATCTATGTCAGAGACGTTTTATTACATTCAACATTGGATTTTTCGTTTGTTTCTCCATAGCTTTTGAATGTCTTTCAACAAAATAGCACTGAAGGAAGATTTACTGTTGGATTCTCCTCTTTTTCTTTGCAGTTATTGTGCCCCCAAGATAGTTTTATTGGTTATTCAAATTCCTGAAACTGTGTCAGCAATTCATTCTCATCCTCTAACATCCTTTTATTTTATACTATATTGTTTCCTGTTTATTCTCCATGGTATTGCTAGGTTTATTTACATTTTCATTGCATGCTACCCAGTAAAAAGTAATATAACTCTTTGCCTTCAGTTTCATCATTGTTTTATTCATCACATATTTCGGCAATTTACTGTGGTCATTTGGCCAGCCTCATATCATATGGATTTAGTCTTTGTTCCTGTACCAGTTGCGTAGCCTACATTTGCCGTTCTTTGCCATATCTGCACTTTTAATAGTCTTCATTTGTCAGCTTCTTGTGTTTTGCCCCTTTTTATTGTCAAAATTATCAGTTATGTGTGTTAATTTATCTTTATAATTTCCATGAGCTTGAGATAACGTTTACCTTCCCAGCTGAGAGCTTAGCTGATAAGGTGAGGTTGGATCCTCCCCCCCTCCCCAAGAAAGAAGGAGAATTTTTAGAGTAAAGTGCCAAACCGTTACGACTATATTGAACTTGGAAGGTATCAGGATAAGGATTTGTGATGCGACGGGGGGGTAAGAAATGGTGCCTAAACATTCCTCCCAAGAGGTATTTTTTGCTACAATGTACCTATTAATACTCTTACTTTTACTTTATCTGTTAAGTTATGGACCTGGTCAAAATGCTATGCGTCTTAGAGCCTTGGCAAGAATGTAAGGACACCAACGTTATGCACTCTCACAACCCATTGTACCTTTTTGTTTGTAAATAAATAGGGAAGGGTTACTGCTCCACAACAGTTGCTTAATTCACAGGTACCTATTTACTGTTAGGTGAACAGAGGCATCATGTGTCCAAACCAGGAATCAAGCCCAAACACTTTATTGTGATTTGAGAATGAAGCAAGCTGTACAACGAGATCGTCTTGTTATTACCGATACCTTTGTGATGATTGCTTTAATAAAAGTATGCTTGAACCAAAAATTTTTGTAATTAATTTGATATTTATAATGCAGCCCATCCTCATCAACAGAAGTCAAATGCTTATTAATCCAGCTGCTAAACCACCTGTTTATGAATGAAAAGCAATTTACACACAACTCACAACTGATGACATTCGAACATTTCTCGAACAGTGTTTTGCTAACGACCTCTGTTCGAATTGCAACTCTCTAAATGCTTCACCCATGTACTTCAAATACAAGTAATCACCATAACTTAAACACCTAATCTAACCTATTCCTAACCATACCTAGAACATTAATACATAATATTAATTTATATACAAGAAGTTTATTTTTAATGCTTAATACATAAAAAATTATGAATACATCTTGGGAAATGGCTGGCCTGAGGACAGGTTGGTACAATGTCACTTAGTTGTAAGATACCCTTTGGTGTAGTTCAAATGGGTAGCTTCCTAGCTTGACTAGCCAATGAATTTTACTTCTACTCTATTTCTTGATCATTGATGTTAGCAGGTTTTCTTGCTCTTTTACTGAACTTGGCTCTCTAAGTTGGCACTCAAGGCTAAATATGCCATACTGTATTATAACTTGATTGTTCTGAATTCATTGATTGGCATCAGCTGTGACAGTGGACAATTTAATTTGCCTTTCAAATAGCAATGTCCTAGTGAAACACACACACAATCACTATTATTGTTTGGTTGGTGCTCTAACTCAGCTTGGGTACAAATATGATGTCTACCCTTTTTCACTGTTCACACATTCTAATGCATATACCTACTGTACATAATCAGGATAAAGACTAAATACAATTTTACTTGCATTGCTATAAACAATAATGAATACTGTTTTGGTACTTTTAATAAGCTAATTTTTATTCATTGAAGATACAGGAATGAGAGCACATCCGCAATCAGCAGAACACAACACGTCTCAAAAAGTTTAGGTGGTTGATTCAGAAAGAAAGGCTATAATCCTTGCTCTAATTATTTATTTTTATATTAATAAATAATTCTCAAGTTCAATATAAATTATCTACCTCATATTCAATCATTAGATCTATTTTTACACAGTATTAAGCCTCCAGTATAAAATTGAGGACATTACATAATTTTAAAATTTAGATTCTCCACACGAGTAATGTGGGTACAATACAATCACATACACTGCACATACACTGTGGACATGCAGAGGGGTACTTTCACAAGTGTGCCATTCTTACAGTAAAAGAAATAAAATTGCAAAGGAGAGCATGCAGTTAGTAGAGAGATAATACTGTACATGAATTCAAGTTAATGTATTTGGTGATTTGTAAGTGTCATTAATCTGGAGAAACTGCAGTAAGCATTTGATCTGTTCTTTTGTTTGGACTTCAATAATATAGGTACTCCATATGTTAACGAAATTTACTAGATACACCCAGGAATTTGAGGAATTTGAGATGTAATATCTGGTCAAGAACAGCAGCATTTTCATCTGAGAGGTGAAAGTAAAAATATTCAGTTCACATTACAAGTGTCAATATTAGATCAAAGGTTTGTCTTGGAAAAGAGGATTGTTTGTTTTTGTATTTGCCAGTAGTAGGCATCCATCAGTCTCAGGAGACTATGGAGTTGCGCTCTGGTGTCGGCCTGGTCTGGAGTGGCCTCACCAGGGCGCAAAGCCAGGGTAGGTTGATTCGGGGGAGAAGCTGGTACCCAGGTAGCAGGTCCCCCCTCTCCACGGCGCTGAAAGTCTCCAATGGAAAGGCATACGCCAATACGATTGGTTCCAGCGTATATAGATTATGTATACGGCTCAGCAGCTGAAGAGAAGGCTACGAGCAAGAAAGAATAAAGAGGAGTTGATAGCTCCAGATGCAGGAATGTGTATAAGAATTAGTTGGTCAGTGTGTGCTGGAGAATTTTTTGATTTTACCAAGCTTTTGTAAGGAAGTCAGTCATGTTTGACACCTTCCTTTCCTCAAGACACACAGGTTCAGTCCAGATTTTCCACTTGCAACACATACTTAAAAAATGTTAGTTAACTGTATCTCTAAATACATGTCCCAGTATAGGTGACAACACCTGATTGGCTAACATTCCATACAATTTAATGCAGGACCTAAATTAAGAATTTCAGCAACACTATTTATATTATTTATATTATATACACTATATTTAATTGTGAAATTTTTTTGTCATCATTTAATAGATCTGCGATGGCAGACCAATGGATGTTCAAAAGCCAAAAGGCCAAAAGAGAGGCCAGGAAATCAACGAAAAGGAGAATAGGATGTGGGGGATGTTAAACCCAGGGCTCATAGTCCTAGTAACCAGATCTGAAGACCCTAGAGGATCTTGAGATCCCGAGGTTTACAGGAAAAATGATGCCACAGAAGATAGCTTAGAGTATCCAGGAAGCAAAGCCAAACTGAAATTGAGCCAAGAATGACGAAGGCACAAGGGAAGGAAAGCCTTGTGACTAGGGAAAAAACCACCAAGACATCACCCAAAAGTAGCCAGGTATACTGCTTGGAAATGGGAAGGCAAACCACCTGGGAACAGTCAGGCATACCCACACTGCCCAGAAACGACCAAATGCAGTTCATTTACATAGTGTTCTGGTGAACGTTTGTTATAGTCACTTCCAGATCATATTCTTTATTATCTTGTCTCAAAACCTGTATCAGTGTTCTCAAAGAGGTCTATTCTTATTTTCTCCCTAGCACCATAATATGACCATTCCCTGCACTGGAATTTAAACATCTTCCCAAATATGATGTTATATAATTAACATTATATATACCATTATATAATATTGCAAGATAGCACCATAGTTTAAAATCTTTGTTGTTCTTTGGTTCATTATTTTGTATTTACAAGGAAATATGCTTATATAAACTAATGTTATATTTGGAACATCAAAACCTAAATGGAGTTAAGAAAGATCTCTGCAAGAGCAAATTTCAGTTGCTCATGTGTGTGTATAAATATATAAAAATCAACTGGTCATTATTAATGATACCTATTCTGCATATTGTTAAAAATCTTTGTATTACAAAAATATATAAAAATAGAAAATTGAGCATAATAAATTGCTCCTTTTCCAAGTCATGACTCTCGGACACTTCCATAGCCAGCCTCACTATATGATCCACCTAGGACTATCACCTGCTCTTACATTTTTCTCATGACAAGAGGTCTTTGCAGTAGTTCTGCTATGCTTCTAGAGAAGGAAGACAAGTGGCAAGTCAGTATTTGTCACCAAGATTACTAGCACACTCTGATACAAAGGAACTCGTCAACACTTAAATTTGGCCCTTCATTGCAATAAGTAGAAATACCAGACTGCCTAGAGTATCCTTTTGTAAACTGTTAGATTACCTGTAATCGATTTCTATCATGTCCGGGCCTGGGGTTAGCCTTCCTTGGTGATTGTCTGGTCTACGAGGCTATCTTAGTAATCTGCAGGCTCACATATCCATCACAGCTAGCCTGATCTGATTACTCTATTAGGAATTTGTCCAGTTGTCCAGTCCTCTCTTGCAAGCTCCTGATGTTGTTCCAGTAATATTTCTTATATTTGTTGGCAGGAGGTTGAAAAGTCTTGGACCTCTGATGTTTACCATGTGTTCTCTGATCATGCCTATGACACCCCAACTTTACATTGAAATTATTTAACACTTCCTATTACACCTCTCACTGCAGTATATTGTAATTTCATTGTGCAGGTTTGGATCCTGACCCTTTAGTATTTTCTATTTGTACATTATAAAAATCTCTCTCTCTCTCTCTCTCATCTCCATTCCAAGGAATTCCATTTTAATGCTTCCATGGAGTCTCAGTAATAAATCTGTCATTAATTCTATTCAGACAGTAAAGGATCTCTATACTTTTAAGACATGCAAGATAGCAGGACTAGAATAGCTGGTGGCCTTCAAACTTCAAATACAGTGCTTGCAGTGCAAATTTGAGGTTTATTTAATTACTTTGTATCTTGACAAGCTAATATCCTTGGTGGTGGCTTGAATTATAATCATTGGTCTCTATTCCCAATATATGTGAACCTTACACTTGCCAAGATTACTGCCATTAGATTACTAGCAGGCCTGCATGTGAAGAAAATCCTGGGTGGAACTCAAGAGGAGCCCCAACTAGGCAACTATTTTGTGCCAGACAGAGTTTCTTTTAGCATCTGAAGACAGGTTACCATATGCAGACGAGGAGTCACAATAACGTGGCTGAAATATATTGACCAAACCACACTCTAGAAAGTGAAGGGACGACGATGTTTCGGTCCGTTCTGGACCA
Source organism: Procambarus clarkii (assembly GCF_040958095.1). Taxonomy (NCBI): domain Eukaryota; kingdom Metazoa; phylum Arthropoda; class Malacostraca; order Decapoda; family Cambaridae; genus Procambarus; species Procambarus clarkii. The sequence goes on from NC_091209.1 coordinate 16,105,877, forward strand.
TTTTCAAGTCCATTCTCATACAATCGACTTGAGAATGGTCCAGGATGGACCGAAACGTTGTTGTCCCTTCACTTTCTAGTGTGGTTTGGTCAACAGGTTACCACACTTAATACTGTAGTCTATTATGAAAGTAATTTTCTTACTACTGTATCATGTTTGATTTCTTTATAAAAGATGCTAAAGTTCCCTATTAGTAAATGATTTGCAGATGCTAAGTACTGTAAGAACTTGTCTTTGAATAATGAGGGTGATGCACAGGGAAAACCAATTTGGTCGAAATTGATGATAGTGGCCGCAGCATGTCCTACACACCTACACATGATGAGGTGTACATCTTAGTGTCAAGGAATAACTCAAGAAAAACTTACATTTCAATAACTTGCCCATTGAACACAATCTGCCACCTGATTTACATCCAAGCCACCTATCCCTATTTTGCTCAGTTAAATGCCTCTACTAGCCATGTTTCTTTTCCTGTTCCAAACAGGAACATGCATCATTAGGTAATTACAGTTATCTAATTTCCTGTACAACAACTAAATTTATGGAAGAATTTGATATATGACCATGCTTCATACTGTTAAATACTGTTAACAGTATGTTAACATACTTAACATACATGTTAATACTGTTAAATAAAACTTGAGATTTATTCTAAAAATTATTGCATGTAAAATTAAAACAATTTTGTTGAACAATTTGGAAGACCTTGAGTTACTGACCAGTGGTTGTATATACAGGCAGGACTAGTATATAGTCCTGCCTGCATATTATATATATATATATTTAATCTAAACTCTTTAACAAAACTTAACAACTGCAAAGCCCTTAGAAGACATAAAATGTAACAAACCTCAATCAGATGTACACAACAGATTCTACTAATCCTATACAATAAATATATCAAAATAAACAAAATTATATCATTTCCCTAAGAATTAGCACATGCTTCGAAGAACTGCAAGTATTAAACCATTGCAAGACATAAATTCTAAAGGTCCTTTTTGAGGTTTGATTCAGTCCTGATTAAGGCACACAGGTGAGATGTCATGAAGGACAAGCCTCCGGAGATGATGATGATGCTGCTGCTGATGATGATGATGATGCGTCCTCAACAGCGTACTACATACATGACGTTAAGCTTGTCCTTTTGTCCTCGATGGCATACTAAACATGATGTTACACTTGTGATTCTGAAAGCAATTCTCAAATCAACCAACAACAATTTGTGAACGTGTATTTATAACATTACAATTTCTATATTCCAGAAAAATATGCATTATAATGAGAATATTTAATAAAAAGTTTAAAGTTGTTCAATATGCACAAAGTAACAATAGAAATGTCATATACCATAAATGTTGCAGTTGAATATTTACCTGTTTATAAAACCTTGTTCAGACCTACGATGACTAACGATCCGAGCAGTGAGCATCTGCGTCAAAATATGCAAAGGTATGAAATGCTACAATTCTGAGTTTATACTCATACATAAGCACTAATATTTACATACAAGTACTAACCTTTAATGCCATCTTCTACTTTGCACTTGCTAGCTTTACCTTATCTTTTTTTTTTTACTTTAAATGTTGTTAAATACAACATTAAAGATTCTAATTAAAGCAACAGATTCCATTAAAAGAAAAATTTAGTTTCATGTCTTTGCACCTTTTCCAGTTTAATGATTTGCTTCTAGAGATATGGGCACCATACAACTGCTGCATTTAGCAATTTCATGAAAATTGTGAACAATTTCTTAAATATTTTGCCATCCATTAATATGGTAATACTATAAATTCACTAAAGCACAGGAATTTTGCCAACGTGGTCATAACACAAAATGCAGCACATTAAGTGAGGACAGTTTGGAAAAATACCAATGGACAACTGAAGATTGTAATATTAAAAAAGCTTATCTGCCACAAATTAGAAGATGACAAAATGTTCAACCTCACTCACCACTTTAACTGTACATCTTTTCTTTTATTTATTTAAGTTTTAGAATGCATGCAGCAATAGGTTAAATGTTAGTAATTTAAAGGAACAATTGTGTAGCAGCAAACATGCAGTAAAATTTACTTAGTATTAATTAGCTTCACAAATATCTATGAGAACTTTTCAGTTAAATAAAATGAATACAGTACTGGACAGTATAATGATCATGCCAAGAACTGAACATTAGGTAGCATTATAGCAGATGCAGCAAGAAGGCTCATAATTTAACTATAAATCACGGCAAAGTTAGAGACTTGGGCCATTTTACCAGAACCAATACCATAAAATGCATCTTATAAATGTTGAGATATTGCAAATGGTTAAGGGCGGGAGGGTTAGGAATAAATATACAATGGCCTTCTCAACTAAATGCATTTGTTGAGGCACACTACATCTAGCTTTAAAGATATTGGCACATAGTGGCATAAGTTTTTTAAAGCCTTTATTTTAACTGATGTTACAAGCATGCACTTTTTACACTAAAGCCCCTTTGACCATGATCAGTATAATGATCAAACAATAGACACTATTTATAATTAACAATTCCAATATTTACCTGCATAATCTGTGAAATGTCGCGGTTGTGGTTCCACATCTGCTGGATACACTACAAGAAGAAACACAGCATTAAATATTTAGTAATTTTCAATGTGCAGGTTGGGTTCTTCTCCATGACAATACCATCATGGAAGAAATTACCATTGCTATTCTTAACATTCAAGACTTTTCCCCTTGAGATTCCTACAGCATAACCCCTTGATGATTTGATATACTACACCTCTCCAAGGTTTACAATGTCCTCCTATCATTTGCATTTCTCAACCATTTGGTTTCTTCCATATGGTTGAGACATTGGCACATGGTGGATGGTTCAGCTCTCAACCATCTGGATTGTTCTTTCATTAAGTTAATTTCAGTGAATTTCTTCTTTGGGCATATCAATAATACTCTTTACATATAATTAACTGTAGTGAAGGAATGGCAAACAGTTCTATACTAAGCTGCACAAAAAATATCATTTTCTTTGTTTAATCAAGTCATATCAGGTCTGATGTTCACACCTACATTTGAAGAAATAATTCACAGACAGATAACCATTATTATTAGACCATTTTCCACTTTTATGTGGTAGGGAGGCATCATGCCAGAAAAAAAGAGCAAGTATTACTGCAGTGAAAGATTGGTTATAGCTTTTAAATATTAAAAATATAAATTAATATCACTTGTCCATCCTTATATATTTCACAACTACAACACTGGATAAAAACACAATTATACTCAAGCAATCATTTACAGAAACAACTCATTGCTTTCTAAGTAACAATTTTATATTATTGTAAGTAACAACTATTTGATTAACTAGGTTCAATCACACTTTCTTATTTCACTTTTTTAAGTGTTGTCTTACCTGCATGCCTAAATATATTTAGACAATATTCTTCACTAAAATTAATCAATAATATTCATGAACTTACATTACTTACATAGACTAACTTGGCCCAATACAAAAAACTGGTTTTGTTGTGGAAGCTCCAACTTGGCAATATCCTTCAGAAGATGCAGCTTTGAGAAGAAATAACCCCTTAAAACATATGTTTTACTTATTTATAACCCCTCTACTTAGTTATGCTACTCAAGTATTTGACAATGTCACAGAAACACTTGCATAAAGTTGACCAGACCACACGCTAGAAGGTGAAGGGACGACTATGTTTCGGTCCGTCCTGGACCATTCTCAAGTCCATTCTCAAGTCAATCGACTTGAGAATGGTCCAGGACGGACCAAAACGTCGTCATCCCTTCACCTTCTAGTGTGTGGTCTAGTCAACTTACTTTAGCCACGTTATTGTGACTCATCGCCAGCACTTGCATAAAGTGTAATTGTAAATAATCAAAATCTTTCAATACTACTTCAATGTTAAGTTCTTTGAAGACCTAGCTTGCTCACAGCTAAGGAGTACAACAGTGAAACCCAAGAGTGCCATTACAGATGAAGCACAACAGTGTAAGCAGGTCTTCACACACAAGACCTGATGCACCATATTGTTCCATAAGATATCAATCACCCAGGGCTTCTATATGACTGCTATACAGTACTTCTGAAGGACTATGAAATGAACCCTGGTTAACCGACTGCTAAGTGGGCTCACAACTGAACGGTCTCTTGTTCAATTTCCAGGCAGAGCAAGATGTTTAGCTATGTTTCCTTACACTTTATGCTTATGTTCACCTAGCAACAAATACTGCTAAGTACTCCATGAGTTAGGCAACTATTGAGGTTTGAATGTTGGGGAAGGTCAGTAATTGGTCTAGGGGGGGGGGAACCTCGACAAGCCTAATTACGGACTTCCTCTTCCCAACAACAGGAATTATTATACCAAACTTCCTATTAAGATGTTAATCTACAGAAAAAAGTAGAGGGGAAACTAGCTTCATTCACAAGCAAGTGCATAGGTTATAGACTCAAATCTTTGTATTACCCCTATAGATAAACATTTTTCTATTATTCAGATACCCAAGATGAATTCAGAACTGCAAATAATCACGTGAGAGCATAATTCTAACCTTTGTTATCTTTAAACACAAATGATGCTCGTTGTGTGAGGTCTCCAGGTGATGTGGGAGATGATGGTGGTGGGGAGGCAGCTCTGATGTGGCCAGGACTTGCTGGCCTATATTCACCTATTGGTCAAATGAAATCATTAAAATAAAAAGTGTGCTTTTCATAAATTTACTTTTTCCAGTTGCACATCTACTAGTGTCTTTCCATTGGACTTTTTAGATATGCTATAGAAATAAACGAAATACACATGGATACACACACACACACACACACGTAATTACATATTATTACCCTGCTTTACACTTTCATGCAGTGGGAAGGCATCAACCTGGAGAAAAAAGTTTAGATATAGAAAAAGGTTATTGATATTAAATCATAAATGTTTACAAATATCACTCACCCACACATTATATCATCTACACTATGTAGTATCCCTGATAAACAAGCACCTACAACAATCATACGCAACCATACTGCACCGCTTTCATAAAGCAAGGTGAATAGTGCTCATAAATTGTATTTCAGGAGTGAGAAGAGGAGTGGAGAGAGTTTGAAAACATAGCAGATAAAATAAAGACCCAACCTAAACTTCTCCTCAGCCACATCTAGAGAAAAATAAGTGCTTGAGAACAAGTGATGAAGCTGGAATATGATATTGGCTCTTTCATAGCTCATAGAAACACTAATTATCAATTCCAGATAAATATTAGCTCTCTACTGAGGAAAAACTAGCCTCTAAGATGGTATACTCGGTGACTGGCATAACTTAAATACATAGAACAAGAAAGCATGTCATACCTTTACGAACTTTCTCGGTAAGCTGAAGCAGGAAAGCTCTGTCGCGTACCTCCAGCTCCAGCTGCTGCTGCAACACCTTAATCATCTCGGCCCGTCCCTCAGCCATGGACTTGGCACAGTACACAAGTATCCTGCAAGAGGTATAGTTTTTTTTCTTTAAAATGATTGTCAAAACATGAGACTTATGCTGTTTTTTCTCCTTTCATATATTGTATTAAATTTGGTTAGAAGTTAAGTGATTATTCAAATATCTAGCATTAAACTCAAAATACAGAGCAATAAGATACAGTGTTTCAAGCACTCCAGTTTTAAAAGTGTACTATTAAAAATAAATGCAACATAGTGCTACAAATACTCCAGTTAAAGAAATCTTCTAAAAGCAAACTTTTCAAAGCAAACTGATCAATCATTGTTACAAAAAACATTGTGTCAGAAACCTGCTGAGAACACACCAAACAGGGTTTGCTTTCTGCCCCTCACACTACAGTAAAAACATTTTATTTATTTATATATTTAGTACAAAGAGCTAGTCTTGTAAAAATACCTATATGTAAAGATAATACAGCAGTATACACATCATTATTCTGGAAAGTTTTACAAAATAACACAAGATTTTTTCATACTGAAACTTACGCCAGAAAACCAAGAATTCCTGTCACAACTCCGGGTTTCAGAAACCAAGAGAATATTTTCAGGATAATTTCTGGATTTTTGTCTGTCATTTCCCACACAAAATCTATATAGTGATGATAGCCTTGATATGGACCACAAGATGGAGAGGCATTACCTCTGAAACAAAGAGGGCACAATAATAAAGCAAAATTTAAAGGTAATTTAATTTTGAGGAGAAAGTGCTAAGCCAGTACAACCATATAGCACATGGACGGGAAACAAAAAGAAGGATCTGGGGATATGAGGACAAGGAGCTAGGATATGAGGAAAGAGGAAAGAATGGTGCCCAACCCCTTGGACCATCAGCAATTGAATGCCATCCTGAAAGTGGCTGAGCATGAACATGTACTTGACCTGTGTGTGTCTTGTCTTATACGAGCAGTAGGCTGAAATGCACCAAACTTGTCTTCAGCACCTATGATTACTGTGGGGGCATATTCTTAACAGTATTTGTTATCATTCAGAGATTGTTTTATTTATATACAAGAAGGTACAATGGATCATGTTATTGCAGGTTTTGATGATTTATTGGTACAGTGTCACAATGACACCAACACGAACCATTTCAGGCTTCTGCTGCAACATTTGCTGTATGCACTTTCTTGCATATATTTGCACAATCATCATATGGTATAGTTCTGAGAATTTACCAAAACTTTCAAAATACCACTCAATATGTTTGAGTGAATTCATCAGCAGAAGAAACATTTTAAGCACAAGTGGTAGGTAATTACTGTCCTGACAGCTTAAGTGAAATTTAGCAGTAACAATGTAGCCAGTTTCCTACACCTTCCAATATCACATAAACCTTAAGTTATTTGGCAGCCAAGTGACAACTATACACAGTATATATATAGTTACCAGCAACTATATACTGTATATAGTTACTGGCTACAATATACTATATTTCCCCAAAAAAATAATATTCAAAGATCCCTAGAAAGTATTTTTAAAATTTGAAGTTGGTTGAAAATATTGAAGATGATTTAGCATGAGACCACAGTAGCAAATTTCGTATTAAGAGGGCACTCCAACAAAGTATTTGGCTCCAGAGCAAATGCCAATATAAAACTCTCTAAACATCTAATTATTTTCCTGTGCAAAATAAAATAAACTAAGTGCACATGTTAATAATAAATAATTAATACAATCAGAAACATTAAATTTTTTGTGGACATTATAATTTTACTGATACTATGCTGAGGTGTGAACAATTTCTGAGGGCGCAACTTTACAATTAGTGAAACAGCCATAACTAGGGGGTTTACTCACACACCTGTTTCACAGAGCAGTTCTTGACCAGTAACCAAAATGGAAACATCATTTGACCACATTACAGGAAAAAACAATCAAAATGTGTGCAGTGCTAAATGAAACTAGAGAAAGTCTTTCATGTCCTACTATAAAGATAGTGATTTATAGTTTTAGCCAAAATCACTCTGTACATGTAATTGCAGCTTTTTTTCAAGCTATACATACACAAATATGCTGATTGATAATTACCTGAAAAATATAAACCCATATCCAAGAACAGAGAGGATGAGAGACACCAGAGTCAGAGCAAAGAATAGTGTCTCGGTTTGTGCTGCTCGCCATGGACGCTCGTCTGGCTGCAAAAACTTCAATGCGCTGAACTGGAAAATAAAAGAAAAGATATGTTATACAATTAAGATTCTTATTAACCAATTTATATAAGCTTTTAAGCCAGGCCAACTAGCTTAACCACCATCATCATCAGTCTCCTCCAATCGTCAGCAGTCAGACCAGGCAACATTCCAGACTCTTCCCTCAATCATTAGCGACCATCTCAGCCTATCTCCACCACCATCAGTTGCCTCCCTATATTTTCTGATGCCAGCCCTGTTGTGCAACAAGGGGAGATAGATGAGACTTGATACTTTGAGTAGATACATACTTTGTGAGTACAGATGAGTATTGGTAAGTGTGTGTGTGTATATGGAAGCAGAGCAGAGCACTACATGACTCAGGAATGTAGTGCAGGCCACCTGGTCTATGTCAAGCTGTGTCAAGTAGTTCTCACAAGATCATTGTTACTAGTGCACCTGCACGGTTCTGAAAAAGTCCTTTTTGGGTGTCCTAGAAAGTGTTATGACCTTAAGCCTAGCTGGGGTACTCTATAGCCTTAGGATTTGGCTAGTTGAGCAATCGAGCCTGGAGACAGAGAGAGAGAACCAACAACAAACAGTGACCGAGGTAGCCGGCCTCAACTATACCCCCGGCGGATCTTGTCCAACTCGACATCACCCACTTTTGGGTGAATGCCATCTATATCTGAGGTGAGAGTTTTCAGTTATGCCTGTCATGACCATAGTGTGTTAGTGGAATAAAATACAGTATAGTCTATACTTCGAGCCACATATGGCAGAACATGTGTGAGTGGTTGTCCACCTTTCGATGCTTCTTTGATTTTTAATGTTGGTTGATTAAATTCATCAAAATGATTAAGTTCAATTGTTTCATTATTAACTCAAAGTGGTTTAATCAATAATGTACAGTGTTAAATTAAATCACGGAGTTTATTATTTACTGTACTTTAATGATTTTCCAGTAACTGAGTCACAGACTCTGATCGTAATGAGTTCCGAGAGAGAGAGAGTAAATTTTACTGAACGGTGTATCCTGTCCACTGTTCTTTTACGTTTTCATTCATTCAGACAGGATGTTGGCAGCATCTTTAGCATCTCTCCCTCTTTTCTTCAATCTTTTGTCTGAAATGCTATGCATGCTATGCTTGCTAGTCTCTAGTCATGCATGCTAGTCTAGGCTTTACAAGAATGTAAATTCAACTTAATTTCTACATTCTCTGTTAACCCCCCAATGTACCTTTTTGTATATAAATAAATAAATAAATAAATAAATAAGTACAATAAATTTTGTCGCATGATCTTTTTTTTCATCAGTTTCTCCCACATCATCCCATTTTCTATTCTCTCTACTTCTCTCCCACCTCCTTGTGCCTTCAGTTACCCTTCCATCCTCCATTTTCTATCTCCCTCATCTCTCCTCTCTACGATAGTCATTATAATTTCACCCCCCCCCTCCCCAGTGACATGCCAGCCAGCCTATCACCACCCGTATCTTCTTATCTATCAACGGCATAACCGTTATATTGTGCAGTTTTTATATTCATAAACTCTGTACAAAATTTCCTTTCCATTTATATTTATGATCATATAGCTTGGATAAGTTGATGTAGTAGTAGTACAAATAATGTGGCAGAAAGCTCACTCAAGCGACTGAGGGAGGAGCAGGGAGTAGATCACTGGTGCGTGAGTGGGGGAGCAGCAGGGAAAGATGGGACAGATCACTGATGTATGGAGGAGGAAGGATCAGGCAGAACATAATACAGAACAAGACTGGTAAGGCAAAAACCTGGATGTATTTGCTGCCAGAATTGGTTTGAAAATGATTGTCAAGGGCAGAGTTTGAACTAAACTACACTACTGTAAATGAAGTGCTCATCAAAACTTTGTGGGGTATGCAATAATTGTATTATTCTCTACAACACTTACCTTTTGAATATAGAACATGACAGTAATCTTGAGGAGGACAATGAGGGGTGTCAGCGGACAAAAGAAGAGCCCGGCCCACAACAGTGTCTGGTTGTAAATGAGGTGCAGTGTGTTACGACTAATATCAAACTCGAGAAGATATTGATGAATCTTTCCCTTCCTGTGCCAAAATAAATAAAATATAAAATTAAACTTAAAATTTTATTTAAAGTAAATTTAAACTAAATTTAAACAAAATTTTAAAAACAAAATTAAATTTAAATTTAATTTAATTAAAATAAAAATATTTATTGTAATTAAAATTTAAGACAAATAAAGTCAAATTAAAATTAATCTGAGTGAATATAAAAAGCTATTTTCTGAGCAGGACACTTTGATGTTACTTAAGATACCGAACAAAATTTCGGTCCAGCCAAGAGTGACTAAAGACAGTTCACTCAAACATCTTTCCAATCCCTGCTTGGCATCAAAAGGACTGAAGAATAGCACTGGCAAACAACCAGTTGCCTATATGGTCACCACCCTTGATCATCACCAGATGGCAGCACCAATGCCAACTTCAGCTTGCCCATCACACAGAGCTAACCGAATGTACCCACAGGCCAGGTTCTGGAGTGAAGCACAGAGGAGTAGCCAACCCACAGCTGAGGAACAAACAAAGCCAGAACAGAGAGGAAACTTTGCAACACTGGCAGGGTACATCGACAGCTACAATAGAAATTTCCAAATACAAAAACATGAAGTATTCAAAATAACAAAATGTACTGCTATAACAGATACAAAATACAATATCTCATTACACAGTAAAACTAATGTTTCTACTGGTGGAAACTAAACTACTAAACCTGGATTCAGTCTTGAGCATTCTCAACCATTATAGAAATTAACTAAAAACAATGTGATTAGACTCCAGGCAGGGACAGGGTGTTGGTAACAGTATGTACTGTTATTTGGTGGTAGTCACAGCAAGTGGCTAGATGGGCAAACTAGTGGTTTGACGGAGCACTACTTGGCAGGCCTTGTGATGAAATAAAGGTGTTGAAATGACCGAGTGTTTATGACTGAGCTTTCTGATGTCACTCTGAACCAACTTGAGCTTTCTTTCCAAGGCTTCCATAGTACCAGCTTGACCCGACAGGAACTCTTTTAGAATATACCTCTTAGGATGGACTCAAATATCCCCGTCTTATTATGATCCGATCATTTGGGACCAAATAGATCTTGTCATAGGGAGAATCAAAGAGGAACAGCTAAGAAATTAAAGTAAATACAGTACTGACTATTTAAAAATTATTCAAAGCAAATATCCTTATTTGACAACTTTCCCCTTTCAATAAAACTCCCCAGACTGTTGACCAAACCACACTGTAGAAAGTGAAGGGACGACGACGTTTCAGTCCGTCTTGGACCATTCTCAAGTCGATTGACTTGAGAATAGTCCAGGACGGACTGAAATGTTGTCGTCCTTTCACTTTCTAGTGTGTGGTTTGGTCAACATATTTCAGCCAAGTTATTGTGACTCCTTGTCTCCCCAAACTATCTAACACCACCTTTGCTGAAGCAGTCTTATTTTAAGATGAGGACTGCTTCTTTAAATATTGTTTGTGTTCTGAAGGTGCATGCAAAGCTCCTCAGGAAAATACGGTACAACAAAACAAAGAATACATTACGTTGTTTTCTTTCGAGTGGCCATGAAGTAAATGAGAGTTGTAAAGTTCATGATGACGACAACAAAAAAGTCGATGATCAGCAAGCGATAAAACTCCTCTCCTAAGGATGTTTCCCAACAGTAATCATTTACCTGAAATTCAAGTTAATTAAATAAGGATTGGTTTTGGAAGATGTACCATATAAAACAGATTACAGTATCGGTATTAACTGACCAATTTACCATACGAGGCACTTAACAGTGTGGGGTGGGGAGTGTATCAAGACACCTATTGCCACAAACAAAAATCTTACAATACTATTATAAGCCTCTGTGAGGTGAAGCCTGTGCACGCACTCCAGCAGATTTCCTTAGAAATAAGCTACGCGTACTGTACAGTATTTGTTGGCAAACAAGACGTCCATAATTTACAAGGATGTTTTGTGGATTTTTTATAGTATGCTTGTTTCATCACCCATTTATTGGTAGTAATTTTTAAGTGGTTCTGTAGGGTATAGGGGGTTCATTCTTGACGCACAATCAGGAATCCTAAGTGCAAATCCTGGTCGGGACAGAAATGATTGAGTATGTTTCTTATCACCTAATGCCTCTGTTCATCTAGCATTAAATAGGTACCTATAAGTTAGCTTCCTGTGGGGTTGCATCCTAGACGGTCAGTAATTTGACCTTGGGAGGGGAAGGGGGAGCTTGATATAAGCCTAATATACTATATATTTACTCAGAATGACTGTCCAACAAAATTATTTAATTATTATTATGTAAATACAATACTGTATATATATATTCGCTTCATGGTGGACCAAAAACATGTATCCTATCTGCTGGCAAATAGGGTAAGTATAATTGACAAAATCATGTTCCCTTAAAGCATTTGCAAAGTTTAACATATAATAATAATTCTTTACATTGCGCCATATTAGAATTCTGCATAAGTGAGAAATGCACGAACTGAAAATCAAAAAATTAAAAGCAAAATTTTAGCAAGAAGATATCACAAATTTGTTGATACCATACACCACAAGAGAAACTAGATGATGTAATCAGTTTCACCAAGTATACTGAACAGATAACACTGGTGTTCGTTAATGAAAAAGCATGTTAGTGAGAGACCAGATCTTATGTCATCTTCTCAGATCATCTCTTCTGCAGCCATTAGGTTAACTTCTGAAAAGCCAGCCATTAGCACTAATTTGGCATTACTGGAGACCATTAAGTTATAAGACTAGCACCAAAACTAAAAAAAAATCAACTGACTTGTGGGCTCTCAGACACCATTTTCAAAGCTTCATTGCCCTTAGGTTTATTTCTATAACCTGTAACAGGACTGTGTGTGGTGGCATTTGTGGGGGGAGTAGGACTGAGGTCCACAGCTTGCATGTACCAGAACCCCACCAGCACCCCCAGAACCGTCAGTTCCAGTAGTATGGTCCTGTAAAATAAATAAATTACAAATAACTACTCAGATTTTTCAGCCATAAATTTTTTGTTAAAAGTGATACTGTACAAAACATTTCAGTGTTATAATTCACATGCATGGCATGCATAAAGGCCTTACTTAAGGCATTTTTGAGGATATACTTATGAAGTACATTTATTTGGCAATAGGGGAAACCTGTTGCAATGCCAAAATATGTACAGTAACTGCTTGGATACACCAGCTACAATTCTATCATTTTGAGTGTCTGTCTTTAGCAAATTTTACTTCTATAAACCCATAATACTTAAATTTTGTGAAAGGTCTCTTATCTTCCACAGGTCATTTAATTTCCAGTGCCAACCATCACTCAAAAATTCTGCCTTCATTTTTCTTGCCATATGCATAGACATCTACAGTCACATCTACAGTTAATCCATAAAAATTTATTACCTTATAAAACCATTACCAATTCAATCCATTTTCTTAATGTAAACTTTCTTCCCCAACTAATTTCAACTGTAATACTTATCAGAGCTAAACATATTACTCTACCTGATGAGGGTGACATATAGTCTATGGCGAGGAGTTGTGTAGCCTTCTAGCTTGACTATGACACCAAATAGAGCTGGTACAATGATTATGATGCAGGTGACGATCAAAGGATAAACTAGTAGTCCAAATCCACTACTGTCCTGTAAGACAAAATCAACATCAGTATATATCAAAATGATCCTCACAATTATACATGTAATAAACTACTAAAATAATACAATGAATGCCTGAAAACCTAAATTCCACTCGGTGCACGAGTGACATTTTATTTGACTTGTAAGAAGGTGGAATCCTCATCTAAAGAGACAAAGAGGCTGACAATACAGAAGGCAGCATTCAAGTATTGCATAGAACTTGATGTAATGAGATTGCTATGAAGAAAATAAAGAAATAGAAAGATTATGAGTATCAAAACTACACATGCCATGTAGCCCAGATTCACAAGTCTTGGCAAGTGAGGAATAATAGTAACATGCTAGACACAGGCGTCTTGGGTACATGTATTATCTAATGAGACATTGCAATGAATAAGAATATAGCGAGTGAGCCTCAGACCACTACTATTTTTATGAGTGTGTGAGCAAAAACTTTTGGCCATAGAGCAGGATAGGTAGGGTCAAAGAAATAAATATGCAGCTTGAATGAACAAATCATTCTGGACGTAAATTCGAACCCTCATCACGGCCCTTGATTTATTCAATAAATTCTAATGTTCAGGTACCAATCACAAGGCAAGCACCCTGGTTGACTCTTGTTTTCTTGTTAGGCCCTGCTGAATAAAATGGGAAGCTAATCTTTATTAGCATTCACAAGTGTTTAAAGGTTCATGTAAAAATAATGAGGCTTAAAGTAAAATTGTCCTTATGCAGCTACACGAGGGATTTTTTTTAGTTATAAATCCCAAGAAAAAATTAAAACAGGTATTCGTACTGTGGATATCTAATTTTAGTACTTACAGTCTTGTTCCCAATATCCTTGTCGATGCCACTTTTAAGCATGGCGTATGTGCCCCAGCCCAGGAGGCCCAACAAAATCAGTACCAAAACCCAAAAGAACAGCTTGACACATTTGACTGCTAGCTTGCTCCAGAAGCCTTCATCCTGCTCCTCATTCATGAACTCTTGCAACAGCTCCTGAAAAACAAACAAAAAATTATCTAATTATCAAAAATCATAAATACGATGCATTTACATGAGTGTATTTAAAAAAAAAATATTAAAACAGGAGACAAAAATTGGGCTTCAAAGTACAGTATGTACACAGGCTACCTGTCCCCTACAAAATAAATTAAAATTAATTACTGTACCAACTTACCTTAAGCTCATTGTAAATACTCCTGTGTTTGATATTCGCTGCTTTCTTTTCTGTGATGCTAAAGTCCCAAGCCGAAAAGACCTTCCTTTCAAATGCGGTTGACATGTCATGTTCGACGTCAATGTAATTATTCTTGTACAAAACAATCACCCTATGGAGAAATTATTAAATCAATATAACCAAAAATAGTTCTACATTGACTAAATATGAAATGAACCTTTCTGATTAATTAAATTCAGTAGCTTTCAAAGTTAAAATCTGCTGTATACTCTGAACAAGCAGGAACAACATTCTTGGCACCAGTACCAGAATTCTGGGAGTACTAGGATTCTGGTTCTGGTATAAGAGTTCATCCTTGCCATCGTACGTGACTGCTGTTAGGTAGTGACCTTGTCTAGCAGTCACGTTCGATGGCAAGGATGAACTCTTATGCATTCGTTTTGTGGAATGTTCCTCTGTCGGTCATTCTTGGCTGGAATGAGCTCATCTCCAGTGACCCTCATAAGCACTTTTAATGACCCTGCTAGGACTGGAAAGTTCCCTTTGGCACTGGTGCCAAAAAATGTCACTTACATGATTGTCATTATCAATGTTCAGAACACTAGGAGTTAACCAAATGGAATAGTTCTGAATTTTTTTTCTTAAATAAATGCAATGTAATCTAATAATCACTCATTTGCCCACTACAAAAAAGTATGCTTGCAAAGCTTAATTTCTGGACAATAAAAATATTAAGACTTCAAACATGATGTTTAAAAACTTTGAAATTTATGGAAAATGTTTCCTCAAGATTTACTAGTCAATTAAATATGAAAGAATATTAAATAAAAATGCTTAAAGTATTTGAGCAATCTTATACTGTACAGTATTTATGTTTTGAAATCACAGAAGTAAAACTGCACACTGTATCTAAAAAATGTCAGACACGTGGAAAAATATTTATGTTCAATGGAAATGAACAGAATTACGACCCTAACATTCTGTTAATAGATTCTCACTTGATTACTGGCCATTATCCAAAATGTTCACCAATGATTCATTAATCACTGCAGAATCAACTGAAAAAATCATGGCTCACCTGAATGTGAATCACTACTGATATATATTATGTGGTGAAAGCCAGACAATGTGCACCAAGCAAACATAAGAACCACTATTGGGCAATACTGTATGATGGATATTTTTCTCGCTTGCATGTAAGAATTCAATACTAGCCGAGGAGAAAATTAAAAGTAATATTAAAGCATCTGACTAACCTATGAAGGATTACAACTAGGAAGATCACGTAGGCCAGAGAAATAACGGAGAAGTAAACTTGAGGCATATTGAAATTCTGGCCCTTGATAAGGGAAAAACTCTGTGCCAGGTATGTGCCGTAGTACAACTCTGTGGTGTCAAACCAGCCCTGAAATGAACAGCAAAAGGAAATTATGAGAAGCATTAAGCCAGGCTAACTATATAGCACATGGAAGGGATATGAGGATGGAGTGAAGGAGCAATGCCCAACCACTTGGACCATCAGGAACTGAATGCCGACCAGTCCAAGTACTGTAGCTGGAACACACGCAGCAAATTTAAGTAGTGACGAACATGTGAACAACAGACACAGTTCTAATTCTGATCATGTATCACATTTTTTTTTATATCAATACAGTACAACAGCTTGTGAGTGTGATTTCCAGAGGCAAGAGAAGCTAAATCAATCTGGCTCTTTGACCATAAACATATTATTTGTTCACATGTGACAACTACTAACATACTCAAGGGTGCAGATACACCCATGTGGTTTCTAAGTCTTATTAAAAACAAAAACAAGTGAACAGTTTGTTTGCAATTATTGTTGAATGATGGCATGGGAAGGTGTAGTAAAATTTCAAGTTTACATATACTACTGTGCAGCTGAAAATTCTGAGCAAGTCTACAGGAATAAATGACTTATGAATGAACAAGTGAGGTAGATAAGAGAAATTGGCTAATATAACAATAATGGACAGATTTTAATCAGAGAACTATACTTCTAGCAGCTATTACACGAAAAGCCACTAAATGCAAATGTATCTTGAATGAGTGAGAGGAGAGAGTGGTTATGATAGCCAATGAGGCCAAAAGGCATACAATGGTTTAGAGCCAAGGATAACAACACTAGGATACAGCATGTACTTGTAAAATAAAGCTTTAGACAGAAACTTTTGGAGAAGCTGCATGGGTGTGGCAGCAGTAACTTTGAAAAGTGAGGTTTAAGAGAGATTTTTTGAAAATGTAAAAAAGAAGCAGTGAAAAGATGAAAACTTTTTAGTAAAGTTAGGAAGAAAGATTATTGATGAATAAATGAGATTACAGGTGGTTGAGTGAAAAAGTTAACAAGAAGAGTAACCAAATACTGCCTTGAGCAACGATAAAAGTGAACTAAACTAATTAATATACCAAAATTTTATCCGAGGGCCATCATCTCTAGTGGCCTTAATGGGAAAGAAAGCAGGTGGTTTGTTAAAAGCACCCCCCCACCCTCCACCATTATTCCTAAAGATGCAGGCGATGAGTCACAATAACATGGCTAAAGTATGTTGACCAGACCACACACTAGAAAGGTGAAGGGACGACGACGTTTCGGTCCTGTCCTGGCCCATTCTCAAGTCACAATCAACTTGAGAATGGTCCAGGACGGATCGAAACGTCGTCGTCCCTTCACCTTCTAGTGTGTGGTCTGGTCAACATTCCTAAAGATTTTTTCCAGTTTAATTTTGAACTCAAGTATAATTTTGGTACAGTACATATGGCTTCAATAAGCTGGCAATTCAATGGGTATATAACCCTATAGGTGAAAAAGCATCTTCTATTGAATGTCCTATATTGTGATTTAAAGCTGTTGCCCTTGAATTACAGGGCCAACAGCCAAAAGCATTTAGGGGTCACAACCCACAGAGGCAGCCAAATAACCTGATAGGTAAGTACCTTGGGATAAGCCCTGAACCACCAACCAACCAGCAACTTCCTGGCAAGACTTCTCACAAGTGTAGAGGGCCAAGGACACTACAAAAAGCAGATCACAAGCAGTTGTTCTGGAGTGACCAATCCCACAAGCAAGTCACAGCAACCAAGACTGCAATGCATTGTTAATTCAAGTTACACACCCCATGTGGGAAAAGAAACCTTGGCGCTAATAAGAGTAATGCTAGAGACAACAAAGGTGGCCACTGGAATCAATTACCTGTACACTTAAGGTGCACACAGGAAAACTGCACACACACACCATAAACGGGCTTCATACACAGCTACAAGTTTTCATGGCAAGAACTTTTGGGGGTCATTCCAAATTGGACCCAGTTTATCTTAAGTTACCTTCTTGGCACCTTTAATAACCCTAGCAGGAACTGCTTGAAAATGTACAGAGCAGATCATACCTTAGGATGGCAACTGAATGCATTAGCCTCAGAAAATGAGGTCTAAGAGAATAACAGGTGAAAAATAGATAGATTTTCAAAATAAATTATATGTGCTCTCAGAATCATCATAAATAAGATGCCTTAACATTTTGGCAGTCTGACCGCTCTGTGCATTCCAAACTGTACACATTCTTAGATCCTAGGCTGCTCAGCAGTGCGAATAATGCTTATAATCATTTTACGTTTTCTTAATTATTTGTTGGGTTATAGCTATAAATCTGGTGTCAAAATGTCACTAGTGAATTTCTAGAAATTAGACACAAAAACAACTGCATTTATAATACAGTAGATTATGAGGAACAGCAATGAATATACAAATGTTTATGAATATCAATCAGAGGACACATTTTAATGTCATCAGAATGTTTAACGTAGGAGTATGGATAATGCATCTTAGTATCAGCAGAATACAAACAGCGTTAAATGCCTATTTACATCCATCATGAACTTGCTCCTGTTATATACTGTACATCAGTGAACCCCAAAATGTAGCACTACTGTCATGAAATTACCATATACAGTACAGTGTTACAAATAATATAATGCACAGGTCAAGAAAATTACCCACAAGCCTACAGTAATTACAATCTCTTTAGATTATATAATCAAGAACAAAATGTATGACAAATGAAAAGCAAAATATGCAAAGGGAGCAAAAAACAGGCAAAGGTGACTAAAACAAGCAACGACACCAAAACAGGCAAAGGGGGCCAAAGCAAGCAAAGAGGGCCAAAGCAAGCAAAGAGGCCCGAAGCAAACAAAGGGGAGCCAAAACAAGCAAAGGGGGCTAAACAGACAAAAGGGGAGGCCCCCAAAAAACTTGGTCGGATACCAAGCAGCCGAGTGTACAACCATTTGGCACCAATCAGTACACAATCACCGGCACTAAAAATTGAATTGCATTGCATGACCCAAGACTGTTTCTTGGATCATCATGTGGTGTGAGCCAACATTTAAGCTAAAACTTATACATCTATAGAAGCAAGATAATAAGAACTTCCCTATCAAGAAGAGATAGCTACTGTAAAATTATTCTAATATTTTAAAAGAACTATCAAGGATTTGTATGTGACTTTGTAAAATATACAATTCCTGTACCTAATAAGTGACCACTGTAATATGACTTTTTTTATATTAAAAAATAAAATGTAAATATGTAAATACTGTATTGTTAAACATTTGACAGTTCATAGGACTTGCACCTCCCTTACGAAGCCCATGCACAGTCTTCTCGGAGAAATTAAAGAGCCGATCTATAGGCCAGTTTATCAATAGAGTATTTGATATTTTTAATATGTGCAATATCGTGTCATTAGTTTAGTGAAGGTGCACGAGCTCAAACTACAACTGGTGCAGACAAGCAAGTTTCTCTTACCAGTGGTTACCGTCCAGTTCCCTCGGTTGGATGCAAGAAGCAAAATGTCTCATAAGACTTTCATGACACAATATAATAATGATAAAAGCATTAAATTTGAGATTTTATATTAAATGTATATATAATTTATTGAGCTTGAATAAAGCTCTTTCCTGATCAAGCTTTCCTACCGCTTCCAGATACATGTGATCTGGCTGCATCACAGAATCACCGGAGAGCCATACCTTACATCATCAATGCCAGAGTGATTACAATGCACAAAACCTGTAAGAAATGGGAAATATTTTTTGGAAAGATTTTTCTTGGGCGTTTTGTATTTTTTCTACACCATCATGGCAGAAACATGTGAAGGGACATGACATCCTTGTCAAGAAGTGTACCATAAACATGTGATCAGATCTTCAGAACCCACGGTAACTAATATGCAGTACGAGTAAGACATAACTAACAAGAATGCCTAAAAATAGTTAGCTTCCCCATAACAAGAGCTCCCTTGTGTAGACCTTACAACTGGCTCAAATTTAACAAGACAGAAAATCCTTTAAGAAAACTTGACTTTGATACAAGGAGAGAAAGTCCTAAGGTTCATAAACTATTTATTAAACAGAAATTTTAAAAGCTGCCAAATACAGTATCTACAAAATTCAGGAACTAGGTACAATAGACTAATGCCGGAATGGGTTATCATCATCCTTGCCTTGACCTTAGAATAAGGTCAAATTCTAATAGTAGTAATTAATGGTTGTGGGAGATAACAAGCTCTACTGGAGGCAGTTCTGATAGCATAGTACAATAGGGAGGGACAGGACTATCAGATAGATAGATCTGATAGTCTCAAATGCCCCCGCACCCCCCCACTGCATCCAAAACTTGTGTCAACCAGGCTGATTACATAAATTTAAAATTACTATTGTTTACTTGTTTAGATGAATTTCCAAAGTTTGAAGGACTCCACAATGAGGATATAAACACAGAATAACACCCAGAACCCTGACGAGAGAAAGCTAAAAGACTGTGCTAGTCATGCATCATGTTTAATACAGCAGGTAACACTTAAGAGCTCTGCATCCAGGCCAATTGCATAACTTATTTCCCAATGATATGTAAAACAACCATGGAAACACAAGATGGAAAAGACTTGGTGAAGAGACCCCACCAAAAAACAATACCGAGACATAGGTCTCTAATAAGAGAAGGACAAAAGACCATTATTAGATACCCCAACCTTAAACAGAACTTATATCACCATAACCACACTGAATTGGGCAGTGGAAGGCCAACAGTAGAAACACCTCAGTAAGGAGTCCCAAGAGCTTGAGTTTATTGCAAGTGAATTCATCTCTGAAGGACAAAACAGGAACCACACCACCCAAAAATTAGAGCACTTCACTTACCAGGTACCTCTATTGACAGCTGAAGGTTCAGCATGACAAAGCCTCCAAACTGCTCCAAAGCACTTAGTTAATATACAAGCCAAAAGCTTGATTAAACACAGGTATCTGCCAGCCTACTGACATCAGAAGTCAGAATATATATGGAGTTGATACAGATGGTCATGATCTATGTAATGTTGATGCTGCTACCTGGTAGTGGTGACCGAGTTGAAGTAAGCATGTGTTTTTGACTGGCTATCTGATGAGCAAGGCTTACCACTGGCTGTCACAGTTTGTGATTTTTTTTAGGCTCTGAAAAGTTTGTTCTTCTGAACAGGCTTTTCAGATCAAGTTAATTCTGGCTGCAAAAATTGTCACCTTTGACTACAAAGTTCCTAAAAAGTACACAATATGAGCATTATAGACCCAGTGACATCAGTACCATCTATCTAAATTTTCATAAAAAAAAAAAAAATCACATACCATTGGGAGTGACAAAATGCAAGCTCAAATATAATCTTGAGTTGTTAAGAGCCATAGTTGGGGTAGCTATACAGGTGTAGGAGACAGAAAGCAAATGTAAACAAATGAGTATGTTGTGTGCATGAACTTCAAAAGAATAATTCATCTCTGTAAATAAATAAAATAATTTATAATAAATAATTTTAAATAATTTATAATAAAATAAATAATTTAGGTGCTGGGATGCATCGGTTGCAAAAATAATTATTTAGAAAATGAGAGAGAGCAAGTAAAAGAATGCTAAATCAGCCATGACAAAAAAGCAGCCATTCAGTTTAGAGAGGCTGAGCAGGAGATACAGTACATACATGCATGAACAGATACAAGTAGCAATGCTGAAAAGTGAAATGAAATAGTAAAAAGTCAAAGAACATCTAATTTTAACCACTAATAAAACAAGATTGATTTAGGTAAATAATAAATTAAATGCCTAAAATTGCTGCAATACAAATGAAACCAGTTAAACATTTTGAAAACATAGTAAAATACTGTATATGCATATACATATGCAGTATAATAATTACTGTACTAATAGTATGCTTAAAATATAAAATATAGTACAGCCAAACTAAATTAAAAATAAGTATGAATACACTGTACTGATAATCCCAATTGTTCATAAGCTGTTAGAATACTGCACAGCAAGGGCCAACGTTATTACTTACAGCTCCGGTCAACCAATCTAAACCACTAAATTCTGTGATGTGGGCATCATCCTCAGCCAAAGGTCTTCCTTTGTCTGTGTTGCTGCTCTGGTTGCCCACTTTCCATGTACCAGGAAAATTTTGACCTGAAAGAGTGTCACTCACTCGCAGAGCTGCTGCCAATATTCCTAGAACCAAGAAGAGCCAAACATACATACATATTATTATTATTATTATTATTATTATAAGTATATATATATTAACTTCGAAATTAAAAGTCAGATTAAGTTACATCAACTGTGTACAAATACAGTAGTTCTAAATATACAAATTTCTTAAATTGTTATTCAAATTATGCCAGACTACCATACAAAAATGCAGTTAATTTAATCTGAATGTTATATTTAAATGCAATTCATTGATTACATCCAAACATCCAATTAGTGTATCAGTTCATACACTTCCTAAATTTAATGACAAAAGAAGCCAGTCTAACAAGAAAATACAGAAGAATTAGGCCAAAAGGCAAGCTTCTTCCACATTCAATTTTGACAAATTTAGCCATGATAAACAATCAAGTTAAAGTGATGGTATAAAAAATAACCATTACACACAGAATTCACAATAGTATGACGCATCAAATTAACAAATCCACACGGACCGTGATGAGGGTTCAAACCTAGAAAAGGTACGTCTGGGATCCTCGGACATAGGTTCGAACCCTCATCACGGACCTTGTGGATTTGTAACATAGCCATATTGCTCAATTATCATTCTTTCTAGGTTTCCTGCTAGCCATTAATTTGTGTGTACACAATTTCTACAGTATGGTAAGATAAACGATACACACATTGAAACATATAAATGATGAAGTATTAAATAATTAAACAATGCCACACCCAGATACAGCTAATCTTCAATTCTAAATTGACCACTTCATTTTCCACACAGTTAAGGGTCTTCACAGCCCCGCACTTCATTGTACCATGTAAAAAATCTATTTCATTAGAAATCACATCAATCTGTCCCAAGGTTATGAAAGATGCAAGCAGCTTATTGGGCCTAATTCACATTGATTTCTTGCACAAAATACTATTTTAAAGCAAACTTGTAATCTTCTTGTTATTTCTACTTTCTCAACTGAAACATGTGCCTAGGTAACTCATGAAATTTCATCAATGAAAAATAATGGAATTATTTTTCTTTTTGCAGTAACTAATGGAATAAGTATAGAACAACTCTTCTGTAAATATTTTGAAAATACTGTACTGTAGAGAAGAAACCAAAATGCAGGTAGTAATGTACACTGTATTAATTTGATGTGCAACATTCTCCTCTGAATGCAAGACAAAGATAACCAGATAAATACAACAGGGTAAACAAACATCACAAACTGTTACCAACTCCTAAAACATGAGCAACTTTAACTGTTACAGTGCTACATGTAGCATCGCCATCCCCCACCTTTATCAACCATACCTTAACTACAGTATTCATTAATACTGTATTATCCTGAAGGAAAAACTGCAACAATTTAATATTGCAGTTTTTAAAATTCTGCACCTATACAGTTTTTGCACCTATAAATTGATTATTCCAAATAGTAAAGATATTTTGAAATTAAGTTATGAACTAATCATTTTTAATTCTTTTTTTTATTTATATATACAAGAATTCTTACATTCTCGTATGGCCACTAGCACGCATAGCATTTCAGAAAAGTCTTTAATCCTAATATTCTCCGGAATATGACCTCACCAAATTGTTTAACAACCAGGTACCCATTTTATTGTTGGGTATATAGAGGCTACAGTTAAGGACTTGCGCCCAGTAAATCCTTCCCGGCCAAAGCGCTCGCAAAACGACAGGCGAGTGTCTTACCACTAGGGTATTTATACCCAATACCTTTTTAGCATCAGGTACTGTATACCACAAACAATAACATCTGAACACGAAGAAATATTACCCGGCTTATTGAATGAGCGAGGTAGAGGAGTTGTACCAGTCGTACTGGGTAACGCTGTTGAGCTGTGTGACTGAGAGGTGTTTTCATTGAGACGTGCCAACAGCTGGGGTGTCACCACGAGTCCACATCTGGATAACATACTAAAATTTATTAAAAAGTAGAGAGAGCATTCATAAATAAATACAAATTATCTAACATTACAGTAACTGCTTCATGGTAAAACTATGAACAAATTGTAAATTTGAAATTCAGGATGAGTTGAGCAGGGTACAGTGTATAAACATAAAATATCCTTTGATGAACATGTCCCAAGGGTCAGTTTACAGTTTGCAGCACAGTCTATGTGGTAATAGAATAAAGTAAACACTCAATGCAAAAATACAGTACAGTATACCAGTTTCAAAATTAAATGTAACTTTTTGAGTAATCCCACACAGTTGCCTTCTGAGGTTAAATCCAGTGTCCAGTGAACAAAGATCATAGCAGTCAGACAGGTGATGGTTCACCACCACAGGAACTGAGCTCATCTTCAGCACCACAGGAGTTTTAAGTGAACCCTGCATAGTAATTAAAGGTAATAAGGGCTCACTGGAGATAAACCCAGTCCAACCCAGGATGACCCACACAGCTATATTCCATTAAAACTCAGATCCATATAAAGAGAGTCTCCCTCGCGATCAACAGAACTGAAATGAGATTGCCACATAACTGCCACTGCCTGCCTACCCTGTAGCCTAGTACCCCCAGTCACAAGCAGATGACAGCAATGTCATCACAACAGGGTGTCAAGACAGCTCCTCACATTCTTGCCGAATACACATGCTATGAACATGGAAAAAAAATTAAAAAAAAAATGTGGCCAAGACAAAACCTGGGTTACCAAAACAAAGTCAATATTCAGCACATAGTACTGTAGTGTATGCTATGTACACAAGCTATGTACCAAAGTACTGCAAATGAAGTGGAGTGTTGCAAGAACCCAACCACACACACTAAGCATCATTCAATCACAAATAAGAACTTTTACACTGCTTCAAAGTTTATATAAAATGCACTTATTTCATGTACACCAAGGTAGAATGAGCTTATTTTCAGTGACCCCCCCTAGCACTTTCAATGATGCTGCAGGGGACCACTTGAAAAGATCCTTGCAGTGGTAGTGCCGAGAATGTAACCATCTAAGAGCCATGATCCTTCTTCCCGGGGATACAGAGATCTTACCAAGGGGGGGCAACCAAATGCAATATTGTACTGTACCTCGAGAATACTATTAATGCAATTTTCCTTTAAGAACAAGGATATTCTAAACACAAAGTATTCACTAAATAATTATGAACTTCTTGAACTCTTAAAACAAATGAATATAGAACAGCATAAAATGACACGCACTTACACAAGGAATGCAATTGTGAAGTTGAGGAGAAAGAGGTATCTCAGGAACCTAAAATATGACCCAACTCCAGTCCCAAACGTTCCTTCAATCTCCTTCAGCTCTTTGTGCCACAAACTGTAGTCATGAAATGTGTCCTTCACTGACTGACACAGCTATTGCAACAAAATATAATAAAAAATAATAGGTTATGAAAGAAGCTTAACACTTGACAAAAATCAGATAATTAAATGTAAGCATCCATGCATCTTTAAGGTATGTAAACATGAAATTTCATAAACGTTTATAGTGTTTGTGAGAATTTTCAGTCTTTCACTTGAAAAATGTGTTTGATTATATTAACCCTTAAACAGCTCCAATCATTATCTGTGATTACAGTACTTCCTGTGCTCAAATCACTAAATACAATCTTGTTAAAAAATATTTATAAACTACAGTACTTCTATCAAGCACACCACAATGAAGGACCTTTAATTAGCCAAGCAATTTACCTGTTAAGACACTAATTTTAGCAACTGAAAAGAGTTCACCAACTCTCTAGTACCTACAATGATCCTGCAAGAACTTTAATCAAAAGCTGGGGTGGATACTGTATATAGGACTATATAGCACTGGGGCGCCAGTGCTATATAGTCCTATTTGTGATCCTATCTACACCAGACCTCATCTTAAGAAGCAGCTAAATATGATAGCTAAGAATAGAAGAAAATAAAAAAAGGTAAGTATCTGGAGATAGGATGGGATGCTTGCATATGCTGAAGGCTCTTAAAAAATAATACTGCATTCCCAGAAAAAATGGACACCAATGTGAGTGAGAAAGGGTTTCTGTTTGGAGTATATGAACTCAAACTAATAAATATGTATGTGAAACCATTTAATTTGATAAATCTTTTACTTTAATTCATGTAGCCACTATGAACTTCCCCCAGGTCTTAATAAAAAAATTAGAGAGAGTGGACAGAATGAGAAAATCAGGACATACAAAGCAAGTGGTCAACAGTGATCAATAAGTGCCATCATGGCATGGATAACTGGCAATGTATACAGCCAGAAAAATTAAAAGTGACTCAGATATGTTACAAGGAATGACAGAAAGCTAGGAGGAAGGACCAAACTGAAAACTGAGACGTCAGTACACTAACAGTACCTGTACTGTACAATGGGTTATCTTGAAACAGTGACACAAAAAAAAAATTAAAAATGCACAAAATTCTCTGAAAAAATGGCCATGTTGAGCATTATAACATTCTAAAAATGCTGTACTCACCAGCACATTGTACACTTGCACTGGATTTATGCATACGATCAACATAAAACGTACCTTGTACCAGTGCATGCTAATGGTATATTTGAGATATTGCATCCTGCTTATGGTACGTGAGGAGGTGCGATAGGAGGATCGGCGGGCAGTCAACCGTCTTCGTATTTCCTTTCTCACTCTTAAGGGTTTACGCAACTCTCTTAAAGCCTCTCTGTAATTAAGATAATTATATGATAAATCTATGTACTACAGCAAGGAATTTATGCTGGTCGTAAGTGATGGTTTACCCATCACAAGTTACGAACATGGAGATTAAGAGTCGAAGGGTACAATCAACAGCGCACATGGATATTAAAATTCATGACAAAATCAGGAGCCATAAGAAGGATAATTCAAACCTATGCTCTGAGAACTCCCATGTAAATACTTGGGTACTCCCAAAATTCATATTAAACCATGTAACATAGCTAATGCTGTGTTACATGATTTTAAGAGTTAATTCACATAACAGAGAACTGTTACATAAAAATGTAATCTGAATATATATAAACAAACTCAATAATACACACACAGAAATTACAGTAATTTGATATATCCATGAGAAAATCTTTGGAGCAGGACAGGAATCGAACCCGCATCCCACTCTAAAGATTTTCTCAAAGTCAATAATGTACCCTCAGGGCCAGAGACCAAATGGGTTCCAGAAAAATCACATGGAAAAAGACACACTGCCGGGACCCTGGTAACCCAAGGGCACCAAGGTAATTTACCCAGGCACAAGAGGACAGGCCCACAAAACAAAACAAGCTGCCTAGGTAAAAGGTACAGTGCACCTGGACACTAGCCAGGGAACCCTGGTAGGCCCACTAAGCACGAATGATGGAAAGACGTTTCAATATATATATATACAGTACATATACTCTGATTCCTCTTACATTTGCCATAACATCAAATTAAAGCCTCACCTCCTCATTATTTCCCCGTCCACATTATCCGACATAAGCTTCTCGTCTCCCTCCATGGCATCAGCAAGCTCATCTACAATTTCATCCTCCGTGTTGGGGCTGACACCTCTCCTTCGCCGATCCATTAAAGTATTGAACCAGGCCGATTGTCGGTGATCAGAGCCATAATGAAGAGTGTGGCTACCTAGAAGTTCTCCTATATAAAACAGGCACATTTAAATTTAGACACTAAATTACTCAAGAATAGGGTAAGGTACAGTGAATTAATATATGCATTACAGAAAATCTTGACTTCATATTTCATTCATATAACAGCAGACAGAAATGAGCATACAGTAATTAATATGGATAAGTTGTTCTTAAATACTCCCATCAACATGAAGAAATTTTTACACAAGTATCTGCTGGCTACATATCACATACCTGATCTTTCAATCTCAACTTCGTCATCGGCAAACCTAATTCTTCGCCGTTTTTCTGGCTCATAGTACATCATTTCAATACTTTCCACTGAGGTATGTGCCATGCTAGCTATTCCTCCCTACACACATATATTCTTAAATGTTCAAATACTATTTCATAAGTGGTGAGAATAAAAAGGAACACACACATATACTTGATGTGGAAACTGAGTTACAGTACAGTATTTGTCAAACAAAAAAGTTGTGATGTAATAAATGTAATTTCCTCTGAAAAGACTTGAAACTGATCAAAAACATTTATGTTTCTTTCAGGATCTTAGAACATTGGTAAAATATCTCCAAGAATATGTGTTGAAGGTTATCTAAATGCAGTACTAGTAGCTAGTCTGTCAAGACAAAGTTTGCACTTCTCACTTTTTTGAAGATCGATGGACCATAAGCAGATTTAATGATGTGGTTCATAGCATCATTGATGTCACTTATGTACATATAGTATATTGCAAAATGAGTTATCCCACAAATGGATGCGTTTTGCATTCTACTCACAATGTGTTTTCCTGACTGAATCTATCACATTTAGTATGACACTACTTGGCTGTCTGTTAACCACTGTTCATCCACTCTGATGCAGTATTTAACCAGTAATTCTGTGTGCTTTTAGATTCTGTTCGAGTCTTTTGTGTGGTACATTATGAAAAGCCTAAGTGAAGTCGATGTACACAACATTTACCTAAATTTACCCAAGAGCCACTAACACTCTGGTGGCCTTGACGAGGACAAAAAACCAGTGGCTTGTCAAAAGTTCCTCCCCCCATTTGTCCTGGTGATTTTTTCAAGCTGGATTCAATAAGAATGGTTGAAATGAAGGATAATGATGGTAACATGAATAAAACAATGGAAGGTATGGCAAAAGAACGCAAAAAATATGGGAAACAATTATACTGTATGTAAATTAAAAAGATTTTTTTACAATTGTACGACAGCCAGTAAAAATAATTTTCCTACATGATTTCCTAATCAGGACTTTATATAATTTTGTTGCCTCCTAATTTCAACTAAACCAGAAGCAAGACACCAGAGACAGCCTACACAAACCTCTTTCAACAATAAATAAAACTGGATGACTAACAAGTAAACAAACTCAGAGTATGTTCTGTATATATACACAGTATATCACATACTTGCATGAAAAGACAAGTTATATTTAACAAAAAAAAAAACTTTCTCTGTGAGAGAATTGAACTCTATATATATATATATATATATAGTTCAATTATATATAGAGTATATATATACAGTATATATACTACTGTATATATGTACAGTGCACACACTTCAGGGTTAAAATGCACTAAAGTCTAGACTATCTTTGCGAAGATTAGAGAAAACTTTACATTAATCAACTAGGCCTTACAACCAACACAGAGTTGCAACAGACACTTTTCCTAAACACAATAATATTGAGAGCCAACGTGCACACACCCAGATACACGTACAAATGGCTTCCTGCCTGTCATTTCCTGTGCTCAAACCCTCTAGATAATCCGACAGCAAATTATCAAGCAACAACTCCACACAAGAACCCAAAATAGCAGTACTGTGACCAATTAATTTCAATCAAATTTTGTTATATATATATATAGAGTACAATAGCTGTTGATAAGTGAGCTTCCTTATTAGAATGCTATAACACGAAGCATCAAGCCATCATACTGCCACTAAATAGAATGCTCATTAAAAATTTGGCAACAAATTCTGCAGATACAAATTGATTTACAAATTGTACAAAAAATTAACATCTAAATATTATTGTATTGTTTTAGATTCAACTTAATAAACATAACTGGCAAAACTTCAATTCAATGTTGGATGACAGTGAGTTCATGTGTACATTATTGCCATATCTTAAATATGGCAATAAGTGTTAAATATGAGTTTACTTCATAT
The DNA here is from genome assembly GCF_040958095.1 of Procambarus clarkii. NCBI lineage: Eukaryota > Metazoa > Arthropoda > Malacostraca > Decapoda > Cambaridae > Procambarus > Procambarus clarkii. Next base: position 16,135,698 of record NC_091209.1, read on the forward strand.
TTACCATTCATTCTATATACTGAATGTCCTCAACACGTAAATCCATTTTGAATTCCTGAATGCAAAATTAACAAAAATATGCAACACCAAGTGTTATCTTAATTTACAATTTACCCTGAAATAACCATATACTGTATACAGCAACTACTGAATAAATTTTCTTTGTTGTGCACCAGAAAATCTGTTCACTGGTCAAGACCCCTTTAATGGAATTTTCTGTGTACAGGCTTTGATAGGCATGTTAAGTGGAGTTAATTAATGGATCACTGAATGCAAATGTATCCAACTGCTAATATTATAAGTTCAATTACATTAAATAAAAATAATATCTTGAGCTTTAATTTAGAATAAGCATTACCTTCTATGCTAAAGGAGCTCACAACACTTCCCCCATACCTTCATGCTGGGATGGGAGCATGTAGTGCACCCTCCGTTCTCGTCCACTGTACGAGTGGTATTTTGTAGAGTCACGGCTCAGCCGCTGCCTAAGGTGAACGTCGGTGCGAGCTCGACGTAGGTTAACACGGCTGTGGTCATCATCACTGGAGCTTGTTTGATCACCATTGACTGAAAATATTCAGCACCATGTAATTTCCAAACAAATTATTGCCTAGAATCAGGCATGGTCCTAATATGCTGTACTCAAGATTATATTCTACCATAATAGAAATATGCCTCATGCAAATACAAAGCCACTTCAAAATTTATGTTACTTCACTAACCCACAGAAATTTAAACTAAACAAATGTACAGTACTTACTTGGATTCAGTGGGATATTTTCCACTTCTACAGTTTCAGTTTGAGAAGCCATTCTGGATATTGCTCATACAACCAGTAACATGAACTGCTCTTGAAAACGTAGAGTTCCTATAGCATCTAGTATCACAATATAAAGCACTTTGCAATGAATCCCTTGACATACATGAGCAAGTGTAGCCCAAGTCAGCCAAGTCAACAGTTATCATTTATTAGCACCAGCAAGCAGCAACCTCTGGAGAGTGGAAAACATAAATACTGTAATCAAGTAAAAAAAAAAATAATACTCTTATCCCTGTCTAAAATATCAAGAGTTTATTACACATTTGTGATAAGGTTAATCGTGCCAACACACTTGTCTTATCTCGGTATTCTGTGTATCATAAGTCACTTTGGTTAGAGTGGCAGGCCATATGCTGTATTGATAATGATAATATATATTTAGAAAAAGAGTACATTCATAAAAGCAATACATGACCAATTGGTTTATTCAAGAAACATAAGTACATTACAGTGCCTAAAGCCACTAATATGCAGAGCCTTTTTCGGCATAACTAAAATTAAGAAAAAAATATAGTATACTGTACAAGCTTAATGAGGCAATCCTTAAAACTACATGAAATAAAATAACATTCATTGTTATTAAAAATGTAAAATGATTGACAATTATTATATTATATTTGGAAGCTGTAAATTTTACAAGTACAAAGCCTAAAGGTACTAAAATGCTGAGCGTTTCGGGCATAACGTGAACAAAAAATGGAGACAAATATAGAAGCTCAAAGATTTACATTACTGGGGCCAATGTAAGGGTATACAAGAACTTGTCCTAATTACTCCTGGGAAAGGGCTGTATCTTGTGGCTTCCTAACAATAAGGCTGTTGCCTTATTGTGTGAGTGACACTGAATCTTTCGAGAAGTGATCTAGATTTAATATCTTTCAATTTGTTCAGTATTTTATGGGTCTAGATGAGGTAAGACCTGTCTTGTCCAATTTGTAAGTGTTCTAAAGTCGTAAGGCCATCAACTTTTCATTGTATTTCCAGTTTAAAAACTAAATTATATAGTTAGATATGCTTTAAAATAGTGGTCAGTAGTATTTCGTACGAGAAGGTAAGCTTGGATCTGCCACACTCTAAATAAACACAACATAAGGGGACTGGTCAAGTCGTATACTGCAATTTCGGATACCGGGCTAGAAACAACTTCGTTCACTGAGAAGTTTGTACATACAAACCATTCCGTTCGTATATGCGCTGGTTTGTGTTCGCTGTTGTTATCATCGGAATAAATACATGGCATTTGTTCATATAATTAGCGCTTCCATTATTAGAATTATTTATCCATTATTAGAATAACAAGGTGCAAACCATACCCCCTTACAGTTGAAATCTATTTATATACAAGAAGGTACATTGGGTTGCGAGAGTACATAACATATATTAAGAGGTACATTGTAGCAAGATTTGAGATTAAAGGATTTAAGACTAACACGTTTAGAAACAAGGCGCCCCCGAAGGAGGCTATTATTTGTTATGCACCCCATACTCAACCAGTAAGTAGTGGAGCAAAACATAGATTACATAGTCATAAAGTCTTAATCAGACCAATTCAATTCTATTTCTTTCTTTATTATGCACCCCATACCTATCCCGTGGGCGGTGGTGTAAAGGATTACAGAGGCACATAATCGGTTCAGGAACTGAACCCTCTAGTTCGTTTAGCTAAGCAAATAACAATTTGTGACGCTAGTTATAAAATTATTAATATTATATATATACATGTACACACTCTCATACATACATGTACATATATATATATATATATACGTATACATATATACATGCACATACATATCTAATCACCTACACAAATACACACATCAATAATCTTTGTGTCACAAGTGATCAATAAGAGGCTCACAACAGTCACTATACAAGGCACTTTACAACTATGGTGAGTCACACAGTTACTAGTCTTGCTGCACACCCACCCAACTGGGCGGCAGCTTTACAGTCATTTGCTCCACACCCATCCAACTGGGCGGCAGCTTTACAGTTATGTGCAGCATTACCTACAGTAAGCAAATTTTGGATACTTCGCTAAGATTTCGAGCAGCACATCATTATGAATGAAGTACTTACACATTTCTTGGACACTATTGATGGTGTTATCCCTAAATTCCGTGATTTTTTCACATTCCATTATATAATGGCGCAAAGTAAGCGAATAGTTCTGCTGACAGAGTTTACATTTAGTCCAATCTACATCAGCAGATGTTACAAACTCCCAGAGGTACTTGTAGCCGAACCTAAGCCTAGCAGTGGTAACATCTAGAAGTCTGCTGTACCCGGGCCCCTTCTGGGCCTGTACCCGGGCCCCTTCTGGGCCTGTACCCGGGCCCCTTCTGGGCCTGTACCTGGGCCCCTTCTGGGCCTGTACCCGGGCCCCTTCTGGGCCTGTACCCGGGCCCCTTCTGGGCCTGTACCCGGGCCCTTTCTGGGCCTGTACCCGGGCCCTTTCTGGGCCTGTACCCGGGCCCATCTGGGCCTGTACCCGGGCCCTTTCTGGGCCTGTACCCGGGCCCTTTCTGGGCCTGTACCCGGGCCCATCTGGGCCTGTACCCGGGCCCTTTCTGGGCCTGTACCCGGGCCCTTTCTGGGCCTGTACCCGGGCCCTTTCTGGGCCTGTACCCGGGCCATTTCTGGGCCTGTACCCGGGCCATTTCCGGTCCTGTACCCGGGCCCTTTCCGGGCCTGTACCCGGGCCCTTTCTGGGCCTGTACCCGGGCCCTTTCCGGGCCTGTACCCGGGCCCTTTCCGGGCCTGTACCCGGGCCCTTTCCGGGCCTGTACCCGGGCCCTTTCTGGGCCTGTACCCGGGCCCTTTCTGGGCCTGTACCCGGGCCCTTTCTGGGCCTGTACCCGGGCCCTTTCTGGGCCTGTACCCGGGCCCTTTCTGGGCCTGTACCCGGGGCCTTTCTGGGCCTGTACCCGAGCCCTTTCTGGGCCTGTACCCGAGCCCTTTCTGGGCCTGTACCCGGGCCCTTTCTGGGCCTGTACCCGGGCCCTTTCTGGGCCTGTACCCGGGCCCTTTCTGGGCCTGTACCCGGGCCCTTTCTGGGCCTGTACCGGGGCCCTTTCTGGGCCTGTACCGGGGTCCTTTCTGGGCCTGTACCGGGGCCCTTTCTGGGCCTGTACCCGGGCCCTTTCTGGGCCTGTACCCGGGCCCTTTCTGGGCCTGTACCCGGGCCCTTTCTGGGCCTGTACCCGGGCCCTTTCTGGGCCTGTACCCGGGCCCTTTCTGGGCTTGTACCAGGGCCCTTTCTGGGCCTGTACCGGGGCCCTTTCTGGGCCTGTACCCGGGCCCTTTCTGGGCTTGTACCCGGGCCCTTTCAGGGCCTGTACCCGGGCCCTTTCTGGGCCTGTACCTGGGCCCTTTCTGGGCTTGTACCAGGGCCCTTTCTGGGCCTGTACCAGGGCCCTTTCTGGGCCTGTACCCGGGCCCCTTCTGGGACTGTACCCGGGCCCTTTCTGGGCCTGTACCCGGGCCCTTTCTGGGCCTGTACCCGGGCCCTTTCTCTGCCTGTACCCGGGCCCTTTCTCTGCCTATACCAGGGCCATTTCTGGGCCTGTACCCGGGCCATTTCCATGTAACATGAAACATCTCTCGAGTTTATCTCTCTAATGTTGTTTTCCCATCTTTCATTTTATCAGCTTAGTTCCTTTATTATGCCCCAATTACTCATCCATTGAGCGGTAGTTAAACTGAACCCAAATTTAAAAAAAGTTCCTTTTGCTAAGCAAGCTACAGTCTTGATAACGTCAGATATATTGTTTGTTAACACATTTCTCAACAATGAACAGTCAGTTTTATCAAGCTAACATATCCTAACAGAACGAGTGAGAGTATTAACTGGTCTAATTATTTTATTAGACCAGTATATATTATTAGATTATACTGGTATAATTATATATATATAAATATATATATATATATATATATATATATATATATATATATATATATATATATATATATATATATATATATATATATATATTACAACTATTTAACACTGGGAAGGGATCAGGATAAGGATTTGGGATGGGATGGGGAGGAATGGTGCCAAACCACTTGGACGGCGGTCGGGGATTGAACGCCTAGGACTGCTACTGTGCATTTAAATTACTAACTTACCTGAGAGTCTCTATCCCTACATGTCAATGTTTGTGTATACTGGTAATGTGAGGAACATACAGAAGATAAGGGTAGCTGAACACTACAAAAGGCTGAAGGACAACTTTATTAAAGTTGCATAATGAAATGTGTAAGTACTTCATTCATAATGATATGCTGCCCGAAATCTTAGCGAAGAATCCAAAATTTGCTTACTGTTGGTAATGCATGCACATGACTGTAAAACTGCCGCCCAGTTGGGTGGGTGTGGAGCACATGACTGTAAAGCTGCCGCCCAGTTGGGTGGGTTTGCAGCAAGACTAGTAACTGTGTGACTCACTATAGATGCAAAGTGCCTTTTATAGTGACTGTTGTGAGCCTCTTGTTGATCACCTGTGACACAAAGATTATTGATGTGTGTATTTGTGTAGGTGATTAAATATGTATGTGTATGTATATATGTATACGTATATATATATAACTGATTAGAACTTACGTCTCTCTGATATTATATCTACATTTGAGTGAGGTGGGAAGGGTGATGTGGCATTAACACAAGACAGAACAGGAGGGGATATTAATAGGGTATTAAAAGTATCAACACAAGACAGAACAGAAACAATGGGTATTGAATAGAAGTGTTTGTAGAAAGCCTATTGGTCCATATTTCTTGATGCTTCTATATTGGAGCGGAGTCTTGAGGTGGGTAGAATATAGTTGTGCAATAATTGGCTGTTGATTGCTGGTGTTGACTTCTTGATGTGTAGTGCCTCGCAAACGTCAAGCCGCCTGCTATCGCTGTATCTATCGATGATTTCTGTGTTGTTTACTAGGATTTCTCTGGCGATGGTTTGGTTATGGGAAGAGATTATATGTTCCTTAATGGAGCCCTGTTGCTTATGCATCGTTAAACGCCTAGAAAGAGATGTTGTTGTCTTGCCTATATACTGGGTTTTTTGGAGCTTACAGTCCCCAAGTGGGCATTTGAAGGCATAGACGACGTTAGTCTCTTTTAAAGCGTTCTGTTTTGTGTCTGGAGAGTTTCTCATGAGTAGGCTGGCCGTTTTTCTGGTTTTATAGTAAATCGTCAGTTGTATCCTCTGATTTTTGTCTGTAGGGATAACGTTTCTATTAACAATATCTTTCAGGACCCTTTCCTCCGTTTTATGAGCTGTGGAAAAGAAGTTCCTGTAAAATAGTCTAATAGGGGGTATAGGTGTTGTGTTAGTTGTCTCTTCAGAGGTTGCATGGCTTTTCACTTTCCTTCTTATGATGTCTTCGATGAAACCATTGGAAAAGCCGTTATTGACTAGGACCTGCCTTACCCTACAGAGTATATATATATATATATATATATATATATATATATATATATATATATATATATATATATTATACATATATATATATATATATATATATATATATATATATATATATATATATATATATATATATATATATATATATAAATATATATATATGTATGAGTGTGTGTACATGTGTATACAACATTAATAATTTTGTAACTAGCGTCAAACATTGTTATTTGCTTAGCTAAACGAACTAGAGGGTTCAGTTCCTGAACTGATTATGTGCCTCTGTAATCCTTTACACCACCGCCCACGGGATGGGTATGGGGTGCATAATAAAGAAAGAAATAGAAGAAATTGAAATTGCATAATACGGTTATTGACATTCAATAATAGTAAGATAAAGCAATGAGGACCAAATGGGAGACCAGTGATCAGATGAATATTACAGACTCAAGGGTAGCCTTCTCTTCTTGTATATAAATGAAAAAATAAATGTTTGTTTAATTCTAATGCTTGTAGGCGAGAACAGTTGTGAACGCCAGCTAGCGCACAAGTACATGAGCGCCCAAAATACTTTTACACAAAAGACATGTACAGACAGGCGTGTGGCTTCTGACTTCTTTTTTATTGATTAATATTAAATATTAGGCGCTTACCTATAATAGTTATCATTTTATACATGTATAACTCTCACATAATAAATATAAAAGGAGTTTATCCAAAAACTGACAGAAGTGTTGTGTTTTGTGCGTTGTATCGTGTTTGTGGGCATTCGGGTGTGTTGTGTTTACGCTGGCGGGCGGCGTCCTTACCAACTCCGGATTATGTCTATTACATCAATAAACTTCATTTAATAACTATATGCCTGTTAAATAGAAGATTTTAATTGTTAATAGCATTATATTGTCGTTTTAATATGGAACACGTACACATATGCGAAACGTCTAAAGCTGGTGTCCGAAGTGGTCAAAATATTAGTGTGCGATGTTGTCAATGTACGGAGTGTCTTGTATCTCAACATAATACTAGCTATGAACATAATAAATAAATAAATAAATATGTTTATTCAGGTAAGGTACATACATACAAGTGATGTTACATTAATGGATTGATATATAGATAGAGCTAGTACATACAATGCCTAAAGCCACTATTACGCAATGCGTTTCGGGCAAGTTGAGCGGTTGAGCGGTATAATATTAATACGGCACCGTAACTAATACTAGAGCAGCACGGTATAGCCACCACTCACCACACCAGGATAACATACTACACCAGGATAACATACCACACCAGGATAACATACCACACCAGGATAACATACCACACCAGGATAACATACTACACCACAACATACTCAGCCCAGACACCCGCACAAACAGCTGACGCGCTACTCAGCTGATGCTACAGTCAGCTGACGCCCTCGCCACACCAGACAGCTGATGCTTGCGTTCCCCTGCTTGCAAGTCACCTGAATTTACCTGAGGGCTACTATCTCTTTAGTGGCCACGACGAGGACAGGAACCTGGCGGCTTGTCGAAGGTACTTTTCATTTGTGTTAGTGATTTTATAGAAACAAATTAGGCAGTGTTTTGACATTAACAGCATCGGCAGGTAGGCAGTTCCATGGTTTATAACTCTGTGGGTGAAAAAGCATCTCCTGTTTTCTGTCCTAAATTGAGTCTTGTTAAACTTGAAATCTTTGCTCCTTGATCGTGTTACATCTGACCTCTTAAAGAAGTGGTCTTGGTCAATATCCTCCAAATTATTCAGTATTTTGAAAGTTTAGATGAAATCAGCCCTGTCATTTCACCTGAGGGCCACTAATACTAGTATTGGCCTCGATGAGGACAGGAAGCCGGCAGCTTGTCAAAGGTCCCCCATTTACCCTGATGATCTTTTCCAGATGAATTTTAAAACGCAGCCGCTTTTGCGTTTACGGTTTCAGCGGGTAGGCAGTTCCACGGGTTTACAACCCTATGGGTGAAAAGCATCTCCTGTTTTCTGTCCTACATTGTGGCTTGAACCCGTTGCTCCTTGTTAGTGCTACATCTGACCATTTGACAAAATTGATCGGATCGCATGTGTGTCATGTCTAGTTTGCAGTATTGTTAGGCCTGTGGCCCTCAACCGTTCCTGCCAACTGGTTCTGTAGAAGGTGGACGATGTACCGGATGTGCATGTAATATATTTGAACAATCTTCTCTCGTACATACAGCAATGAAGCGCAAGTACTGGGCAAGTACAACTCAAACCGAACTTGGAGGCATATACCTTGCCACTGAATTTTTAAGACAAAGGCAGTGGACTTATATACTGTGACTCGCAGAGTGCACTCCTGGCATTGAACGCACATAGCAGTGACACCCATAAAATAGTCAGTGATATTCGAATGAATGTTTTAGCTGCTAAAGAAAACAGATTTGAAAATAAATTCCTGTGGCTAGAATACGCCTGGGATATAGACGTATCTGGCAGCTTTCTCAAAACCCAAATGTCAAGTACACAATGTGTCAACTTTGTGAAAGAGAAAACATGTACTCATTGCTTGGATACAATAATTCAAGTGATTATTGAATTGTTGCACCGGAGATTTATACAGTTGTGTAACTACCTTCTTTTCCTTGAAGTCAAAGGTTCGCTTGACTTATTACTAGGATTTAGTTTGCATGGTTTTTTTTTACTGCAGCCCTCACGTGTACAACTTCCAGTAATTATTGGATTCTGACTGCAAGGTCCTTTTCCTCATCAATCTGCTGCAAGGTAAAGTTCTTGATTTGGTAATTGTGATGCATCTTGTGATGCATATGCAAGGTTTTGCATTTGCAAAACCTTGCATGTGCATCACATCAAATGCATTAAAAAGCATTTGCCAGTCTTCTGAACATTTCTGGAGGTCGTGTAGATCTCTTTGTAAGGCCTTAATAGCATTGTCACTTCCAACTTTATGATAAATCTGTCATATGCAAATTTGATGTAGTTTATAATATTCTCATCTGTTGCATTGATGTATGACAAAAGGGTTGTCCCCAAAATGGAAGCGTGTGATACCCCCCACTCACCACATTTCTCTAGTCAGATTCTTTTCCGTTTAGGACGGCCCTTTGCTTTCTTTGTTTTAACCATTAACGATTCTAGTCTTATACTATTTATTCCTCGTGCTTGTACTTTCCTTGCTAGTCTTTCACGTGGTACCTTGTCAAAAACTTTATCGGAGTGTTCGCATCTACTGGGAGTCCTGCCCGAATAGCCAGTGTTACCGTTTCCAAAAATGAGAATAGGTTTGTAAAGCATGATTTATTTTTAACAAAGACATGTTGAGATGATTTTACTGCATTTACTTGACTGGTGAATGATACCCTCCCTTAGGATTCTCTCAATGAGCTTGCAGATATGCGAGTTCAAACTGAGCGGACGGTAGCTTTTGCTGAGCTCTTTCTGCTTTTAATGAAAATAGGGGTAGCATGTGCATATTTCCAGTCTAGGGGAACTATCACTTGGTCCAGAGATTTTCTAAAAAGGAGTTTCAGTGGTATACATAGTTCACCTGTAGGAATGACTTTGGATTGAATTCCGTCCACACCTGGAGCTTTTGAATCTTTCAGTTTGTCAATGCTTTTCCTGATTATATCGCATGTTATGGGGATATCCCTTAATTCACTCCTGCTGCAAACATTTGTGTGGATAGTGGGATGTTGTCTAATCTCTAGTGTCATTGACGTAAAGTATTCAGTGGTGGCTGCTCTTTTATCCTCAATTATAACGTCTCATCTATTCAGAGTCGAAGGGATAGGTGGTCCCCAAGATTGGAAATTTGCAAATGTAGTCTTCAGTTAAATTCAGGTAAATAAAGCCTAAATTCTTTAGAAAGTTATAGACCGAGCAGAAAGGGTTGGCAGGAATGAAGGAAGCAAGTAAAATATACGAATGTTTAACAATTAGCTGCTAAATATTTATCAACATATAACTAGTGCTGACTAGGACAAGTTAGCTCACTGATCAAGAAGAACCCAGTAGGAAAATATAAACATTTGTATTAGCAATAATTTTATTATAAATTCGTGTACAGTGGAATAAAAGGCCCAGCATCTGTTGGTATGAGCACTGATAGGCGCTGACCAAATTCCACAACAGATGTAGCACATCACAGTGACAGTATTCTTCAGTATCTTTAAAAGATCGTTAAACACTGGTTATATAAGACACACGTACAGTGTAAATTAAGCATAGTTTACTTTGTACAGTACTGGGCAGTTATTGAATCACAATAACGTGGCTGAAGATGTATTATTAAATGTATTATTAAAATTCCTATTTCAATTTTTTCTTCGTGGTCTAACACTGTCATCAAGACCTGTGTTTGAAGGAAACTTTAGCATAAAAACTATATAAGTTGGATTCGTTAACAGGATTTAAAGGTCCAAACAATTGAATAAAATAACAATAAATTTATAATATAAATTGCCGATTTATATTTGTATTAGAAATAATATAAATTGCCGATTAGAAATAATATATATTACTCATTATTTCTACCAAAACAAAGAGTACAATGCACTATACCATGATACTTTTTTATTATTGGCACATTGGTGTTCAGTGCCGGTGATGTAGCCCACCATACACTTGAGACCCTCCGCTGTCTCCACCGCAGTACTACTGATGTGCTTCTCCGAAAGCATGAATCCGTATCTCCCTCTGTCAGGCAACTCAATAGTATAAGATAAGGAAACATTGAGCGCCTCATACACCCAGTCATCTGTGGCTCCTGAGGCCAGGCCGTACAGTTGTGCTGCGCCTCCCATATTATAATTAATTTGTTCATGAGACGTAGCGCGCACAGCATTGACGAACATCGTAGCCAGGTGCTGGAGTTGCTTAACGTTGGCTGGGCTGTTCTTCGTCCATCCATAAGGATATAGAACAGACTGGCCGTAACTGTGGAGACTAATAAAGAGATCAATGTCAGTTGCTTTCATCATGGCCTGGAGGCCTTGGGTCTCGGGTTCACTGAAAGGAAAGAGGCCTTTGTAGGTTTCACTGCAAGGGTTGGCTGACGCACCGACGCCCCAGTGTGTGTTCCAGTTACGATTCAGATCCACTCCTATGCAGTCCGAATGATTGTTTGCGCGGTTCTTTCTCCAGAGCCTAAAAAAGTAGATATATAAAGGAAATAATGTTAATTTCTGCATAATCTACTACTTAATCTAGTAGAGTAGCAAATTATTCATGAAGTTATGTTATAAGTTATTAGTTCATATAATTCATTACGGAAATATATCTCGAATTTTAGTTAGCTTCATTGCGAATCACAAACATTACCAGTGAAACGTGACCCACAACTGTTTTCATGTGTATTGGCGTGTGTGTGTACTATGCCAATGTTTAATGTACAGGGTGTTGGCTGACTGACCTGGCTCTATCAGTGGTGAAGGTATACTGATAACCGTCCGGGTTGGCCACAGGGACGACGTACCACTCCGTCACCTGTAGCAGGTCTCTCCAAGACTTGTCCGTAGCGAACAGGTTCAGAATGTATGTGGCGACGGCTGGAGAGATCCATTCGCGAGCATGGATACCTGAAACACACAAAAAATCAGTAACAACAAAAAGACGGAGACTCAAATGCAGAAATGATTATTTCAGAACTCTTAATCGTGTTAACTATGAAAGATCGACGATGCAATGGTGACTTCTACTATTAGGCTACTCATGGGTCCAACTTTTGTCCATTAGGCTACTCTCTCTTACCCGCTTCCAGCCAGACCTTCTTCTTGGGTAGTGGGGAGCTCGGGTCTGTAAGCATTACCACGAGGACCTGACGGCCCTCCTCCGTGGTGGCAACTGATACCACCTGCACCATGTCGCCTCCAACTCTCTTCAACCATCGCAGGAACTCATCGATGTCCTTTAAGTCGTGGTAAACATCCCAGTCCATCGGATGCTCTGCAAATTGGTTGGGTTCTGTTATTAATGACTATATAAATAAATATAAAATCCAAGATCTTGATATCAAGACCAAATCACACATCAGAAAATGTGAAAAATGACGACGTGTGATTTGAGCATCATATTTAAACAATTTAAACCACTTGGAATAGACAAGTAGTTGGAATAACTAGTGGCTAAGTCTCAAGCTAAGTTTGTTAAAGCGGCGGCCGATCACCAAGACGCATTCATCAATTTTAACACATTTTTAATAGTTTCTCATACCAATTAATATATATATTAGAGCTTTATGTATAGCTACACAGTAGGTATTTATTCATATATTAGGCCTAATATGAAGTATTTGACCTTTGTTGGAAGAAGAATGTTGGAATGTGGTGACAAGGTGAAAGGACGCTAGTTCATTTAAGTCCGTTATTGTCTCATAAACGGGAATCCGTTTCCTTTCACTTAGCAGTAATAGAAGTTAGTCAACTGTTGTAAGTTTGCTGCCTGTCCCCGACAAAAAGAATTAATATTAAGATATAGCTGCAATATTTTTACGATAACCTGAAGACCCGATTTGCCAGATGTTATAGAATATAAGTGAGCAAGACGTTACAGCTTGGAAGAGTGGTACTGGGTGGGGAGTGTGGCACATGCGCAGAGTGCGCTAACTTACCTGCTCTGGTACGCCTGGTTCTCTTCTTCACCTCCTTCATGAACTGGCGCTCCTGCTGCACCAGACTCATCACGTCCTCCACCTCCACCCAGTAGTTGATCTGGGACTCCTCCAGCAACTGCTGCACCAACGGCATCACTTCCGGCTCAACCAGAATCTGCAAAGGTCATACAAGGTTACGAGCTTATTCAACGCCTTAAATACGATGTTTAATTCGTTATCAAACACTTAGAGGAGGCATGCAAGAGAGTATTGTCAGACTTACGTTGGTGTGGGTGGCGTCGTCACCCCAAATATCAAGGTGGTCCAGTCCTCTGAGCACCGGGTGCCGCCTGGGAACATCCACGCCCCACATCTGTTACATGGTACATAAACATGTGAGATGAACCTCTGCAAGGTTGTGGTAATTTTTTCCACAACGCACGGCTGGTCCCTACCTCTCAGGTGTACATGTATACTCTTAGGTTTATTCAATTAGAGAGGTGAAGTGATAATCCTTAAAAGTTTTCAACCCAAAGAATGTTTAATATACTTGAACAATGGTTATGTTGTTGAAAAGACAAATAATTTAATGTTTTCTGGTGTTTGGTCATTAAATCTTCAGTCATGTTATTGTGACTTATCGTTTCCAATGACAATTAAATTTAAACCCAATATGTATTGGTTGGGTTCAACTTAAATCATTCTGTTCAATTTTAGCCACTCTATTACACAATGGACACAAATTCAATTGTTATTTGCATATGTAGAATACATACAGATTCATACACAAATTAAATTAAAAATCATTTGCAAATGTAGAATACATACAGAGGCAAACTTAATCCTGATTATTATGTGGAGTAATGAGTGAACGTTTACAAGGAGGAGGGGGGGGGTGAAAAGCAATGTCTATTATTCTCCCTAATATCACATCCAGATGAGTGCACAGGCTTTCAACCCCACAAACTCGACACAACGAGGAAGCCAACTTACCTGAATGTTTGTGTCTCCCAGGACAACCATGGTGACCAGGCCAAACGCAGCCAAATGCAGCCACATCTTAGAATGCAACAAATGCTACCGTGATAAATAGCCTTAAACCTTTACCCTTTGGTGACACTAAGCACCGGAGACGATATCTTGACTGATGTAGATTAGGTTGTAAGGTCATGAATAACCCGCCCGTAAGTGGTAGATGTGTTGAGTGCTCTTTGGCTGTGCAAGATGTCTTGGTTCATTTCTGAGCTAATATTGGCTAAGGGAGGGTTCAGGTGAGGTGGGAGGGACAGGTGTAATTAGTCTCGGGAGTATAAGCATACCTCATACTTTAATGTATAATTAAATTATGAAATAACTTTAAAAACTTAATTATAAAACTTTACTTACATTCTATAGAATGGCGAAGAGTTATGCGTGATATGATTGAGGTGTATAAGTGGATGAATGTGTTTACAAAGGGGATATTTATAAGGTATTAAATATATCAACACAAAATAGAACACGAAACTATGGACACAAATGGGATATGATCAGATTTAGGAAAGACCTGGGTAAATACTGGTTCGGTAACAGAGTTATCGATTTCTGAAACCAATTACCAGGTAATATAATAGGCGTAGGATCCCTTGATTGTTTCAAGCGTAGGTTAGACATATATATGAATGAGATTGGGTGGTTATAAATAGGAGATGCCTCGTATGGGCCAATAGACCTTCTACAGTTAGTTACCTTCATCCTTATGTTATTATAACAACATAATAATGAAGGAAACTTATAACATAAGAACATAAGAACAAAGGCAACTGCAGAAGGCCTATTGGCCCATACGAGGCAGCTCCTACTATAACCACCCAATCCCACTCATATACATGTTCAACCCGCGCTTGAAACAATCGAGGGACCCCCACCTCCACCACGTTATGCTGTAATTGGTTCCACAAATCAGCAACTCTGATACCGAACCAGTATTTACCCAAGTCTTTCCTAAATCTAAACTTATCCAATTTATATCCATTGTTTCGTGTTCTGTCCTGTGTTGATACTTTTAATACCCTATTAATATCCCCTTTGTTAAGTCCATTCACCCACTTGAAAACCTCTATTATGTCATCCCTAACTCTTCGCCTTTCAAGTGAATGCAAATTAAGTTTTGTTAATCTTTCTTCATATGAAAGATTTCTAATTTGGGGAATTAACTTAGTCATACTACGCTGTACACGTTCAAGTGAACTTATATCCATTCTATAGTACGGCGACCAAAACTGAACTGCATAATCAAAATGGGGCCTAACCAAAGCCAGATATAGCTGAAGAACCACACCAGGTGTCTTGTTACTAACGCTTCGATTAATAAATCCCAGTGTCCTATTTGCCTTATTACGAACATTCATGCATTGAACCTTTTGTTTTAAATTCTTACTAATCATAACTCCCAGATCCCTTTCGCAATCCGAATTCGCAATCTCAACACCATCTAGCTCGTATCTTGTAACTCTATCATCATTACCTAGCCTCAGAACTTTACATTTATCAGCATTAAACTGCATCTGCCAATCCTTTGACCATTTCAAAACCCTATTTAGATCAACTTGAAGAGATAGTGAGTCTTCTTCCGTATTAATTTCCCTACCGATTTTTGTATCATCGGCAAATTTGCAAATGTTGCTACTCAAACCTGAATCTAAATCATTTATATATATTATAAACAGCAGAGGTCCCAGGACAGGTCATCCCAAATTGATCATTTTGCCAATTTGTTTCTCCAACACATGCTTTTATTACCTCCTTCCTTCCTGTCAATTCCCATACCACTATCTACTAACAGATATAGATATATATTTATATAGATATATATTTATATAGATATATATTATGAATAACAGAGGTCCCAGGACAGAGCCTTGAGGCACTCTGATACTGAGGGTATTAAAAGTATCAACACAAGACAGAACACGAAACAATGGGTATAAATTGGATAAGTTTAGATTTAGGAAAGACTTGGGTAAATACTGGTTCAGTAACAGGGGGGTTGATTTGTGGAACCAATTGCCGTGTAACATTGTGGAGGTGGGGTCCCTCGATTGTTTCAAGCGCGGGTTGGACATGTATATGAGTGGGATTGGGTGGTTATAAATAGGAGCTGCCTCGTATGGGCCAATAGGCCTTCTGCAGTTGCCTTTGTTCTTATGTTCACTCCACTTACATTTTCCCACTCTGATTTAATCCCATTTATAGTAGCTTTTTGTTTCCTTAGGTATAGCCATGCCGTAATCCAACTTAATATAGCACCCCCAATACCGTGAGCCTCTTTTTAATCTTTTTAATCAGTCTTTCATGTGGCACTGTATCAAAAGCTTTGCTAAAGTCAAGGTACACAACAATCACAATCCTTACCACTATCAACTACCTCAACTATGCTGGAATAAAATGATAGCAAATTTGTTAAACATGAACTGCCATTTACATAAGAACATAAGAACATAAGAACAAAGGTAACTGCAGAAGGCCTATTGGCCCATACGAGGCAGCTCCTATTCTATAACCACCCAATCCCACTCATATACTTGTCCAACCCGTGCTTGAAACAATCGAGGGACCCCACCTCCACAATGTTACGCGGCAATTGGTTCCACAAATCAACAACCCTGTTACTGAACCAGTATTTACCCAAGTCTTTCCTAAATCTAAACTTATCCAATTTATATCCATTGTTTCGTGTTCTGTCCTGTGTTGATACTTTTAATACCCTATTAATATCCCCCCGGGATATTAATAATTTGTAAAAGCATGTTGTGAATAATTGATTAATTTTCCGTTTTTTCAAGAAAAGACGAATGGTATTTGCAATTGTCGATTCAAGTAACTTTCCCACAATAGACGTTAAGCTAATTGACAGATAGTTTTACGCTAGTGACCCTTTCTTGAAAAATGGTATCACATTAGCAATCTTCCACGACTCTGGCACTTTGCCTGACTCTAATGGTTTATTAAATAGACAATGGTTCGCAAAGCTCCTCTTTGCATTCTTTAAGCACACTGGCAAACACTTCGTCCGGCTCTGGGGATTTATTTGGCTGGAGTTTTACTATTTGTTTAATAACATAATCCTTGGTAAGTGGTAAACTAGTTAATCTGTCCTCTTCCTTACCAATATAGACTTGTTTAACTGAAGGCATAATGATAAGTTCTTCTTTAGTAAATACAAATAAAATATTTATTTAAAATATTAAGTCATCTCTTCGTCATTATCAGTTATCTGACCTGTCTCAGTTTTTCCTATCCTTTCCCTAATCTTTGTTCGATATTACTGAAAAGAAAACCTTTAAGATTTGTCTTTGCTTGCCCTGCTATGCGAACCTGATAGTTTCTTTTTGCCTTCCTTATCTCTTTTTTTTTTTTAACATTTCTAACCAGTTGGACGAATTCTTGTTCTAAACTGACTTCTCCATTCTTAATCCTTTTGTATCAAGCTCTCTTTTTACCTATATTATATTTGGTTCCATTATATTATATATGATTTTATTTTGTTTAATTTGAATTAAAACTAACGTAGAAATATGACCAAACCTTTGCCTATCCTAAACTAATCCTGGCTAAATTCACCCACCACCACAAATGGGTGGACGGAGACTGCTTACTAGGAAGAATAAAAAATAAATGTATAGATAATTTTATTTTACATTCATGTACACTAGGCATGAGGGCATGAGTGAGGTAGAAGACCCAGCATGGACAGGTTCTGAGCAATCAGATAACATCTGCCTCATCCCATGACCAATCACAAACCACCTGCCTCATCACATAACCAATCAGATACCACCTTTCTTTTTCTTACCAATCAGACATCACATAAACCAATCAGATACCACTTGCCATATCTCCTCATTGATCAGATATCACCTGCCTCATCATAGGACCATTCACAATCCACTTGGCTCATCATAGGACCATTCACAATCCACTTGGCTCATCATATAGCCAATCAGATACCACCTGTCTGTTTCAATACCCATTCCTCTTAAAATAACTGACCCAATTAAATTCACCATTCATAACATAAGAACAAAGGTAACTGCAGAAGGCCTATTGGCCCATACGAGGCAGCTCCTATCTATAACCACTCAATCCGACTCATATACTTGTCATAACCTGATCCTTCTTCAGCTGATGAATGAGTGATAAGCACTAGTACTGATTCAGAATGACAGAAAGATACAAACTAGATATTTAAACATAACTTTAAACAATTCTAATTATAACATAAATAAATTTATTATGCACCATTAAGACATAGTCTTACACAATAAGATATGTTGTATTTATAAATATACAACTAATAAAATTTGCATAAAAACATATAAATACTTATAGAAGCCTAACAAAGCACTCAGTCATCTACCAGTGATCTTAGCTGTGGCACAGCATCCACACCAGATGATAAAAGGGAAGGAAGATCCATCTTGTGTTCAGCATCCACACCAGATTTGGCACAGGACGACCATCTTGTGCAACTCACTAAGGACTTCAAATCGCTTTCAGTAGTTCTCCAACATCACAACATTTGTATGGAGAAGAACATTTCTTGATAAAAACACAGGCTGAATATTGCACATGGGTTGTTGCATAGCCTAAATAGCTGCTTATTACTGAACAATGTGAAATTAATCCAAAGACCTGTGCTTGAAGCAACTTAAAAATCTAGAAGAAATAATTTTAATTCAAGAACTAATTTTATAGTATTTCCACTTAACTATGCAAATAAAATTATATATTCATAAATATATCTTTGAATATTTTGAACTACTTTTTTTCTTCAAATTGTGTATAAGATAACAAAACTGGAGAGCTTGTGTTCTATGAACTCCTAAACCAGAAAATGTCGGGTCGCCTAACTCTGCGTGCGGCACAGAACCCAGTGTTGGTGAGAGAGCCGATCATGCACTTTATACCTGCAGCTGTCTCTACCACAGTGCTGCTGATACGACTCTCCGGCAGCAGGAATTGATATTGCCCCTGATCCGGCAGCTCAATAGTATAAGAGTAGGGAACACCCAATGCCCCATACGCCCAGTCGTCGGTGGCTCCTGAGGCGAGACCGTACAATGGTCCTGATCCACCAATCTCATACTCAGTTTCTCCGCGGGACATTTCTCTCACAGTATCAGCAAACTTCTTTGCCAGGTTCTTGAGTTGCTTGACGTTGGCTGGAGGGTTGCGAGTCCACCCCCAAGGATAGAGGATTGTCTGGCCAAAGCTGTGAAAAGTGATGAAGAGGTCTATGTCTCCCACCTCTTTCATCATGGCCTGAAGTCCTCGGGTCTCGGGTTCACTGAAGGGAGAGTCGCCTCTGTAGGTTTCACTACATGGATTTTTGGACGCACCCACGCCCCATTTCAGGTTCCAGTTACGGTTCAGGTCCACTCCTTTGCAGCGCCCATCAGGGGAACCGTTGTCCCGGCGGTTCTTTCTCCATAATCTAAAATGAAGATATATACCATAAATAGGCTATTGAAATAGGCTATTTCTCTTTTTGAAGTAGAAAAGCAGATCACTTCTGCGAATGTGAGGAAAGTATTTTGTATTTTCCATGATTGAAAACCCTTAGATTTGCAAATATATCTTGTTTAATATATTGTTATGTTAATGTATTCCTTAGGTCACATGTTTTACATGAGTTCTTTATATGTCGTGTGTGTAGTGTTCATATACTCGCCTAGATGTGTTTGCAGTGTCTAGCAGTAACTATTCAGCCCTGTGCTGTACACAAAATATTAAGTGATATAACCTGCACTGCAGTAAGTACATAGTAGGGTGGTGCTACTGCCTGTAATGTGGCATTACAGGGAGATATATGTGAAGTAACATGCAGGTCACACTGCAGAGTGTGGTGTGGTTAATGCCGCATCATGACGCAGTGGACTGGCGTACCTGGCTCTGTCAGAGGTGAAGGTGTACTGATAGCCATCCGGGTTGGCCACAGGGACGATGTACCACTCCGTCACCTTCAGCAGGTCTCTCCAAGACTCGTCCGTAACTAGCAGGTTCAAGATGTATGTGGAGACGGCTGGAGAGATCCATTCACGAGCATGGATACCTGAAGCAACACATAACATTAGAATCGAATATAAAAATACAGAAATCGAGATCTTCTTTTCGTTCTGGGAAGTTGAGGTCTTTTAACGGGACCTGATCGGCCTCTTCGCTGGTACCTGCCTTCAGCACTTGCACGAGGCTGCCTCTCGAAATCCTGCCCATGATGAATGGCTTCATAAACATACATAAATACCTATTACAGTATTTGATTAAACTGTAATTAAATCCTACATAATGGTAATAAATTAAATATTATTACATAATTATTTATATTAGTTTTTATGATTATTGTTAAATGTGTTAACTGTTGTTGCCGCCGGTGGTGTAAAGGCGATAACTATCATTGGGTTTTCTTACCTCCTTCGATCCAGATCTTCTTCTTGGGTCCTGGGGAGTTGGGGTCCGTGAGCTTAACCACCAGGACGCGTCTGCCCTCCGCCGTGGTGGCCGCCGGCAGCACCCGCACCAAGTTGCCTTGTGTAGCGTTCACCCAGCCTATGAACCCTTCGATGTCGTCCATATTGTGGTACGTATTCCAGTCCATCTGTTGTGCTGTCGACAGTTCCGTGTCATCTCAGTATCATAAATGTGATAACAATATAAATAACCTATCAGTGTAAAGTTCTGAGGCTAAATAATGATGATAGTTACAAGATACGAGCTTGATGGTATTGAGATTGCGAAGTCGGATTGCGAAAGGGATCTGGAAGTTATGATTAGTAAGAATTTAAAACAAAATAATCAATGCGTGAATGTTCGTAATAGGGCAAATAGGACACTGGGATTTATTAATCGAAGCGTTAGTAACAAGACACTTGGTGTGGTTCTTCAGCTATATCTTGCTCTGGTTAGGCCCCATTTAGATTATGCAGTTCAGTTTTGGTCGCCGAACTATAGAATGGATATAAATTCTGCAGTTACCTTTATTCTTATGTTCAGTACAAGTAAATTACAGTCTTTCAGTAAGCAGTGCATTGTTTAGTGCCTAATTCCTGTCATGTTTAATACATCCATCACTAGATGCACCAGTGACTCACTTATGTTTAGTTCCCACGTATGCCCCCTTCTGCAGTTCCAAGCTTTGACTATTGCGTCTCTCTCTCTCTCTCCACTTTATCAATTCCCCTTAGAATCATATATGTCATTTTTATGTTTCTTCTATTCCTACTCTCCTCCAGTGGAGCGAGGTCTAGTTTCCCCAGTTTTCCTTATAGCTCAGGCCCGTCAGCTCAGGAATGAGCATTATAGCATATCTTTGGACCTTGTTTAGTGTTAGGCAATTTAGGTAAGGGTTCCATGCGAGCATTATATAATCAAAAGTTGGTCTTCCACTGGTTGTATATACGACCTGGAAGGCTCCTTTGTCAAAATTTCTGAAAGTTAAATTGGCCAGTTTGTCATATGCCACTGACGTTATTCTAATCTTGTCGGAATCTGCATTGAAATTAGGGTCTCTCTCATTTTCAGATGTAGAAATCTGTCTTCCCTTCATATATATTGCTCTATTCCTACTTAATAATTTGCATTTTGGCTCGGTTAACGTCCAGTATTCATTTATCAGACTATCTCTGCTGTCTATCAAGATCCATTTTGTCGGGGATAGGAAGCCTCTAATTAGAGTTATCGACCTTCCCAGGATACAACCCACAACTGTTGCCTAACTTCCGGGTACCTATTTTACTGCTAGGTGAAGAGCACCATTAGGTGACAAGAAATATGCCCAAACAATTCTGCCCCAAATGAAGCTTGAACCATGTGCTACAGGACCCAATGAAAGGTATCTGTCCTCATTTTTTCTACTCATCATTTTTGCATCAAATACAAACACTGCTATGAAGGAAGAAATGTTATTGGATAGGATGTAAACATATATTTGAAACAGGATTGATGTGTTTGGAGACAAACTTCAGCTGTTCTAATTATTCTACAAGCCTGCTTAAGTTCAACCTCTCTAGTAACTTGTTGTAGACGCTTGTTATTAATATTAGTTAATATTGGGCTGTAGTTCAATGGTCGTTGTCTGCCCCCCCTTCCCCCTTTATTGTACAATGGCACCACATTAGCTACTTTTAAACATTGTACAAGCTCTTCCTTTTAGAGCGAGGAGTTGAATACTATAGCAGTGAGTCTACACAGGGCTTCCACTGCCTCTTTTAATAACCAAGGGGATACTTTGTCAGGCCACAATAGCTTTCATTACATCAAGTTTCTCTCGTAGTTTCTTTACCTGTGATATCACTTCATTTTGGTGAGTCTTCCTTGTGAGGGCGTCTGTTAGGGCTCTAATGACCACCTAGATACAGATATCCTTCTCCTGATGTGGCTACAGGGCAGTTT
The DNA here is from genome assembly GCF_040958095.1 of Procambarus clarkii. Classification (NCBI taxonomy): domain Eukaryota; kingdom Metazoa; phylum Arthropoda; class Malacostraca; order Decapoda; family Cambaridae; genus Procambarus; species Procambarus clarkii. The sequence continues at coordinate 16,157,971 of NC_091209.1, forward strand.
ACCTGAATTTACCTGAGAGCCAACACATTTAGTGGACTTGACAAGGGTGGGAAATCGAGGGTCCCCCCTACTTGCTGGTCCTCTGCTTTGGATTCTATGACATTCTTTACCACTCTCGTAATTTCTGTGCACTTGTTCCTCATTCTTTTTATGTATTTGATTTGGTTCTGTGCTCTCTGTGTTTCTTCCAAGCTTTTTTTCTTCTTTAACTCCAGGCTCTGCTTGTCAAAGACTCTTAAAGTTGTGGTATGAATATTCCTTTTGCATCTTTGAATTTGCTCACTATATAGTCCATGCTATCTTATGATGACTTCACTTAAGACTTCTCTTTCCCGTGTTATTCTTGCTAGGAAGTCTTCGATCTTTCCCCCCCCCCCTGGTATTCCTCTTTATGATATGCTATCCCTCCCATTCTTCTTCTAGTGTTTTTCATAACCAGTACAGTGGTCACTTCTTCCTATTGACATTTCGTATCCAAAACTCTTCATGTCCATCTCACTCTGAAGACCTGGTCGGTAGTCTAACTGTTTGAGCGTCATTTCTTGTTTCATTCGTGATATGTAGCACCAGGAAGTGCCTTGAATATCCCTGCTCTCCATATAGCTTATTTTCTTCTCGAGTAAAGTGTTTCCCAAACAATCTGTCCATGTACTAGCAGCTTTCCTCTCAGTCTGTGGGTTGTCTGTTACCCCTTGGGGGATATTTATGTATATATCTGCTTATAATTGTATGGTCTTACCTCGTTCTGTGTGTGTGTGTGTGTGTGTGTGTGTGTGTGTGTGTGTGTGTGTGTGTGTGTGTGTGTGTGTGTGTGTGTGTACTCACCTAGTTGTGTTGGGGGGTTGAGCTCTGGCTCTTTGGTCCCGCCTCTCAACCGTCAATCAACAGGTGTACAGATTCCTGAGCCTATTGGGCTCTATGTGTGTGTGTGTGTGTGTGTGTGTGTGTGTGTGTGTGTGTGTGTGTGTGTGTGTGTGTGTGTGTGTGCGTGCGTGCGTGCGTGTGAGTATATAATTTATGCACCATTAGAGTGCATAAAGTTACCTGCTCTGGTACGCCTGGTTCTCTCCTTCACCTCCTTCATGAACTGGCGCTCCTGCTGCACCAGACTCATCACGTCCTCCACCTCTACCCAGTAGTTGATCTGGGACTCCTCCAGCAACTGCTGCACCAACGGCATCACTTCCGGCTCAACCAGAATCTGCAAAGGTCCCAACACCACGAAATAATTGTTTCATTCGTGAGACTGACATGCAAGCGTCTGCGAGGTTCACTAGACTCTGCAACAATTGAAATGCCATCATTAATGGCTAAACTATTTTAGTGCAACACCAAATATACACACACAAGTCATGCAACATAATATTCTCACCAACCAACATCATATTCTTATAACAGATCATTTGCACAACATAGCATAAGCACAACTTTAATCAAGTCTTATACAGCTCTACACTTTCCCTCTCTAACATTCACCTGTTATCAAATTCACAGCCTCTTCAGAATTCACAGGAGCATCTCTGTGATGGAGCCTGTTATACTTTCACACCTGGGGAAGTTCCCCCCCCCCCCCGGCCACCGTCACATCCGTTGACATGACAACATGACACATCTGGTATTCGTCCCCAGAGAGCACAACAATCTCACAGTCCCAGTTAACACAGTTCTAGTCAATTCAGCAGATTAACACAGCCCCCAGGTAACAGGGGGCTTAAGACCGGTTAACACGGTCTTAGCTAACACTGTCCCAGCTAACACAGCTAGGAGAGTCAAACTGCAATAGGCGATGAGTCACAATAACGTGGCTGAAGAATGTTGACCAGACCACACACTAGAAGGTGAAGGGACGACGACGTTTCGGTCCGTCCTGGACTATTCTCAAGCCGATTCTCAAGTCATTCTCAAGTCGACAATCGACTTGAGAATGGCCCAGGACGGACCGAAACGTCGTCGTCCCTTCACCTTCTAGTGTGTGTGGTCTGGTCAACATTCAAACTGCACATTCATCATTATTCTAACTCCTGCTCAGTATCATATCCACCAGCAGACTGAGAGCGAGTGGTACCGCACACCCAACACAGCCTGCGGCTTGTAAATTTGTGTGTAATCACAGTTGGCTTGTAAATTTAATGTAATCCTAATAGTCATGTAAACTGAGTGAGCAATGCCGGTAAGCGTGTAAACTGGGGAGGGAGCAATGTCCTACCTGGGCGTGGGTGGAGTTGCTGCTCCAGACATCGATGTAGCCAACGTCCGCCAGTTTCTCCACCGCCGGGCTCTCCTTGGGCGCATCCACCACCCACAGCTGGCGACAAAGAATAAGTTAGTAAACAAACAAAATATTCTACAGGCAAGATTGAGAGACCGAATCCAACCAGAAAACATTGGCAGTTATGGCAGAGCTTGCCATAAGCGCTGCCAGCTAATTACAGAAAGGTGTTTCAAGTTCCTGGCAAACGTCGTACTGTTTCAAGTTTCTAAAGCACTTCTCTAGATGCTGTACATAGTTTTCTCTTTCATTTACTCGCAAAGAGAAAGAATGTGCTTCGTACACAAGAGGTGAGCTACAGTGACACACTACCGGAAGGTTCGGGGGTTGACTCCCCTAGCCCGGCACACACTCTTGGGCACGTTTCCTTGCACCTGATGAATCTATTTACATTATTAGTCAATAAGTACCATAAGTACCCGGGAGTTAGGCAACTGCCGTGGGCTGGATTCTGGGAAAGGCCGAGAGGGTATATCTTGAGGTTATCTTAAAATGATTTCCACGGGAGACATCTCCCGTCACGCAGGGTGCAGTCGCACCTCCACAGACCTCCAGTATCAGCTCTTGATACTAGTAATGGCTCAAAAGAGCCTCCACTTACGGGCTATTCATGCCCGTGCCACCTTTTGGGTGGCTTAATCTTCATCAATCATCAATCAAGATGATTTCGGGGCTTACTGTTCCCGCGGCCCGAACCTCATCCAGTCCTCGTTACACATCCCCAGGAACCAGCACGCAGCAGCTGTCGAACTCCCAGGTACCTATTTACTGCTAGGTGAACAGGGCCATCAGGGTGAAAGAAACTATGCCTAATTGTTTCCGAGTCCAACATCACTAAATGTGATGGATCCGGGTTCGAATCTGGAACCTTAGGAATACAAATCCCGAGCGCTGTCCACTCGGGCGTTAGACCGCGTCAAGCTTATCTCGATAAGCCTAACATACTTTTCCTGTTTCCAAAAATAGGAAAGCTCTCATAAATCAATCAAGGTCCGCAAAGAGAGTGAAAAGCAACATGGAGAGTAAAGATAGTAAAAGTGGCAACCTATCCTACCCCCTCCCCCTAGATTGATTGATTGATGAAGATTAAGCCACCCAAAAGGTGGCACGGGCATGAATAACCCATAAGTGGTGGCCCTTTTGAACCATTCCCAGTATCAAGAGCTATTACTGTAGATCTGTGGAGGTGCGACTGCACCCTACGTGACGGGAGATGTCTCCCGTGTACCCCCCTAGTTCTAGGATCCCTAATAACACTGACAGACGCAGTTTTGTCCAAAAGTTCACACCAAGCCATCTTACCTGAATGCTTGGGTCCCCCAGAGCGCAGGACACCACCAGACTCAACACCGCCACAGTAAGAAACATCTGTAAAACAAAAACAAAAAAATACAATCAAGAATTACCCATAACATCAACAAACAAACAAACAAACACGGCTGTATAACAGCGAAGCTTTATCGGGAATATTAAGACTGTTGTAAAGATATATTTATATTGCAAAGAATTATTTCGCGTTGGATTAACACCCAAAAATATATCATAACAATATCCTAGAATAATAAGATTAGTATCATACAAAAAACTGACTTCATCACAACGTTATCTTGAGAGGATTTCGGGGCTTTAGTGTCCCCGCGGCCCGGTCCTCGACCAGGCCTCCACCCCCAGGAAGCAGCCCGTGACAGCTGACTAACACCCAGGTGCCTATTTTACTGCTAGGTAACAGGGGCATAGGGTGAAAGAAACTCTGCCCATTGTTTCTCGCCGGCGCCCGGGATCGAACCCGGGACCACAGGATCACAAGTCCAGCGTGCTGTCCCCCGTAAACCCCCCCCCCCATAAATACACTCCATGAACCTTGATCAAAAAGACACTAAGTCACAGTGGTTGAAAATTACACACTGAACCCATAAATCTGAAATTGAAGAATTAACGACGTTTTGGTCAGTCCTGGACCGTTATCAAGTCATTTTTAATGGTCTTGATAACGGTCCAGGACGGACCGAAACGTCAATTCTTAAATTGCAGATTCGTGCGTTAGGCTTCTTGAGCAAGAATTGATAGGCGTTGGAAGATGTGTTGCATTTGAGGATAGACTGAGTGGAACGCTCTAGTAAAGTGGATCCCAACCTTTTATTTCTTCTTTTAGGTTCAAATTCTGATATAACGAAATCCACGTTTGTAATAGTACATTAAAAAACGAAATCCACGTGTGTACTAGTACAAAAATTATGAAATTGTAACATTCATTATAAAATAAATTAATACGTATAAGTAATGGTAACAACAAACTGTAGTTGTTAGCAGATATGCTCTTCATTATTCTTGTAAATAACACCAAATTGCATTTATGTGTTTTACTAAGAAAACACACAATGAACATAACACGATGAGTCGTCAAGCTTCATGATGAGTCGTCAAGCTTCACGATGAGCTTGCAAGCTTCATGAAGCAGGCCAGCATATGGGATTTTAACAATGCTGAACTACTGTAGTTATCGCCAGTAGAGGATCCGTTACAACAATTACCCAGAAGGCACCTAGTACAGCAGAGCAAACAACCCTCCACCAGCGGCACTTGCAATACAGCAGTAGAGCAGACAACCCTCTACCAGCAAACACTCACAATACAGCAGTAGAGCAGACAACCCTCTACCAGCAAACAGGGTTCAGACTCCAACCTCCTTATTTTCAACAAACATAGAAAACGATGCCGAATTGCTTTAATAATGATAAATGTTGACAATTTTGACAACATAATGATAATGACGATTACATTGACGCTGTTGATGCGAACGGCGGTTCTCACCCGTCGCAACCCGAGTAACGGGACCAGTATAATGACATATAAACTAAAGATGATAACAAAGATAACTGCAGTAGGCCCGTTGGCCCATACGACGCAGCTCGTATTTATATCCGGTCAAAAATGGCTGCCATGGGTAGAAGCGGGTGCAGTGGTTGTAGCTTCAGTGCCCTCCAGATGCTTTTGCTTATACTCTGCAGAACCTGTTTGTATTTACTTTTGGTGTTGTGTTGATAGTTCTTAAGGTTTAAAGGTCACATTTGTACCGAGACTCGCCCTGGTGGCAGAGGTGTTTAGTATAGAATCTCCACCGCTCTTGGAACTCCATCGCCTGAAGCCTCGCGTCATCATCTATCCATAGTATCCGTTGTATTCATGGATAGTGTTTGGCTTCACTGCGTTCCTACTGATGTATCCCACATGCTTACGACCTCTAACACTGAAAAAAACATTCCGCCCAGTTTTCCATCTGTGCCTCATTATTCTGTGTTCTCATTCCCAGTGCACATAGTCATTTGCTCCCTGTCTACTCTATCTCTTGCAACTACTCTATCCAGTAGTTTCGTACATGTTTTGATCATCTCTAACAATGCATGAATTAACAAGAGAATGGGGAGGAGCAGGAGGTAATGAACCATCATCATCATCAGCAGCAGAAGCTGCAACAGGAAGATGAGGAGGAGGCAGCAGTCATTTCCATTTAAGTCTCACAACTGTCTCCATTAATCCCGCCTTATCTCTTGATTACTTCCCGCTTATCTCGGGTAATCTCCCTCCCGCCGATGACGTGGGATGGGGGGGGGGAGGTGAGGTGATCACGGGTTGGGAATTACGTTACGATCTATGATGGAGAGTGAGGTGCGGCTGGAGAGTTAGGTACGACTAGAGAGTGAGGTACGGCTGAAGAGTGAGGTGAGGTGAGGTTGGAGAGTGAGGTGAGGTTGGAGAGTGAGGTGAGGTTGGAGAGTGAGGTGAGGTTGGAGAGTGAGGTGAGGTTGGAGAGTGAGGTGAGGTTTCCCAACGTCAAGAAAACGGTCAAATTAAAGTGTCCTCTCCTAATCTACCAGAGGACCCAAAACAGAAAACGGGACAGTACGTCACTTTCTCCAGCCGCTTCTATTTTCTAATACGACAGTTTTTGACCTTAACGTAACGCATACGATATGCGACGTTCTTTGTAAGGGGACAGGTTGTGTGATTTGCGGTAGGGTAGTGAGGTGCGGCAGGAGAGTGAGGAGGGACAGGAGTGAGAGAGGAAGAGGAATGAAAGAGGTAAGTACTTGGCAGTTGTGGCAGAGAGAACTATATGGAGGTAGACAAGCCGTATAAACAGGTGATAACAGCACCCTCCCAGCACGCCTGCTCTGACGGCGTCACTTTGTAGTGTCACACACCTTGTGCATAGTGCAGACAGTTGTCACACCTAAATATAAATTGTATCTCTGCTGTGTTAGGATAGGTTTTGTTGGGTTGAGTTAGGTTGTGTCAGGTTGGGTTAGGTGGGGTTGAGTTGTGTTTATTTAGGTTTACGCCAGCAATGGCGTAGTGTTCAGAAATGATTCAGGTCTAAGATTAAGCTCCACTTAACACCTGAAGGGAATCATCATAGGGTGGAGTGCTTAAAATGTTTTTTATTAATGTGTTCTTATGTGACATAGAGAGAGGGGTAGAGGAGATATAAAATAAGAAATACAAATACAAATATATAATATATATATATATATATATATATATATATATATATATATATATATATATATATATATATATATATATATATATATATATATATATATATATATATAAATGAACCATGTTGTAACTGGGAAAATCGAATGAACTTTATTTATTTATTTATTTATTTATACAAGAAGGTACATTGGGTTTATGAGAGTACATAACATTGATGTTTTTACATTCTTGTAAAGGCACTAACACGCACAGCGTTTCTGGCAGGTCCTTAATCTAACAAATAATTTTAAGTAGGTAATTTGTAGCAAAATTGAAAAAAAGATAAGAGTAACATTGTAAAACAATTTAAAGAAAATTAGTAGGTACATTTTAGTCAAATTTGAGGATTATCGACAGGAACATTTGTAGCATAATTTTGAGGATTATTTCCAGGTACATTATAGAAATAAATTTGCGTTCGACATAACAACCATGATATAAGATGATGGCAAGTGATTACAACGGTGAAGTTGTAACAACACATGTGCCTATGGCTTAGGCACATGTGTTGGGGTGGCACACGATACACTGTGACTGTGAAGCACTAGGTAAAAAACTATGAGGATGAAAGTAGGTACTTCTTGGTGTTACTTTTGAATAAGGCGAAGGTTGGACATCTTTTTAGTTTGTTAGGGAGTGAGTTCCATAGACTAGGTCCCTTTATTTGTAGTGTGTTTATACAGATTTATTTTGACTCTGGGGTTATCAAAGGGATATTTATTTTTGGTGTGGTGATTATGGATTTCATTACATCTGTCCAGGAAGAGTTTCAGATCAGGGTTTGCATCTAGGAACAACTAGGGAGCTCTTTCGGTTATTTACATAATAAGTGCCAAGGTCACATCTGTGACTGACAGTGTTTATGTAAATTACTAAAAGTGCTCAATCTTCCCATTTTCAATTTTGTTAATTTGCATTTGTTGACATTAGTATTCTTGATATTTGTTTGCTCACAAATATATTTCTGAACTCATTACGTGCTTCTGTAACTCTTCTCACCACTGGCTCCGGGATGGGGATTGGGTGCATAACAAATGACTAAACTAAAAAAACTAACAAAGATAACTATCTTAGACATAGTGATTAGATCAACCACAGCAACTACAGTTAGTCTCTCAAACCACTCTCCATCCTCCCCCTATCCCCCTAAGCCATAAAATAGCAGTAAAGAGGCGACAAGACAATTACAGGCATCCGGTCACGCACTGCTCTTTATTACCCACGTTTCTTTATTATGGTCCAGGATCAAATACCCGTCGAGATTGAAGGAAAACATGTCAGCCAGTTCAACAACTAGCTAGTCCAACAGCCAGCCAGCCAGCCAGCCAACCACTGACGATGTTTAGTAGACACAAAACTTCCTGGGCCTATTGCTGGCCAATTTGTCTACCCCTATCCCCTAATCGTCCTATTCCTCTGGACATTCCGTAGGGAAGGTTAGAGAAGCGTGGGACACTAGTCTGGCCTGCAGGGCCAACACTTCGTAAAACCAGTATTGTATACTAGGCTTGGGGTAAATATAATCTAACGTTTATTTATAAATGTGTTATAGTTTATATTCATTTTAGTACTCGATGATTGGTGAAGGTTAAGCCTCCCAAGAGCTTAATACAGTCACCACCGTGTTCATTCATCATGGCCACTTATTCTGCATTTATTAAACAATTTAAGAGATTTTTTTTCTCTTCATTAAGTAATATCCAATATAAAGGTCATATATGCATCAATTTACAAGGGGAAAATACATTATATATAGTTTATATAATTCCCATTAAACAAATTTTCGTTCTCGACTCAATATTATTGTTATAGACAACCTCGTAGCATTTGGAATCTCGTAAAGTCTGTAATGAATGTAAAATTGAGTAAAGATGTACGGGTGTAAGTGGAAACATGGAACATCAGAGGGGGGAAAAATATATATCATGCTATGGTGCTGCTTGGCTGAAAGTATGGTATCTCCTAGGAAGCCAGATATAGCGTTGCTAAGGGGATAGATAAAAGGGTGTTCTCAAAGTCCCAGCCCCCCCCCCCTCCCCCCTCCCCCCAACACCCACCCCTCAGGCCAACTACGGGCCATATTTTATCTTAATAAAAATACTTGTACTTGACCTAACTACCCCAAGATGCAGCTCACAATTAATAGTTGCCGAGCTCCCGGGGGTACGTATTTACTGCTAGGTGAACAGATGTATAAAGTGAAAGGAAAAGTGCCCAAGCGTTTCGCCAGTGTCGTCGGGGGAACTAGCGCGGCACCATTCCCACTCCAGCTGTGGAGAGTGGGAAGGTTCGTCTGGTGTAGCACAAGAACTCTATGTGAAGATAAACAAAAATGATTAGATGTTTGTATACAATTGCGATAATATACGCAAAAGTACGATACATTATATACCGAACAGAAAGTCATACTAACAGCACGTAATCAATGTTAACAAACACCACATTTCCACGTAAACAAACAAAAACACAGACGCAGACACGCACAAAACCCAGCATTCCCTCATATAAATCGAGACACGCACAAAACATTCTCACTTAAGAAACACAAGGACACCGAGGTACCAAGATGAGAACTTGAGTGTAGCATACCTAAAAATTAATTTAAATGATGTAAAATTCTTTAGCTGTAGCATGCTTAGCTAAACGAGCATTGGGGTTCAGTTCCTATGCCTCTATCCGCACCTCGGTAACAATTCCAGCACCGCTAATGGGACTCAAGGCACACAAACATTGCTCAAAATAAAACAAGTGGATGGAGAGGGAGGAAGAGAGCAAGGGGGGGGGGGAGAATATGTGGGTGGAGATGTGGCCAAAGACCAGCAGGAATTCCCGGGAAATCCACCGCCCCCCCCCCCTCCCCCCTCTTCCAGCATTGTTACCACCCTGGATGCCGGGGAGAGCGCTAGCTCCTGAGCCCCGCATTATATAAGCTGTCGCATGTCTAATGTAATGACGCCTCATTTTCCCGTTTCTCGTCATATTACCTCTAGAAAGTATTCATTGTATTAATTTAACGAGTACTATCTCTCCCTCACGCCCCTTGCATTAAATAGTTTCTAAGTTCCTGAGTCCCATATATATATATATTATATATATATATATATTATATATATATATATTATATATATATATATTATATATATATTATATATATATATATATATATATATATATATATATATATATATATATATATTATATATATATATATATTATATATATATATATTATATATATATTATATATATATATATATTATTAGTATATTTTGGTAGCAGTCTTTCCTGTAGACATATATTATTAAATATGACCGAAAAAGTAAGATTAATAATTCTAACACGAATTTTCTCAATCTTTCGTACATTTCGTTTCACTGTTGGAGGTAAATCAAAAATCAATTCTCCAAAATTCATTTTTATTTCTAGTCTGACGCGACACGAGCGCGTTTCGTAAAACTTATTACATTTTCAAAGACTTTAGTTCACAAATACACAACTGAATAGAACTTACGCATCTCCGATTTTATATCTACATTTGAGTGAGGTGGAAGGGGTGATGTGGCATTAACACAAGACAGAACAAGATGTGGTATTAATAGGGTATTAATTTCATCAACACAAGACAGAACAAGAGTATTAATAGGGTATTAATTTCATCAACACAAGACAGAACACGAAACAATGGATATTGAATAGAAGTGTTTGTAGAAAGCCTATTGGTCCATATTTCTTGATGCTTCTATATTGGAGCGGAGTCTTGAGGTGGGTAGAATATAGTTGTGCAATAATTGGCTGTTGATTGCTGGTGTTGACTTGGTGTGTAGTACCTCGCAAACGTCAAGCCGCCTGCTATCGCTGTATCTATCGATGATTTCTGTGTTGTTTACTAGGATTTCTCTGGCGATGGTTTGGTTGTGGGAAGAGATTATATGTTCCTTAATGGAGCCCTGTTGCTTATGCATCGTTAAACGCCTAGAAAGAGATGTTGTTGTCTTGCCTATATACTGGGTTTTTTGGAGCTTACAGTCCCCAAGAGGGCATTTGAAGGCATAGACGACGTTAGTCTCTTTTAAAGCGTTCTGTTTTGTGTCTGGAGAGTTTCTCATGAGTAGGCTGGCCGTTTTTCTGGTTTTATAGTAAATCGTCAGTTGTATCCTCTGATTTTTGTCTGTAGGGATAACGTTTCTATTAACAATATCTTTCAGGACCCTTTCCTCCGTTTTATGAGCTGTGGAAAAGAAGTTCCTGTAAAATAGTCTAATAGGGGGTATAGGTGTTGTGTTAGTTGTCTCTTCAGAGGTTGCATGGCTTTTCACTTTCCTTCTTATGATGTCTTCGACGAAACCATTGGAGAAGCCGTTATTGACTAGGACCTGCCTTACCCTACAGAGTTCTTCGTCGACTTGCTTCCATTCTGAGTTGTGGCTGAGAGCACGGTCGACATATGCGTTAACAACACTCCTCTTGTACCTGTCTGGGCAGTCGCTGTTGGCATTTAGGCACATTCCTATGTTTGTTTCCTTAGTGTAGACTGCAGTGTGGAAACCTCCGCCCTTTTCCATGACTGTTACATCTAGAAAGGGCAGCTTCCCATCCTTTTCCATCTCGTAAGTGAAACGCAGCACGGAACTCTGCTCAAATGCCTCCTTCAGCTCCTGCAGATGTCTGACATCAGGTACCTGTGTAAAAATGTCGTCAACATACCTGCAGTATATGGCCGGTTTCAAGTTCATGTCGACTAAGACTTTTTGCTTTTTGCCCATCTACTTGCTTATACATGTGCCCATCCGGGCTCAAGAAGGGTGCCTCTTTAGTACAAGCTTGGAGTAGTTTCCTCAGAATATTTTCTGGTATGTCAAGAGGAGTACAGGCTGGATCACGATATATATATTATATATATATATTATATATATATATATAGCCTTCCTGTCCTCCTCATCAGCATCCGACGACCTTGTGAAGGAAATTCTACCTGCCCACTTACATCAGCTGGCAGGTGTAAATGATCCCAATTGTACACGCTGTGCCATAGAGTGGGCCTCAGGTGCAGGCCCATCACCTCAACCACCATCCCCGAAAGCCTACAAGCAATCCAGCTAGGATGGCCCCATTGTAGACCAAGTTGCTGCAGAGTGCCTGGGTGCTGCAACAACACAACACGACATTGCTCGCCTCACAGCAGTAGCAGCCCCACATGCAGGGGATTTCCTGTTAGCAACCCCAATGTCGGCAACTGGCACGCGTCTCACACCACACGCCCTCCGAATTGCTGTGGCCCTCCGCCTTGCTGCCCCAATCCACACCAGATATAGGTGTATTTGCGGCGAGGTGGTGGCTGACAGGTACGGCCACCATGGCCTACTCTGCCAAAGTACAGGGGGATGGCACTCGAGGCACAGTGAGTCTTGGACACTCCGCGCCCGTCAGGAAAGATAGCTGAATGCCTACCACATGCGCTGCCTTCGACACATCTTGGACATCACCTGGCAGGACAAGGTGACAAACAACAACGTCCTGAGGAGAGCAAGAATCACCAGCATGTACACAATGTTGAAACAAGAGACGAATGCGCTGGCTCGGGCACGTTGTGCGAATGGGCGACGGCAGGATCCCCAAGGATCTCCTGTATGGTGAGCTGATGCAGGGAAAGCGTCCAACAGGCAAGCCCCAGCTACGGTACAAAGACGTATGCAAGAGGGACCTGAAAGCCATGGACGTCGATCTTGCTATATGGGAGACACTGGCTGCAGACCGTTCAGCCTGGAGGCAGTCTGTTCAAAGAGGTCTCTCCAAGTTCGAGGAGTCACTTGCCAAGAAATCGGAGGCAAAGAGACAGAGAAGGAAAGCCGGTAGCCAGGAAGACAGACCAAAATCGGACTTCGTTTGTGCTCAGTGTGGGATGGACTGTCACTCTCGGATTGGCCTCATCAGTAACACCAGACGCTGCACCAGGATTGACAACCAGGGCACAACTCAATAGTCTCCCGAGACTGAAGGATGCCTACTATATATATATATATATATATATATATATATATATATATATATATATATATATATATATATATATATATATATATATATATATATATATATATTTCATTTAACGGAGCTCTGGGCTGATGTTAGACCTATCTCTCTCTGTTGTGGTGGAACAGAGGTCAACCGCTCTTCCTTCCCCTGACTCTGAAATGTGGAGGTGAATGTTGGTAGGTGATGAGGCACTTGGGAGGTGACAGTCACTGCTGATGTTACTTCTTGTGGCTTCATCTGATGATGATGTTCCCTCCTTGATGACTAAGCTTGTGTTGGCGCAGTATACAAGCTTGCCGACAGTGTTGCCTTTCTGAGATTGGGAGGAGAGCTTGAGCACTGCAACTTCCAGCAGATGCTGGACAAAGATCGTCATTTAAGTAGTCCGATTATGATCTTTTGGTTGAGCGCGACAACACTGGAGATGAGCTTGGCAACACGTCAGGTGGTTGACCATGACAACGCGTCAGATGGTTGAGCGTGGCAACACAGGTGGTTGAGCGTGGCAACACAGGTGGTTGAACGTGGCAACACAGGTGGCTGAACATGACAGTCATTTTGACCCGCTTTAACAGAGGCACATCAGCAGTCACGTACCCTTCTCATATTATATGAAGCTACGTGATGCTGAAGTCCCCATCTGGCAGGACAGTTAGTCATGCTAACTATGGCTGCATTATGAGGATATCCTCAAGAACACGGGGGTGGATAAGGTTATTCCCAAGCTCCGGGTTCCTTACACCGGCAAGTCTGCTGACTGGACATTCAATAATGTAGTGTTGGAAAGTATGACCCAGTTCCTGCTTGTAGAGTTCGGATATGAAACGATTGGGACATTCTTCACTTGCAGTCACCCGTCACTGGTAAAGGTAGCCCAGCCTGATCCTGTCGCATTATCCGGTGTCTGCCTTGCGCAACTTCCAGAAATAAATGTCCCTGCGGTCCGGTTTCTAACCAGGTCTGGTCAACAAGGATGTTAGACGCCGCAGCTCGCAGTCTGACGTTTTGTGCTGCCCATATGTATAATATATATGTCAGATTTAAATAGATCAAAATTGTTATATAAGAGCTTTTTGGCCTTTGAGTATCACTTCTCTATCAGACCTGATTGCTTGGCAACAGAGTTGGTGGGGGTACCATGTCTCGTTCAGTTTAATCTGTTTTATGTTAACTTGCCTGTTGCAGTGGGATGAAAGGGAGGGGGGAGGTGAGGGTAGGCTTCCTAGAGTAGGCTTCCTAGAGTAGGCCTCCTAGTGTAAGCTTCCTAGAATAGGCTTCCTAGAGCTGAGTGTTGTGGAGCTGTGGTGGTGGGTGTCGTACCAGCCCGCCCTCCCGACAGTTCCCAACGTCACAAAACTATTGTACTAAATTGCCTGAACCTAACCTACCCGAGAACCCACGAGCATAAAAAAAAAATAGTACATCAGTTTTTGGCCTTAATAAAATGATACACATGTGTCAAAATTGGAAGTAATACTGAGGAGAACAACGGGTTGTGTATAAGAATGTGGTAGTGGGAGGGAGGGACGACCAACAGGAACCACGTGGACAGGGTGTAGCGGAGGGAGAAAGGCAGCCAAGACACGGGAAAGAGAGCAGTGAAAGTGTCCGCGGCCGAGAGGCAGGTACTGGTGCGCCGTGGACGGTATAGTGCTGTGGACGGTTTTGCTGGCCTGGACGGCGTCCTTGTGGTGTTCCCGGTGTTGTCAGTAGGGGCGGTGGCGAAGGTTGGGGCTGCCTAGAATTACAAGGTGGACAGGTGCATGAGAGAGGGAAGAGGAGTAGCAAATGATATAAAAAAAAAAGTAGATAAAGCAGAAAAAGAACACGGGAGGAGGTGAAGCGGCAACTATATATGAACAAAGCTATTATGAAAGAAGGAAGAAACAGCAAAGATGAAAGAAAATGGTGAAAAAAGAGCAAAGGATGAGAAATGAATAAATGACGAGCAAACAGCGTAAACAGAACAGGAAGTGAAAGTTGTGTAGGCATGACAAACTTGGTCTGGAGGGGAAGGGAAGAGTGGTGGTGGGGCGGGGGGGGGACGGGAGGGAAAGAGAAGGGGGAGGGGAGGGGAAGTAGGAAATGGGAAGTGTGGGAAAGGGTATGGAGAAAATTGATTGCATGAAGGATCAGAATGAGGGGTAGAGCACGATGAAGTTCAGTGGAGTGACGGGTGACGAGGAACACCATTTAACTTGGCGTGGGTGACGGGGCGCGGGTGACGGGGCGTGGGTGACGGGGCGTGGGTGACGGGGCGCGGGTGACGGGGCGTGGGTGACAGGGCGCGGGTGACGGGGCGTGGGTGACGGGGCGCGGGTGACGGGGGCGTGGTTATGAACAAAGGCATGGGTATAAGGTAGCCGGGAGACCGGGGGCGAGCGAGGTCAACAAACTGCCGGCAGTATGGTGGGTGAAGACCAGGTTATGGCCACGGGGTGAGAGCTGCGAGTGGTGAGGAAATTTTGAACGGCGTGGAAAACACTGGGGGTGGGGGGCGTGGATTGAGGTGGAGGGAGGAACTGTGGGTGTGGGCGGATGACACGATATCCTGTGGGCGTAGTCAGAGTCGACGTCAAAGTTCTAAGGCATAGGATGACTCTTAATGGCTTTTAATGACTCCTGCCGAGGAAGGCCAGCCTGTGCCCTACCCAGGAGGGCCAGCCTGAGCCCTGCACCTAGGCCATCGAGCGTGCTACAGCCTAGGCGCCACCTCAACCAGTTAATTTCCAAACTCATTATAGAAACAGTTACTGGCGCGCTTTTCATTATGCTCTAGTGCCTCGTAGGATGGAAAACCCTTGGCTTGAACTCTCAAAAATGTATGCAATGTTAATTCTAATTATTAACTTAACTATAATTATTTATATTTTTTGTATATAACAGGTCAGTTGGGCGCCATCTTTTTTGGGGATACCACACTGAAGATGGAGGTGAAAGGGGTGAATAATAAAAACAAGAAAACAGATGGTAGAGCAATAAGAAAGAAGAGAGGCGTTAAGCACGGTGCCGGACCTGGAGGAGGAGTCAGGCACAGTGCCAACCCTGGCGAGGAAGTCAGGCACGGTGTCAGACATCGCGGGGAATTAAGTCATGTAGGGAGCCGGTCGGCCGAGCGGACAGCACACTGGACTTAAGATCCTGTGGTCCTGGGTTCAATCCCAGGCGCCGGCGAGAAACAATGGGCAAAGTTTCTTTCACCCTATGCCCCTGTTACCTAGCAGTAAAATAGGTACCTGGGTGTTAGTCAGCTGTCACGGGCTGCTTCCTGGGGGTGGAGGCCTGGTCAAAGACCGGGCCGCGGGGACACTAAAAGCCCCGAAATCATCTCAAGATAACCTCAAGATAAGATGTAGTGTCAGACATCGCAAGAAAGTCAGCCATGGTGTCAGACATCGCGGGAGAGTGTCGGACATGGCTTCATTCGGCATTTGCAGAATTTATAATCATGCCAGACCCAGCAAAGGTTTAGAGAACATTGATGCCTGATAATGGTGGTGTTGGGTTATTGTAGTTGTGGGGGAATTGTGGTGGTATGGGTGATGGTGGTGGTGTGGATGATGGTAGGGGACAACTGAGTAGTACCGTGTACCTTCCCAACTGGTCACCACCCGCCGCCTCACCCATTAATAACCCGTTTTAACTAAACGGGTTTGGCTAGTAATCCTTCATTTCTTCTTACATCTGAATAACTTTGGCCAGACTAGATTTACTTATACGAATTACACCTCCAAAGAATAAAAAAAAGTGTTGATACCGCCATTTAAAATTTAAATCGTGATATATTAAACAAAAATTGCTATTTTAATTTTGCTTCATAGGCAATAATCAAAAGAAATTATTTAAAATATAGATTTATTACAAAGATTGATCTTTGCTAGCAGTCTATTGTAGTTTTAGTTTTAAGAAAACTATAGATATTGAGTAGTAATATTTTTTTCCAACACCAATTTTAAAGTAATTTGAATTTCCCGCGCGAGCATGGTAATAGGCCGTGTGTGTGACGTCAGATCAGTACCATCTAAAGAATAATAAGCTTCTTACCTTCAGTATTTCAATCAGTTCAGTTCGTTTTATCATATTAACAATATATATATTTCCACATATTTTCAAAATAACTGCATGTGAACTTTAAAAGCCGTTTTATCTGTAGACAAAAAAAAAACAGCTAACGGTTATTTGGAATCGTATTACAAATATCATGTCACTTTTAAGGCCGCAAGGCGAGTTACTGTGGTAATTGAGACTGTTTTATCAATTAGTAGCTCTGCTGGACTCCCGATTGTAGCCCGATAGTTAGGTTACGTTACGAGTAGCGGTGGGTGTGTGGTTACGTTAGCCAGTAACGTCACAACAGGCCTCAAGCGCGCGCGTTATGTAACTGTCAAACACGCCCCCCCCTCCCCCCACACACACACCTTACCAGTTTTTATTACGCTCTCGTTGACATCACTTGAGGAACACTTTCTTTAGCAACACTTGCGGAACTTACTCAGCCTCTCGAAACACTTTGGAACTATCTGAGCGCCGTTGGAAGGAGCTTGTGGGGCCGTTGGAAGGAGCTTGTGGGGCCGTTGGAAGGAGCTTGTAGCGACATTTGACCTTAATTACGCATGGAGGGATGTAGGAAAATAGAATTAACTAACGAACAGTGGAAAAGCAAATATTGCATTAACGCTGAGGGTACACACACACACGCGCACACACATGATCACTACCTACAAAATCCTCAGGGGTATTGACAGGGTAGACAAGGATAAACCATTCAACACTTGTGGTACGCGAACAAGGGGACACAGGTGGAGACTTGAGTACCCACACGAGCCACAGGGACGTTAGAAAGAACTTTTTCAGTGTCAGAGTAGTTAACAGGTGGAATGCATTGGGCAGTGATGTGGTGGAGGCTGACTCCATACACAGTTTCAAATGTTGATATGATAGAGCCCAGTAGGCTCAGGAATCTGTACACCTGTTGATTGACAGTTGAGAGGCGGGACCAAAGAGCCAGAGCTCAACCCCCCCCCCCCCAAGCACAATTAGGCGAGTACACACACACACACACACACACACACACACACACACACACACACACTATCTCTTTTTGGTCGGGTCTTTGCGGCCGAGAGAACAGAGCTCGGGGGTCGTAGCCCTAAGAGCACTGATTCTATTCCCGACCGAGACAGGAACGAATGGGCAGTTTCTTTGATCTGATGCCTCTGCTCACTTAGCAGTAAATATTTACCTGTGAGTTAGACAGCTGCTACGGCCTGCGTCTTTTGGGATGTGTGTGAGAGAAAAATATATGAAATAATAGACGAAAAGAACATCGGGAGTCAATACATTAGAAAACCGACAGTTAGAAAGGCGGAGTCCAAGAGCTAAGAGCTCGATCCTGCAGGCACAAAATAGTGAATAGAAATAATAAATACTTTATCTCTCTCCCCTCTCTATTTCTCTCGCTGTCCCACTCTGGAATAAGCTCTTAAACAGCTTATTCAGTTAGGTATTGAAAAATGGTTTGCAATCAGCGCTGTGTAAATAATAATTATTTTCTACAAACACGCAACGCAAAAGGTCTTTACATTACTCCCGATCATCACCGGAACAGGGAGGGGGGGGGGGGGGAGTTCCCAGTATTTGTTGATGAAAACACGCTGTATTCATCAACAAGTTTGTTTTTCTACGATGTTAGTAGCTTTCTGAAAGCCCCCCCCCCCCGTTTTTCCCCCATAAAAATATAGTCTAAATTAAAGCAATTGAAATGTGTATATAGTCATTGTTTTTATCGGATAATCGGAATAGAGCGTTATCAGGTAATGGCGTTTACTCTCAAAGGATTGTCTGAATATTAATCAATTCCCGTTGTCGAGGTTTCCCCTAGGGGCCCCCCCTGGGGGGTACGGCCTCATGTGGAAGGAAACGAGCCCAACCGTTTCTCTCCCGTCCGGGGATCGAACCCGGGGTCCCTGCGTTGTGAGTAGAGGACGTGATCAGTGTACTACAGGCTACGTGAGCATGCAGCGCTCCTGACCAACTTCCCACCCAGGAAGTTGATGTCATGGCCCTCACAGCTTGTGTGTCAAGGTTTCTAGTATGGTCCCTCATGTTGATCCCTTATGCTGACCCCACATGCTGTGCCCACATGCTGACCCCACATGCTGACCCCACATGCTGTGCCCACAACCACTCACTTCCTAGCCTTCCCACCCAAGTTTTGCAACCATTTTTGCATATTACTTTGCATATTACTCATGCCTAGAATGGCTATAATAATAGTGATACTTCCCTATCGCTCATCTCCAGCGTGACTGCAGCAACAGGCCCATGGGACACGATACAATATCTATAACAAACCTGAAGCGGAGAGTCACGGGAGGGAGGCCGATATGTCAACAAACGTCAGGTTGACTACTGCCGCCTAATAGTCCGCTTCCCGTGTTTACCTCCCCTTGTGTCCTGTACTCTGCATCACTTCCCGTAACCAGCCCCATCTCCTCTCACCTCGCCCATATATGTAACTTTCAGACCTATTTTTAACATTGCGAAATATATATATATATATTTTTAAGTTTGGTTCATTTGTTATTCAATACCCATCCTATGAGCGATAGTGGAAAAATGTTACGGTTACGTAATGGGCTGAGGAATTGAAACCACATAATTTATTAAGCAAGTTACAGTCTTAATAAGCTAGTTACATAGTTTTATATATCGATAGTCTTTCATAGCATAATGGGCCAAAGAACTGTGGCACAACAATCTTCAAGGTAAGCCATTAATATTTGTGGAGAGCAAGTTACATATTGTTTTGATTTGCTTATCATGCATTTCGTCATGCCATGGTCGGTGGTGGAAAGTTTTCATACACAAATATACAACTTAATTACACAAACGGAACACAACAAGCTATGTACTTACTCCCTATTTCAATATCAGAGTGTATACATTAATTGCCGAGCTGTGAACATCCAAACCCTGTGTGTGTGGTACAGACAATATGCAAGCACATGTGGGAGCCCCACATACCTCTCCTGGGTGCTGCATATTCTTATCTTCCAGGCTCAGGGTCCTTGCTGTGCCTTACAAACAACGTAAGAGGGAACTCCCCCCTCCCCCCCCCAATATATTTTCTTTAACAGGAAGCCTACAGGTACAATATTGTCTATTTTATTGCCCAGTGTGTTTTTATATTGTGTCATTCTCGTGTGGTGTTACGTTCTTATATGCTTCAATTGTCTTATGTGCTCCTATGTGGCACTTCGTTCTTGTGTGGCCCATTGTCCTTAAGAGGTGCATTGTTTGCTAGGACCAACTTCATGGGCGGCAACACCAGTCCCTCTCAAGCCAATAGTGCACTAGGCTCTTAATGTTGACTTTACCATGATGAAGGTCATACTCAACTTCCTGTCTTCTGGTATGGGAATTATTCATGTCTCTCACTTGATCTTCGTAATATTCGTCCCCCTTTTACATAGTTCTAAATTGAAACCTTCTTTAAGGTTCACAAACCTCCTAAGCTTCAACAAATTATTTAGAATAAGAACATATTCAAATATATTCTACAAAATATGCACTAAACCTAAGAGGCAGAGAACCATTCTCGTACCCCCCAAAACACGTCCCACATGCCTCACATAACTAGGACGAGTCATCTGGGTGTCTGTGGTAACATTTAGAGTGTGTAATGCTCATGCTCAAGGGGGGGGGAGATGCCGCCCTGCCTAGCCCTGAACTTGATGGATACGAGGCAGGTTCAAGGCGAGGGACTGAGACACATCCTCTTCTGTACAGAATGTCACGGATAGATAGAGAGGGAGGGAGAGAGGACAGACAGTGGGTGAGTGCGCATTGAAATAACTTTTATTTGAGAATAAAACTGTATTTTATTACATACTTAGAATGTGATGAATAGTTAGGTCTAACTTGGGTTACGGTCGGCAATTATTGTTATTAGAAGTACGCGGATGAAGTCTTTAGTGAGATGTAATTTGTCCTGTTCTCAGGCCTAGGCTCGTTAAAGCAGCAGCCATCCCCCAAGACGCAGTTATCAATTTTAACGTATTGTGCATTAAAAATAAGTTTGATTCTCACATATAAATTAATATTTTTACATATTAAAATTCTATGTATAGTTATGCGTAGGTTACTTTGGGTGTTTAGGTTCTGTTGGCGATTAGTGTTATTTGTAGTACGTGGGTGAAGCATTTACAGAGGGTGGGAATTATCAGGGGAAAGCGCCAAACCATTACGACTGTATATAGATAGCACTTGGAAGGGGTCAGGATAAGGATTTGGGATGGGACGGGGAAAAGGAATGGTGCCCAACCACTTGGACGGTCGGGGATTGAACGCCAACCTGCATGAAGCGAAACCATCGCTTCTACCGTCCAGCCTGAAGTTGTGTTGGGCAATTTACAGAGTTGCGATTCGAACAGAGAGTCGTTAGCGAAGCATACGAAAAAGTATTCGAACAGTCATTAGTTGCTAGTCGTGCTTAAACCTGTTTTTTTATTCGTAATTTGTATTCGATTTGGCAGCTGAATTAACGTGCATTTGGCCTTTGTTGATGAGGACGGGTTACTGTAGGAGGAGGACTACGCTTCTTCGAGGTCCGGTGTTCCATCTCCCACAGTCCAAGTCGTTGTTTACCATTCCTTCACTCCATCCTTATATCCCAGCTCCTTGTCCTATTGTTACATAGTGTACTGCATTACCTGCTGTATCCTGACAAGTTAACTTATCTCCACGATGACAATATTTGCAAGTACGAAAAATGTAATTATATTAATTCCCGGCAAAGCCACTGACGCATTTTTTTTAACAGGAGAGGAAAGTAAACTTTCTCAATGACAGTGACTTTCTATATGACACAACAGTGACACAAACAAACATAAACAATAACATTAGGATAGTTTTGACGGGCATAACCTCCGCTGTGCACTGTTTGTAAATCATAAGTTAATAATTCATTATGTCATGGGGACAGGCAGCCAGTGTATTAAAACGTTAGGCTTATATCGAGGTCACCCCCCCCCCCCCCCAAGGATACAACCCATCAACAAGCTGACTAACTCCTGAGTACCTACTTACTGCTAGGTTAACAGTAAGCTAGGTTTCCTATCACTAGATGATAGGAAATGCGCCCAACCATTTCTATCCCCCGCCCGGGATACGAACCTGGAATTCTCGATTGCGAGTCGAGTACGAACCCGACTGTACTACCGGGGCCCCTTTTTATACAATGATAATCAGTTTAACGGAACCTTCCTATTGTGTAGCTGGGTGTTTATACCGGGGCTGGTATTGTCCAGTCGCACGATGTGCCCGTCTACAGGGATTCTCCAACCTGGAAGCTGACTGGTTGAAAAGGTGCCATCAGCCTCATGACAGAACTTCAACGACTTACGAAAGAATGAGAAGATTGCCGGAAGTGACAGGCAGTTCGTTTGGATACAGAAACACGGCTCAGCATCCGTACATAAAGCATATACTTCAAATGAAACGGAGGAACGCCTAGTGACCAGAATTCTGGATAGATATTTTAATGTTTTAGATCGTGAAGCAAATCGGCACGACTTCCGGAAGCAGTTACATCTTCACGGTGAAGAGCAAGAAGACTTGTGCTTAACTCTGGTATATTTTTTGGTATCCACTCTGTATAAAACTCCTCCTTCTTGTTTATAAAAGTGGCACGATATTAAAGTCTACCAATAATAATGTTTTGTGGAGACTGTTGTCATTTGTATGTAAGAAGTTACTACTACCTGTTGTTAGTTGCAAGGATCAATGTTCTTGTGACCAGGGCTATGACAAGGTCTGGTGGGTTACATTTAAGCGCTCTGCTTATTTGTGGTTTTATGTAATTCACATTAGTGTACCTACGAATACCTCACTGTATCGTCTTACTTCTGTATTTTATATTAGTCAAAATTATCATTATTATTATTATTATTAAAAGTATGAATGTAATTGTTATTGCCAAGAAAATCATATTAGGAGGCGAGTATAGGCAGTGAGTACAAGCAAGTAGTTATCGGACATGTAATTTTCACTATAAAAGTTCCTATGAGAAAAGGAGCGAGACTCTTGACTTAAGAGCTGGTACCTGAGCCTGGAGAAACAACAGGATCTCACGACTACGTGGGAAATACGTCCTGCTTCTTCACTCTCTTATACACGCGCACCTGCTACGCTTTACCACACTAGGCATTATTGTACATTATCATAATGTTTTCTCACTATTACAGCCCGTCCTCGGCCTATGCTCGTCCAAGCTGCGGCCGACCCTAAAGACACGACAATTTTAACCTACTGTGTGTTCAAAATCGATATATACATACGTACATAAGTACTACATAACTGCTGCACTTTCCTAAATATCGCAGACCAACACCACCGGCCACAGCTGAGTATATACGCACCAGGCCCACACCACCGGCCACATGAGCTGAGTATATACGCACCAGGCCAACACCACCGGCCACAGCTGAGTATATACGCACCAGGCCGACACCACCGGCCACATGAGCTGAGTATATACGCACCAGGCCCACACCACCGGCCACAGCTGAGTATATACGCACCAGGCCGACACCACCGGCCACATGAGCTGAGTATATACGCACCAGGCCAACACCACCGGCCACAGCTGAGTATATACGCACCAGGCCGACACCACCGGCCACATGAGCTGAGTATATACGCACCAGGCCAACACCACCGGCCACAACATAAGCTGTCAGCGACGGACGGCCTGGAGGCGATGCTCCCCCGTGAAGGATGGCAGCGGCGCCTCTGCCACTTGTAAACAGACTGATCACCATCATGGCGACAGATATAACAATACATGGCTCAGCGAGGCTAGCAGGAGGTGAGAATGGAGCAGCAAGGTAGAGCGTAGAGTGGGGAAGAGAGAGGGAGGAGCCATGTTGCCTGGAGTAAGGCAGCTAAGCGTGGAGCCATGTAGCCGAGAGTAAGGTAGCCAAGATAGAGAACCACGTAGCTTGGGGTAAGGAATCAAATGGGAAGAGTCATGTAGCCTGGAGTAAGGCAGCCAAGGTGAAGAGCCTGACTATACTTCAACAGTCTCCGTGGTGTAGTGGTAAGACACTCGCCTGGCGTTCCGCGAGCGCTATGTCATGGGTTCGTATCCTGGCCGGGGAGGATTTACTGGGCGCAATTCCTTAACTGTAGCCTCTGTTTAACGCAACAGTAAAATGTGTACTTGGATGAAAAAACGATTCTTCGCGGCGGGGGATCGTATTCCAGGGACCATAGGATTAAGGACTTGCCCGAAACGCTACGCGTACTAGTGGCTGTACAAGAATGTAACAACTCTTGTATATATCTCAAAAAAAAAAAAAAAAAAAAAAAAAAAAACAGAGAAGCTGTTTTATGACCACTGTTATCATATTCATCTTCCACAAAATCTGTCTTATACATAATTACTCGTGGGCGAGAGGTCACCCCTGGATCCCTCTGGTCGGGGGAAAAAAACAGGCGCCCTTCGTTGTGCAAGAGATTGCGGCCGAGATAAGATTTTAATAACACCCAGATGTGTGTGCAATGTGCAGTGCCCTCCTGTGGCCGCCCTAGTTCCCCCCCCCCCCACTACAACCCCTCCACCCTCCCACGCCACAACCTGCTCTGGCTAGGATTTCCCCAGCAGATTCCGTGAGGCTCAGGGGAGACCTACACACAACACATTCTCTCAGCGCATGTCCAGCAACACCACTTCACCCGGTGACACACATTCTCAGTCTACCTTGTGCCATATAATGTCTTAACTCTCCATGTGAAAAGTGCTACACATTTGTTTGTAAAAAAATTTTGTTTGTAAATTTGACTTTTTAAATTTGTTGTCAAGTAGGTGAAACATCGGATTATTTATTTACAATATCATATCATAAATTATGTATCATAAATTATGTGATAAAACATAAATATTAAATCTAGAGTCAAATAATATTTACGAGTTTGATCATTGCGCATTTAATATCCTGGAGTATGCAGCTCCAGCCTGGAGTCCATACCTAGTTAAACACAAGGCAAAGTTAGAGAAGATTCAGAGGTATGCCACCAGAATAGTCCCAGAACAGAGAGGTATGAGCTACGAGGAAAGGCTACGGGAGCTAAACCTCACGTTCCTGGAAGACAGAAGTGTAAGGGAAGACATGATCACCACCTACAAAATTCTCAGGGGAATTGACAGGGTGGACAAAGACAAAATATTTAGCATGGGTGGAACACGAACAAGGGGACACAGGTGGAAATATAGTACCTAAATGAGCCACAGAGACATTAGAAAGATTTTTTTCAGTGTCAGAATAGTTAACAAATGCAATGCATTATTAGGCAGTGATGTGGTGGAGGCAGACTCCATACACAGTTTTAAATGTAATTTGATAGTGCACAATAGGCCCAGGAATCTATACACCAGTTGACTGTTGAGAGGCAGGACCAAAGAGCCAAAACTCAACCCCCGCAAGCACAACTAGGTTAGTACAGGTCCAAAAATTACATATATACCGTATATAAAAATTACTTATAATGGAAAAACAATATGGTGATCGCTTCGCCTCGTCACCAGCATATAAAGTCAAGTAGCATTCATAACTAATAAAAAAATGGATTACAAATAAAGTAAGAATCAGAGTAAGACTCCTGACATTTCACACACCACAATCCAGTGATTGTTCAGTGATAAACCAGCCCGTCCTCTCAAACGTTCACAACGTCACTAAACTGATGTACTAAATTCTCCGAGCCTATCCTAACCGAGGATCCTCGAATAGAAAACGGAACATCACGTCAATTTTGCGAGCCGCTGTAATTTTTAGTACATAATTTTTTTTTACCTTAACGGGATTTATACGTCAAAATGCGATGTACTAGGTCGCCACGAGGCCGTTGATCCTTGGAACCTCCACAAGGTAGCCACAAGGTAGGTACTATTCCAGAGAACGGGTTGCTAAACAGCCTGTGGGAGAAGGATCAGTGGCCCTCTCCTCCACCGTGAGATACTGCTAGGCTTCAGTGCTCTTCCAGAGAAAGCTCGTACGGAAGATCACGCAGTATCCCATCTTAGGTAAACTATACGACCAAAGTCAAATGATGACGAAAGGGAAACAAGTCCTACCATTACCTATTCATGATGCTCCTTGGCTAACATAAAAACAGAGATACAATACCCACACAAACACAAAACATACACAAACACGCCACACATTCCTCTGAGCAACCAAACCGGTGCCAGCCAGAACAATAAAACTCCAGGCCTAAATCCATTGTAGGAGGGAGAGGTGTACACAAGTACTCACCTGTACACAAGTTCGAGTAGTGTCCTTCTCCCCTGTATTAAAAACAAAACAAGTTGCGCTGTATCAGTTTAACCTTCTATACTTGTATACGTTTCCTCAAAATTCTGAGGGAATAAATCGCCTGCTGTACAATCGTACCAAGACATAATAGCATGAATTTAGCACATATATAGTTATCTAACAACTTGGTCACGTCTCATGGCACTGTGACCAAACATGTATCGAGGTTTTACCGTATAAGGTGAAACTAGAAAGCAAAACAAGACTCAACAAGAAACCGAGATGAGACGCAGTGAAACTAGAAAACTATCACGTCATCGTGACTAAACTTTTTTTTCAGTCTGGCTTTGTTAATGTTCCGTTTCAAAGATATTACCCACTTCCCCGTTTCTACCCAAACGCTAAGACTTGACGGAGGGTTTCAATACCCTTTTGGGGTCTTGGAACCAAATAATGGTGGTATGAGGATCGGTCTCTGAATAATTAAACGTAAAAAACTTTTTTTATATATAAATTCGAATTAGATATCACCCTCATCAATACGCATAGGGGCGGTCCCGTGTTTTCGTTACACAAAAATAACAGCAAAATTCTTACTAGTTGTACATTTGTGATTTATCTTATTTCTATAAACACATACGATCAAGTCTTTATAATTGTAGTTCAGCTGTTCTGTTCCTAACTACATGTGTAAAGTAAAACCAAGCAATAGAATTTCTTTCTTATTAGGACTGGTGGTGATGATGAGTTTGACAGTCTGGCGAAGCAACAGTAGAGTTGCTTTTCTGACAGTAGAGAAAAGTGAGTATGGGAACATATTGAACAATACACTAGAGGTTTATAAAACTAATTAAGAAACCCTATGCAGATGATGAGTCACAATGACGTGGCGGAAGATATAATGACCAAAACACACATCAGAAGATGGAGAAACGACGAGGTTTCGGTTTGTTTGTACGAACCGAATTATTGTACGTTTGAACAATAATGGTCCAGTACGGACCGAAACGTTGTGGTTTCTCCATCTTCTGATGTGTGGTTTGGTCACCTTAAGTAACCCTACTTCAACCCATCAAAGCCGCTCCCAACACCTCAGCGCCCCAGCCTCAAGCACTCACCTCTCTACCTTCCAAATTTAGCCCCTCATCACTCCCCTCACCGACACCTGTCCCCTCACCCAACACGTGAGGGAGGGACCACCCGACATCCACCCAGGGATTATTGACACCGTCTTCAATCTTCCAGTCTTCAACTTCCCCTGAGAATGCGTTCTCCTCCTCCTCTTTCTCTTCTTCTTAAACAGCTGGTGAGAAGCTCTTCCTAAATGAAACTTATTTACGTGACTGGAACTTTACCGCTACTGACTGTTTATGTGCTACAAAAATACATTAATTCTACTGTAAAAATATTTTGTCAATGGTTCGTCTGCATCTACATTTTTATTATGTTGCAAGATACAAAGTTTCGCGCTACATGTTATTTCATGGTTATTTCACATTACATGTCATTCAATAACAAATTCAAATTCACAATTAACTCCCAGTTTTGTCAGTACTCCTCATCCAGTTGTCCATTAACAGCCGCCCATTAACAACATTACTACAGAGCATCCTCAAACTGCGGAGACTTTATGATGTTAATCCCAATTACAAAAAAAAACGTGAATTTAGTATAGCTTTCCAAGCCAACCCACACTGAAGCCTCTCTCGACCAAGCTGTGGACGGGGTGCATATACAAGCCTATCTAACGCCACCATATCGCGGTAACCTTCCGGGGCGCACAAGTTACCGCAGTTCAGTATAATGTCGGTAAAATACTGCTTTGTAACACTATTATTAAGTTAGACGATGATCCGTACCGTCTCCGATTTCTACATTAATATTACTACATTAGAGTGTACTCACTACTATGAGAATACATTCTGGGTGCTGAAACGTTACAGTGTATTTCAGTCATTCGCGGCAGCTGCCGGAGTAATGGTTGCTTGTTGTTCTGTATCCGCCTGAGTGACAACATGTGGATACCACTCGAGCAACGAAAGCAGCAACAGTAGGCACCACCTGAGTGACAGTAGCATCATACAAGCGTGGTGTATGCGGGTATGTTTAGTTCATATGGGTGAGATTCATGGACGATCCTTGAGAGCCTATCTGAGGGAGGGATATGACGCTTTGGGTCCCATCTCTGAAAGGGATACGACGATTGGGGTCCCACCTCAGGGAGGGGTGGGATACGATACAGGGGGGCCCTACCTAACAGCACAATACATATTCTTATGCTTGTAACCCTCTGTAACCACTACCATCTCCCCTATTAATACTTTCACCCCGTTCCTCCGCTCCCAGTATTACAACAAACTTGCATTGGCGTCCCTTTCGAAACTTTCTCCCCCTATCATCTCCCCAAAGCGAAGGCAAATATCACTGAAATCCAGTTACTTTTGCTAGCGATATATAGTAACAAATTTCGCTCAGTGCCCAAGGTCGCATGTGTGTGACTAACGGTACAATGGCAGGTCCGCTCTCTCTACACTTTCACTTGATAGCCTCTTCTCTGGCTTCCCGTCCGCCATGTGCTCCTCACGTTGTCAACTTGGACTTTCTGTTTTATAATGATTTTTACTTATGAAATCATTATTTACCCACGATTTGCTGTGTATTAGGAAACCGGGCTGGTTTTTGGATGCTATTAGTCTTCAGTATAATGCGGTGTATATATATAAAGAAGGTCAATGATGTTCGGGAGTGAGTACCTCTACACTTGTCGGACCTGCGCAAGCAATGGCAAATATTTGATTACAAACATTGGATTTAGGTCTCAAGTGATTAACAATATATTAATATGTAACATTTAAATACTAACCTAATTTAAAATATTGAATACATAAAGTCTTTATCTATAACAATAATTGCAAATAGTGCATAGTACCAATAAAGATTATATAATAAGTGGTGACACGTGTTATAAAAGCTGTATTGGTACTAGAAATAAGCATGAGACAACAACTCAGAAAGCACTGGAGCAGTCGACCAGGTCTTGCGTGGCTGCTCTGGACGAGTTGCCTGAATTGTAGAAAGTACCATACATAGAGCACCAAAGGACGTTCATTGGAATGCCAAAGAGCACACATCTTTTCCTTTTTGAACTTTAAATAAACGCAAACTGCATAGAATTCGTAGTTAGTGTAAGCTTGCTTTTGTAAGCTTGGTGTAACGGAAGTAAATAGCCGTGGTAGATTGCTTAACCCAATTTTTTTTTATCCTGCTTGACTTAGCGTCAGCACTGATGGAAGTCCATAGTCATACTAAACACTACAGTATTGAGGTCATAACAGAATCAGTGTCATCTCGCTACAGTGGGAACTAAATATATATCTGGTTGTAATGAGGTTACAGTCTGACGATAATTTAGGTGGGTGCAACAGGTTGAAGCAGAGGTACAATATTATAAATTTAAATTTTAACGAGAGAGGGAATGAAAAGTGAGAAAGCAAAGGGAGAAGAATGAAAATGAGAAGGGAGAGGAAAGACAGGGGGAAGAGGGATAAGTGAAAATGGGAAGGGAGAATTAAGACAAGGGAGAAAAATAGGGAATGCGAAAAAGAAATATAAAGAAGGTAGAGAGAGCAAGAGAATAAGGAGAAAGGGAAGGGGAAGGAGCACAAAAGGAGGAATTTCAAGATAATTAAGGGCTGGTGATGATTTCCGAACATTCACAGCTAAACAAAATACTGTATGCACAATTTCGATAAATGAAAAATAATTATATATTTTTTTAACTATGACTGTAAACCCAATAAAAATCTAAATATGGTTGAAAAAGTTAATAGTGAATCTGACTACGAATTCATTTTAGGTGACTTAATTAGTTCAACTTATAATTAATATAATGGAAAACAGTAGAAGTCTAAGAAATAAAATTAACGAATTAAATGCTCTTGTCTGCACAGAAAAAATAGATATTATTGCACTTACCGAAACGTGGATGAATGTAGAAAATAGAGAACTATTAGCTGAATATCAAATATATGGATTTAAACTATTTCACACAGATAGATATATTAGACGAGGAGGTGGAGTAGCCATATATGTTAGGGACAATTTGAAATGTAGTCTCAAAGAGGGAATCAAAACAGAGCCACACACAGAAACTATTTGGATTGAATTAAACGAAAAAGCTAATAATATTATAATAGGAGTAATATATAGGCCACCAAATTTAGACAGAATGGAAGCAAAGCATCTATGGGATGAAATATCTAGAGCATCTAGATCTAACAGTATTTATGTCATGGGTGACTTTAATTTTAGCGGAATAAACTGGTTGAACAAAACAGGGAATAGTGAAGCAGAAGATTTTCTAGAATTAATTGACGATTGCTTTCTTACGCAACACATTAAGGAACCAACACGGGAAAATAATATTTTAGATTTAGTGTTAACTAACAGGGAAACGCAAATTAATGACATCGAAATAGGGAGTGAGCTAGGGAGCAGTGATCACAAAGAAATCAGATTTAGCATAGAATGGAATAGACCAGTAGGAGAAAATTCTGTTAAAGTGCCAGATTTTCGAAAAGCTGATTTTAATAGCCTAAGAAATTTTTTGGGTCAAATTGATTGGAAAGGCTTGGGTATGGGGTGTGGGCCGGTCTTGGAGCGAGACATGAACCCAGCGATAGGTGACTTAAATGGGGATTTCGATGTGGATTCAATATATAACTTATTTAAGAATATTCTAAACAAAGCACAGGAACGTAGTATACCATACAAATTGAATAGATCGTATACTAATGACCCAAAGTGGATAACAAAGAATTTGAAGAACCTTATAGGTAAAAAGAGAGCTTGGTACAAAAGGATTAAAAATGGGGAGGTCACTTTAGAACAGGAATTCGTACAACTGGTTAGAAATGTTAAAAAAGAGATAAGGAAAGCAAAAAGAAACTATGAAGTTCGCATAGCAGGGCAAGCAAAGACAAATCCTAAAGGGTTTTTTCAGTTATATCGTACTAAGACTAGGGAAAGGATAGGTCCATTAAAAACTGAGACAGGTCAAATAACAGATAGTGATGAAGAGATGAGTAGTATTTTTAATAAATATTTTGTATCTGTATTTACTAAAGAGGAACTTAACAATATGCCTTCAGCCGAACAAGTCTATGTGGGTGGGGACGAGGACAGGTTGACGAGTTTAGCAGTTACCAGGGAGGATGTTCTTAAACAAATAGTAAAACTCAAACCAAACAAATCCCCAGGGCCGGATGAAGTGTTTGCTAGGGTGCTTAAAGAATGCAAAGAGGAGCTTTGCGACCCACTGTCAACCATATTTAATAAATCAATAGAGTTAGGCAGAGTGCCAGAGTTTTGGAAAGTTGCTAATGTGATACCAGTTTTTAAGAAAGGAGATAGATCACTTGCGTCTAACTATCGACCAATTAGCCTAACGTCTATTGTGGGAAAGTTACTCGAATCTATAATAGCAAATAAAATTCGTCTTCATCTTGAAAAACTTAAATTAATAATTGAGTCGCAACATGGTTTTATAAATGGCCGTTCATGTTTAACAAATTTGTTATCTTTTTATTCTAGCATTGTTGAGGCAGTTGATAGTGGTAAGGATTGCGATGTTGTATACCTTGACTTTAGCAAAGCTTTTGATACAGTGCCACATGAAAGACTGATTAAAAAAATAGAGTCTCATGGTATTGGGGGTGCTATATTAAGCTGGATTAGGGCATGGCTATACCAAAGG
Source organism: Procambarus clarkii (assembly GCF_040958095.1). Taxonomy (NCBI): domain Eukaryota; kingdom Metazoa; phylum Arthropoda; class Malacostraca; order Decapoda; family Cambaridae; genus Procambarus; species Procambarus clarkii. The sequence goes on from NC_091209.1 coordinate 16,189,885, forward strand.
AAACAGAGAGTTAGTATAAATGGAATCAAGTCAGAGTGGGAAAATGTTGTAAGTGGAGTGCCTCAAGGCTCTGTCCTGGGACCTCTGTTGTTTATAATATATATAAATGATTTAGATTCAGGTTTGAGTAGCAACATTTGCAAATTTGCCGATGATACGAAAATCGGTAGGGAAATTAATTCGGAGGAGGACTCACTATCACTTCAAGTTGATCTAGATAGGGTTTTGAAATGGTCAAAGGATTGGCAGATGCAGTTTAATGCTGATAAATGTAAAGTTCTGAGGTTAGGTAATGATGATAGAGTTACAAGATACGAGCTAGATGGTGTTGTGATTGCGAAGTCGGACTGCGAAAGGGATCTGGGAGTTATGATTAGTAAGAATTTAAAACAAAAGGATCAATGCATAAATGTTCGTAATAAGGCAAATCGGACACTTGGATTTATTAATCGCAGCGTTAGTAACAAGACACCTGGTGTGGTTCTCAAGCTATATCTTGCTCTAGTTAGGCCCCATTTAGATTATGCAGTTCAGTTTTGGTCGCCATATTATAGAATGGATATAAATTCACTTGAACGTGTCCAGCGTAGGATGACTAAGTTAATTCCCCAAATTAGAAATCTTTCATATGAAGAAAGATTAACAAAGCTTAAGTTGCATTCACTGGAAAGGCGAAGAGTTAGGGGTGACATGATAGAGGTTTACAAGTGGATGAATGGACATAACCGGGGGGATATTAATAGGGTATTAAAAGTATCAACACAGGACAGAACACGAAACAATGGATATAAATTGGATAAGTTTAGATTTAGGAAAGACTTGGGTAAATACTGGTTCAGTAACAGGGTTGTTGATTTGTGGAACCAATTGCCGCGTAACATTGTGGAGGTGGGGTCCCTCGATTGTTTCAAGCACGGGTTGGACAAGTATATGAGTGGGATTGGGTGGTTATAGAATAGGAGCTGCCTCGTATGGGCCAATAGGCCTTCTGCAGTTACCTTTGTTCTTATGTTCTTATGTTCTTATGAAAAATCAGACCATATCGAGAATTTCCCTATAACTAAAGGCCGAGGATTCGACTCTGGCTTCTTCATTATCAGAAATCTGTATTCATGAGGGAGCCGGTCGGCCGAGCTGACAGCACGCTGGACTTGTGATCCTGTGGTCCTGGGTTCGATCCCAGGCACCGGCGAGAAACATTGGGCAAAGTTTCTTTCATCCTATGCCCCTGTTACCTAGCAGTAAAATAGGTACCTGGGTGTTAGTCAGCTGTCACGGGTTGCTTCCTGGGGGTGGAGGCCTGGTCGAGGACCGGGCCGCGGGGACACTAAAAGCCCCGAAATCATCTCAAGATCACCTTCAAGATATGGTAGTTTAGTTCATTTATTATGCACCACATACCCATCCTGTGGGGGGGGGGTAGTGGAAAAGGTTACAGAGGCACATAATGGGCTCAGGGACTGAACCTCCAAATTAATTTAGCTAAGCAAGTTACAGTCTTGATGAGCTAGTTACTAAATTCAGTGCACATCGTCACATCAACAATGGGCTCGAGACTGACCAGGACAGTTCCTAAATAAAGCATCCGGCATATGTGGAAATGTTATTTGTTTTAGATTTAGCATCGTGACGGAGGGTGTGCTAATAATTTTGTTGACAGTTTACATTTGGTCAGGTCTACATCAGCAGATAATGAAAATTCCCAGAGATACTTATAGCCGGGTCTAAGCCGAGCAGTAGTAACATCTAGGATTAATGTTTGAAGTAAATTCGTATTTTTCCACGTCAATAATACCCAACCACTTGAGCTGGATGGTAGAGCGACGGTCTCGCTTCATGCCGGTCGGCGTTCAATTCCCAACCGTCCAAGTGGTTGGGCACCATTCCTTTATCCCCTTCCCATCCCTAATCATTATCCTGACCCCTTCCAAGTGCATAGTCGTAAGGGCTTGGCGCTTACCCCCTTCCCGTCAATAATAATCTATTATGAGATTATTATAAAGCTAGAATAGTAATAAATAAATAAATAAATATGTTTATTCAGGTAAGGTACATACATACATACAAGTGATGTTACATTAATGGATTGATATATAGATAGAGCTAGTACATACAATGCCTAAAGCCACTATTACGCAATGCGTTTCGGGCAAGCTTTCCCGTGAATAATAGCCAGCACGAGATATGCCAGAAATGTTAACATGAATGTGCGAAACTTAAAATACAATCTAACCTTTCAACCTAGGCTACGTTCACGGCAGGATAGGTCAGGTTCACGACAAAAATAAAAACCAACGACAATGTAATGTAGAAAGTAATGTCCAAGAGGCTTTCACCCCCTGGGTTATATACCTCCCAAGGCCAGAGCCCTGGACAAACATCCGGGAGTCGTACGTACAACCACAATCAGATTCCGGAGCAAGAAAATTCAACTCTTGTTAAAAATTAAGTAATTTAACAATTCCACGACCAGTAAAGTCTGTCTCCCTTAACGTTCATAGGGTTTCACAGTATATCAATGGTGGCAACATTCAAGTAGTGGGAAAGGATTCGTTCACCGTATTGGAGAAAGTATATTGAGAATTTGGACTGTGTTTAGTCTAGAGTTGAAAATGTTTGAATACTTACGAATGAACCACTCGAAGCCCGTTGTAAAGGGGGACAAAGTGCCTTAAAATGCGTGCAGTGATGAAGCGTCTTAAATGCATACGTTGATAATGTGGCACTGACTGTTCATTGTGGGGAAATGTCTAGTGATACAGTATCATTAATGACTATGTAACCACAACATTTGCACTGACGTAGTAACAGGTATAATTATAGTGATGTAAGCATCCTTGAATTAGGCTACATGTCCTTCACAGTATAATCGAACATGCCTTATTTTGATATTATAACTATAGTTAATATTATTTTCGTTAAACCAGCTCCCAGTGGGCACAATATCCAAGTGCATCGTTAATTCGCATAAACTTTATCAACATTAATAACGTTGTATCAATATTGATTTAACGTTATTCTTGGATAACGTGACCACGGGGCTCTTGCCTTCAAGTACACACTCGGTAGCTACAACCTAGGGAATTCCAGCAAGTAAAGTAATAATCAAGAAAAAATGCTAAGCCAGTCTGACTATATAGCAAGTACCTGCTAGAAATATGAAGACGATGAACTGGGATAGGTCGGATGGAAGGAATGATTCAGTCTCCGACCATCCAAACCACTTGGATGGTCGGAGATTGAAAGCCCACCTACAAGAAGCGAAACCGTCGCTCTATCGTCCATGACAAGTGGTTCGAGCAAGGAATACAAATTTTGAAGAGCCGCGCTAGGCGGAGTTTATAATCTCCGGGACTGGGAAAAGACACGGTGATATGGAACCACAGTTGTTTGTTGTTGTTATAGATTCAGCTACTCGGAACAAGATCCAAGTAGCACGGGCTATGGTGAGCCCGTAACTTGCCTGGCACAGGAGCGGGGCAAGTAGCACGGGCTATGGTGAGCCCGTAGTGGACTTACCTGGCACAGGAACGGTGTGTGTCTCTCTCGGAACCACAGGTAGGTAGTTGTCCTTGTAGTCGAGGGTCACGTGACAGATCCCCCCCATAATTACCTTCAAAGACCCATTGATGCGTGGGCCCCCCTCGCTCTATTATATAAAAGTTCCATCTCTGAATGGTATTCCTAAGCCCATCTGAATGCTAATTACTGTCCTTGTAAAGCCAGATTAAAGCAAAATATAAAGCCACATGAGAAGAATTTCTGATTTGTTACTCGTTCATAATCTCGCTAAATTCTCTCCATTCAGCAAGTATATTTATTTTTGTTTACGTGTAGATAAAAATGAAAACGTTAACCTAGATATTTAGAAACAACCATATGAAGGCAAATTAAGAAAGCGTAATTTACATACTCTAGAGAGCGAGACTACTAACAAAATATACAACTGTACGAAATGCTATTACAAGAGAGAGGGAGGTTATTAATAAGGTTATTAATAAGGACCATTCACAATCGACTTGAGTCCAATAGAATCGACTTGATTCGGTCCAGGACGGACCGAAACGTCGTCGTCCCTTCACCTTCTAGTGTGTGGTCTGGTCAACATATTAATAAGGTGATCAATATAGTCTATCAACACAAAACAATAACATACACTGACCAAACCTTCATTCAGTACAGTACTGTATTAGATTATCACTAGTTTGGAAACAGGTCAGGTTGTAGATTTATAGAACTGGTTCCCGGGTTACATAATACTTTTTGTGTACAGTCAAATTACAGTGTATTATAGACGTGAGGCAGCTGGATAAGTTTATGTCCTTCAGGGAAGGAAACGTGTTCTTTCCTTTCCTTAAAACCCTTCAATACTGGCTCCAGCACCTGATGAACACAGGCTCAAAATAAACCAGGAAACAACTGACTGATAACATTTATCTTTAATATTAATTTTGTTAATGCTTCTAAAATTACACAAATGATAACATTTGTGATTCTACCAGTCATGTTATCTCTACAGATAAATAACTCAATTTTGAGAAAACTTTCCATTAATTTCTCTATGGAAAGTTTCGTGTTTATAACCATAGGCTACACTTACCTCGCAAGACGTTTTGTCACCCGTAAATCACTAAGAAGTCCGCTTCTCTTTAAGGCAACCAGTATATTAACTACGGTATACTTGAGCCAAGCGAGCACACAAAACACTGAGTACTAAGATGAGGGTTCATGAGATGGAGTGGCAGGAGGCGCACGGTACCAGGCTCCTCTCTCGGCTGCTCGCACCACACTGCTGGTCTCTGCTGGCTATCAACCACCTTACTTCCCTCACCCCTCCGTCACATAGACAGGTTTTAGCCCCTCCCACCGCCGCCTAGCTCATTACCCAGTTCATCCTCTTAGCTTGTCACAACGGACAGAAAATGGTATTCTAAATTACCCAAACCTAATCTAATTAACGTAACCTAACCGAACGACCCAAGCATAGAAAACGTGAATGTTTGTAAGCCGCCATGATGTCCAGTACATCATATTTTTCCCCGTTGGGGGATTTTGACGTCAAAATGCGATGTATTAATCGAGAGGACAGGTTGTGTTCCATCGCGGGAACATAATATATAAACCAAACGCTCTGAGTTTTCCCAACTACCAAAAAACTGCGCAAAGTATCCCAAGTTTGCCTACTGTAGGTACGGTACTGCATGCGCTGACTGTAACCTTTCTCCAAAGCCACTCATGGTGTATAGGGCGTAAGACAGGCTAATGAAAACTTTATGCAACTAGTTTACCACAAATAAAAATTGCTTAACAAAAAGAACATTGGCGTACATTTCCTGAACCAACTGAGAACGCAACATTTCCGTCACGACTGCGGGATCAATATGGACTCCAAATAACAAATCAACAAAATCCTCAACAATCAAGCGTTTATCTCTACTGCTTTAAAATAAATTATAGTGAGCTTGAAGCACCGCGGTCGTGGCTATTCCCGGTGGGATGGCTTCTGCTCTTGCCGCCAGCTATTCCATGGACCTGATTATAAATGTTGATTCGCGTAGCTGTTGAAGGGTTTAGCTAACGGCCGGAGCGTTGCTAGTTCCCCCAGGCTCCGTCCTTGGTCTGATCCTTTTATCTGATGCTTACTATATACACTGACGATTTAGATAAGTTTTAACAGCAATATTTGGTTGGATGTGTGTGTGTGTCCAGTATACTGATGGCGGATTGTGTGTCCAGTATACTGATGGAGAATTGTGTGTCTAGTATACTGATGGGGGATTGTGTGTCCAGTATACTGATGGAGAATTGTGTGTTCAGTATACTGATGGAGGATTGTGTGTCCAGTATACTGATGGAGGATTGTGTGTCCAGTATACTGATGGAGGATTGTGTGTCCAGTATACTGATGGAGGATTGTGTGTCCGGTATACTGATGGGGGATTGTGTGTCCAGTATACTGATGGAGGATTGTGTGTCCAGTATACTGATGGAGGATTGTGTGTCCAGTATACTGATGGAGAATTGTGTGTCTAGTATACTGATGGGGGATTGTGTGTCCAGTATACTGATGGGGGATTGTGTGTCCAGTATACTGATGGGGGATTGTGTGTCCAGGCTAAGCTAACCAATGACCTTCCCCGGGATACAATCAACAACGTTTCCCTAACTCCCTTGTTAGTTAAACTGATAGGTAAACAGAGGCATCAGATGAAAGGAAACGTGCTCAACTGCCTCAGTCCTGCCTGGGATTGAACTTGGGCAGTATAAGGTGTGAGCCAAAGACATAGACCACTGTGCTACAGGGCTTTCTCGCCTCATTTAGCCTTTAATATTTGCCTGAAAGGCTGAAAAGAGGATGGTAAAGGCTTCACATTCTATATACACACACATCAACAGTGTAACATTATCACGTCACTTATTATCATTATCACCTCAAATTATCATTATCATTAATATCATTATCAAATTATCAAATATCACGTCAAAACTGACATTGACATTATCACATCAAATTAGGATCTAATTTAAAAAAAAACGCCAATTTTTTTAAGCGGGACCAAAGAGCCAAAGCTCAACCCCAACAACCACAACTAGGTGAGTACGTATACACTAAACTTAAAAAAAATGTTAACATCAGTAACTATTGTAAACAAGGAAGGTCACACTGAAAACATGGTAGACCTTTAGTCTCAATTGTTTATTTTTAGTTTTTTAAATAAGAATACAAAAATCCTAAAGGAACATGTAAAACACTGAACATTTAGATAAATATAGAAAGTTATGGTATGAGTGGGAGCCGGTGGCTGAGCGGACAGAACACTGGACGCGTGATCCTGTGGTCCCGGGTTCGATCCCGGGCGCCGGCGAGAAACGATGGACAGAGTTTCTTTAACCCTGATGCTCCTGTTACCTAGCAGTAAATAGGTACCTGGGAGTTAGTCAGCTGTCACGGGCTGCTTCCTGGGGGGTAGAGGCCTGGTCGAGGACCGGGCCGCGGGGACACTAAGCCCTGAAATCATCTCAAGATATCCTCAAGACATGAGGATAATACAGAGAATTCACCAAAGATAAAGTATTATAAAACAGAGGATGGGTTAATATACTGGAAATATATCATATAGTTCAACAAAAAGATGAAACAGAATATCCAGGTGTCAAAGGACAAACCTTGTGTCGGTATAACAGAGAATGTCTGTGTGTCTGTTAATGTGTTTGTTTCTCTGTGCAAAGCTGGAGGCCAGGTGCCAGATTCACGAAGCAAGTATTTACGAACGTGTACATCTTTCCTCAATCTTTGACGGCTCTGGTTGCATTTATTAAACAGTTTACAAGCATGAAAACTTCCCAATCGACTGTTGTTATTGTTATAAACAGCCTCCTGGTGCTTCGGAGCTCATTAACTGTTTAATAATTGTAAACAAAGCCCCCTAAGATTGAGCAAAGATGTACAGGTTCGTATGTGCTTGCGTAACTGCTTTGTGAATCTGGTCCCAAAAGTTTTGGGGCTCCAGCTTCACGCTACTTTGCATAATGATTTGTGATTATATGGGGGAGTGTCATAGGGTGGTCGGGGTCGATTTTAAGAAGGATCGGCTCTTATTCCAAATACCATCGACGCTTATCATATCTAAACTTAGGGTTTAGTTTCCATAGAGTTACTCAAAATATTTTCAGCTGTACATAATACTCCCAATTTTACACACACACCATAACCACAACGTATTTTAACTACGTTAGTACAACGTTGCATCAATGTAGCATTTGTAAGAATATGCTGCTGGGATTATATGTTCTGAGAGGAAGTAGACAAGGGTAGATGAGGGGAGAAAACCGGGTGGGAGGGGGGGTTGTAGAGGGGAAACAAGGGAGTGTAGAGAGTGAGAGAGGGTGAAATGGGGGATGAGAGGGGAAGAGTCAAACAGACAGACCCGGGCACCGCTGGGTACGCCTTCTAGTTAAAGATATAAAGAATGGTTAATTACACACACAGAAATCACAATTGCGTGATGCATCAAATGAACAAATGGCAGCGTCTGGGATGCTCTCGGACGCAGGTTCGAATCCTCGTCACGGCCCTTGTGGATTTGTTCAAAGAATGGTTAAGATATTAAATGATGAAGATAATGTATGTGTACACACAGCGTAATTATGACCCGCCCTCTACTTCAACAAATACTACTTGCCAATCAATTCATGAAGTTTTCACAAAACACACAACAAAATAGCAGAGGAAAGAGAAAGATCTTGGTTGTGAAGAGAGTAGAGGCAGTAGTTGAGTAGAGGAATGGTGAAGATATTAAGATAATGAGGACATGTGTGGGCCGGGTGTTGACACCAGCGGGAGGCCCCTCACATCCTGGAGCTCCGGCCACCACCCTGCTACTATCACCACCCTACTCGCACTTCCTATTTTTTTGTTAACCCTGGTGAGTATAGGAGACGACTTATGACCCTGGGGACAGATTCACCAAGCACTTACGCAAGCACTTACGAACCTGTACATCTTTTCTCAATCTTTGGCGGCTTTGTTTACAATTATTAAACAGTTAATGAGTTCCGAAGCACCAGGAGGCTGTTTATAACAATAACAACAGTTGATTGGCAAGTTTTCATGCTTGTAAACTGTTTAATAAATGCAACCAAAGCCGTCAAAGATTGAGGAAAGATGTACACGTTCGTAAGGACATGCGTAACTGCTTCGTGAATCTGGCCCATTGTTAGCAGGCTTAGAGCTTTCCCTTCCCATACCTCAGCCTTACCCCTACTGGTTTCTTCTTAAACACGACTCAGAAATCGGTTTACAACCAGGTTCCCAATTACTGCTGAGTGAGCAGTGGCGTTCATATAAGGATCGGTGTCCAGTCAAGCCTCCTCCTGCAGGCCGCGACTCTGCAATGTTTTTGTGCAGGAACTGAATGTTACCGCGGGAACCCAAAACGAATTATTTTACTCGCCCATATTTATCTTGCTTTAATTTTCGTGATTTACACACATCTTGCTAACTGTAAAGTTAACCGTTTATACCAATGTCGAGTGAACAGAAATTGAACTTGTGAACCCCATTACAATGTGTTTTATAGAACTACTGTGCACCGAAATAGTTATGTTAATAAAATATGAAAATAAAATTTGTATATTCACCTGAAAAAGCACAAAGTAGAAGAGAGATAGAGGGGGACATGATAGCGACATATTAGATTCTAAAGTAAATTGACAACATAAACAAAAAAGCAAAATTCCAATCTAGGGAGAGTAAAAGAATGAAGCACAGATGAAAATAACGACATAGATGGGACACAGAGATCTAACAAAAATTCAATATAAAGTTTGTATATAAGTGGACAGAGTTAAGACGAAGAAGTGCTTGAAGCAAATTCAATACACAATGTTGAACTGCAGTTAATGTGCTCTTGTTGTGATGTTGATCCTGAGTTCTTACTTCTGCAACAGTTGTTGCAACTTTCTCAACTGATTATATTGCTGAGGCAGAGACTTGCGTCCGCCTCAGCCCCAAAATTGCTGGCCACAAGGGCCGTGACGAGGATTCGAACCTACGTCCGAGAGGTTTCTGTGTGTAATTGCTGGCATGTTTTCATTAACTCATTATGCTCCCCATACCCAAGGACGTTGGTGGACAAAGTTACAGAGGTACACAAAGGGCTCAGGAACTGAATTACAAATTCATTTAGCAAAGTAAGTTACAGTCTAGTGAAGGGCAGTGGAGCGAAGTCTGCATTTTTCCCCTGACTCAGTGGATCCTGAAACCCGACCAGTCCTTACGGCTCAGTCCTTACGGCTCATTCTTTTTTCTGTTTATGTTATTAACATATTTAGGTGCAGCCTCATGTACGCGGCTGCCCTAAACTTTATGAAGGGTTACAGGAGGGTTTATCATGCAGGGTCATGCAATCACCACTGACAAACTTTTGTTGCACGCATCCTGGAGGATTGCAACCATACGTCTACACAACCTGTCTACCAGTACAGCGTCCACGCTACCAGTACCACGCCCACGCTACTAGTATTCACGTCAACGCTATACGGAACTTACAACTAGTGAATACAAAACAGACAATAATAACAGTATTTGGTCCACACTAAAAATCCGGTGTCATACAGTACTGAGTTGCCCAGTGTGAGGTCACGGCAAGGGTGCCATGCGTCGCACGGAGGAAGGAAGGAAGGAAGGAAGGAAGGAAGGAAGGAAGGAAGGAAGGAAGGAAGGAAGGAAGGAAGGAAGGAAGGAATATTTATTTGGCTTATGTTTCTCACGCTTCCATCTGGGACCTATTGGTCGTATGCATTGAGAACTTTGTCTTTTTCCTTCCTATCTGTCAGTGCCCCTAAGTATTTTGTCTTTATCCAGTCAGTTCTCGCGAGCGTTCCCAACGTCAAGAAACTGTCGTACTAAGGTGCCTTAGTGCCTTAACCTAACCTACAAGAGGACCCACGAACAGAAATCAAGGCTTTATATCAATTTCGCGAACCACTATCATTTTATAGTACGACATTTTTTGGCCTTAGGTAAAGTATACGTCAAAATGCGACGGGCAGGTCTCCTGCTTCTCTCTTTTCTAGTGACATTAGGTCCAGTTATTTCAGTCTTTCTTCGTTCCCCATCTCGCGTGATTCTGAGACGAGCCTCGTTGCTAACCTTTTACCTTTTCAAGTTGTCTTGTATAATTTCTGAGGAGGGAAGTATACAGTAGGACTGCTCTGATGTAGGCCATATAGTACAATGGTCCGAATGCCTCCTTATTTACGTTCAGGAATGCTGTTTTTACTTTACCCTTGTAGAATATGCTGCAATATGCTATAATATCTTATTTTTTGTGCTCCTTCAGAGCTAGGCTTGGTGTTATATCCACTCCCAGGTCTTTTGCTCTAGTCGCTAAAAGCAGGTAGTTCCCCTTTCAATGCGTACCGTTCCGATGGTCTCCTGTCACCAGTTCTCTAGTTTTTACAGCTTACACTAGATGGTGTTGAAATACAGTAGACATTTCCCGGACCAACTTTGCAGCTTATCTAAGTCATGTTGAGGTATTTTACACCCCTCGTCTGCCTGGAGCTTCTCAATAACTCTACATCGTCTGCGAACATCGACATGAGGGGCACTACCCCCGTAGTTAAGTATTTAACATAAATGAGAAATACTGAGGTTTTTAATACAGCTCGACGAGAGACTCTACTTGTTAGCCATTTTCATTCATTTCATTTCTTTATTATGCACCCCATACCCATCCTATTGCCAGTCAAACGTCTCGCCCTTAAATCTGATTCTGGCTCCTGTCTGTTAGGTACTCTTTCACATATTTCACTATTCTTCCACTTGTTCTTGCCTGGCTCTCAACTTTGTGTAATAGTTTCTTTAGTAAAACTTGATCACAAGCCTTTTTTTTTTGCAATCCATAATACACAATCTCCCCATCCTTCTCTTTTTTTGTCTATTTTCACAATTTTATCATAGATCTCTAGAAGGTTTTTTATGCATGTTTTCTACTGATTTTTGCTTATTTACATAATCTAATCACTTGGTTGTTAACTATCAATTTACTTCATATATGACTAGTACCTTCGGTTGTTTCTTTCCTTTCTATGCAAGGTCTTCCTTCCTTCCTTCCTTCCTTTTTATCCAATGTCCTTTTCATAGTATTTTTATTGTAATAATCCTCATACATTTGTATTCAATCCCAGTTCTGGGTGTTTGTGGGGGAGGGGGGGGGGAGGGGCTACGTGTGTGGCGGCAGTGATGGCTGACTGACGCAGACCTCGACTAGTGCAGTGAGATGTGTAAACACCATCTTTATTCGCCTTTCACTCCTCCCATCGCACCCAGGCCGCCCTTGGGACGCTTGCTAACGTACATGTGGGCGTGTGTTTACTATGTGTGCCTGCAGAATCAAGCTATTAGCTCTTGGACTCCGCCTTTCTAACCAATCTATTTTTACTCCATTATATCTACTACATATATTTCTCTGTTACACACACACATTCCCAGGAAGCAGCCCGTAGCAGCTGTCCAACTCCCAGGTACCTATTTTCTTCTGCTAGATGAACACGGGCATCAGGCGTGAAAGAAAGTTTTGACCATTTGTTTCTGACTCGGCCGGGAGTCGAACCCGGACCCAATGAACTACGACCCTGGAGCGCTGTCCACTCAGCCACGAAGCACCTAGTCAACCATAGCTAGTCTAGTACCAGGAAGTGTGCGCTGTTTTGCCTTCTCTACTCTGGCTATAATATTTAGGACAGCAAAGCCTCCAGTTAAGTACTTGGGAAAAGAATTTGATAGCCCGGCATAGACTCTGCATTAGTATCATCTTAAATAACCACTGATGTTATGGAGAATACAAGAATTATATTTGAATTTGATTATTGTGGATTCCATACCCATTCCATGGGAGGCTGTGGGAAGGTTTCCATTCTATAAGCGGCTATGGGAAGGTTTCCATTCTATAAGCGGCTATGGGAAGGTTTCCATTCTATAAGCGGCTATGGGAAGGTTTCCATTCTATAAGCGGCTAGGGGAAGGTTTCCATTCTATAAGCTGCTATGGGAAGGTTTCCATTCTATAAGCGGCTAGGGGAAGGTTTCCATTCTATAAGCTGCTATGGGAAGGTTTCCATTCTATAAGCTGCTATGGGAAGGTTTCCATTCTATAAGCGGCTGTGGGAAGGTTTCCTACACAAAATGAGATCGGGAAGTGTATGAACCACCTAGAGGAGGCAAACTTGGAATAGTTGGCTAAGATTTAGGAAATATACAATTTGAGATGGAATCCACGATTAGTTATAAAATAAGATTTCGTTATTCAATGTTTAAGAAACCAATCATTATAAAGGGAAGCTAACCTCTACAAAAAATATATAAATCTATAAGGTCCACATAAGGGGCAAGCCTCACAAAATCTAAAATTGATACAAAACAACTAACAGCAACAAACCAGGAACAGGTGTACTCATACCATGGGGGGAGGGGGGGGGGGTAAAAAGACCGGACATATTTTTTCGTGATTTTTTTTCTACCTAGGCTTGAGTATGCGTGGCGCCGCCAGCGTGCACGAGTGCTGCCACTCTTCATGGGTGACGCCTCTACCGACCCCACGCTCCTCAAGGCGACGATTCAACCCCAAAACCCAACACTTACAACAAAAAATTGTATCCGGTGGAGTGGTTGTTGTTGTTATAGATTCAGCTACTCGAAACAAGTTCCAAGTAGATGAATCTACTTGGCCCGTAGATTCGGGCCAAAAACTTGTTCCGAGTAGCCCGTGCTACTCGGAACAAGTTCCAAGTAGCACAGGCAATGGTGAGCCCGTAATTTACCTGACACAGGAGCGGGGCAAGTAGCAGGGGCTATGGTGAGCCCGTAGTGGACTCCTGGCACAGGAGCGGTGCTGTCTGGTGGAGTGGGATATATACCTCTCAAATACTCTTCGCCTCTCTTCTTTTCACATTACACATACCATTTTGTATAATCAAATATTTAATTAATATGTATAATTAACGTCTGTAATAATATATCAGAATGTATTGGTTTGAGGTTTCAGCATTTATGGTCATTGAATGGTTTGGAAGTTCAAATTCTTATTGTATCCCCAGATGTATTTACGTCAACCCGTCCCCTCGACCAACACCGCTCCTGTGCCAGGTAAGTTACGGGCTCACCATAGCCCGTGCTACTTGCCCCGCTCCTGTGCCAGGTAAGTCCACTACGGGCTCACCATAGCCCGTGCTACTTGCCCCGCTCCTGTGCCAGGTAAGTCCGCTACGGGCTCACCATAGCCCGTGCTACTTGCCCCGCTCCTGTGCCAGGTAAGTTACGGGCTCACCATAGCCCGTGCTGCTTGGAACTTGTTCCGAGTAGCTGAATCTATAACAACAACCTCGACCAAGACGACGTTATGGCGCGTCGTGGTAACCACCGCACCAAATACAACATGCTGTCAAAAACAGCGGATCACAGACATCTACCTTTTCTATTCATCGGTTGTTGAGGTTAAGTGGGTGGCTTGGGTTCGTGCATTTTTGGTTAGGTTAGGACGTTGGATTGTGTACGTTGTGGCGCAATGCCTCTTTGTTTACCTTATAGTACTTCAGTCCTTTATCAGTAACGTATAAACTTAGCTTAGTTTCTGGACTAGGTGTGGTTCCCCTGTTCAATAGAATCTATAGCAAGTGAATACTTTTATCTTAAGAAGCAATCATAAAGAAAGTTTCTTCTGTTTAAATTGTAAATGACTCTCAAAATGCAATCATGCAATCGACTTGTTAAGGAGTCACGATGACTCAAGTCAGATATATGAAAGCAAGATTAATGTGTAACTGACAGAATCAAAGGCACCGAATTATGACATAAAATGTATCTAGTATTATAAAATAGGTGATTCATGCTTAAGAGGTATTGAAAGTCATGCAAATTTAGCAAGTAATTCAACGTAAGCTGTCGAGTGAGACTGTACTATCCCGTACATGTACTACCAAAAGAGTTATTTTTATGTTATAAGAGTTTTTTGATGGCCTCAGTACTGTTGTATATCCCCCCTTAAATCACGCAACTCGTATATAGCAACAACGAAGTGCACGGAGGGAAATGCTAAAAAAAATACACGGTACTTACAAGAGCAAGTATAAGCTGAAATTTACAAAACATTGAATGAAAACTCCACTTGGGTATATACCCAGCTTCAGAGTCAACTGAGAACTAATCATTTGAGACGGCCGAGACTGGCATCGCTGTGTACGCCCTATGATAAGAGCCTTGTTCTGTGAAGACACACATTTCCTTTATGTTTACCAAAACACACATCACGACCTTCTCGCCTCAAGATGTGACATACGTTAGAAATGTCAAGGGAAACATCTTGCGTCGGACTGTAATAATAATAATAATAATAATAATAAGAATAAGAATAATAAGAATATATGTTGGTAGTAGTCTTTCTTGTACACTTACAGTATGACACAATGGGTGAGATCACTGAAAAATTAATTCTCCAAAATTCAATTTAGTTGTATCATGGTTTGAGGCTGTGACGCTGAGATGCGTCTCCTTGACCCTGTTAACATCTTCAAAGGTCATATGTGGATACAATTTAACTGTTGTTGTTTTAGATTCAGCTATTCAGAACAAGAAGTTCCAGTAGCACGAGCTATGGTGAGCCCGTAATACAATTTAGTTGGAGGAAGCGACTACAATTTAGCTGGAGGAAGCGAATATATAAAGGCGAAGTGTTGAATGAGTCAATAGACCTACTGCAGCTTACCTATCTCCTATATTCTAATGATGACTGGGAGCAGTATGCTGGATGTTCTGTCTTAGTCTAGAATTCAGTGGTTCCAAACGCTTTATGGTCATTAGCCATTTTTCATATAGCGTCCTTAGTAACGGCCCCTACACTCAGTATTACAAAGCATTATCATCATGTGAGCTCACGCCATTAGATAGTTATTTCCCACTCCACTCTCTTTTGGCGTCATAACCTGTACACTACCTCAACTTATGGGCCTCCTACATATTACAAAAAAACTCTCATGGCACCATGGCCCCAGTTTCAGAACCAGTGGATTCTTTAGATGATAGAATGTAAGGAAGTGTTGGCTGGCTATCAACAGTCAGCTAACACTGTTGCAGCTTACCATTCTATTGCAATAACAGTGAAATGGGAAAGTAGTTATAGAGCTTTCGTTAAATAAGTTGTAAACCTTTTTTCCCTCTTTCACTGTGACAGTTCTTGCGTTAAGCTATTATGTGCTCTGTAACTTGAAGCACGTCGTGACCTGGCAAAAACGCACCGAGATGCAAGTGGAAAACACAAGTTGGTCTAGACCCGGGGAAATCCAACCCCATCTGTATGCTGTGGGCATCACGAGCAGAGTAGTAGACGGAAAGAGAGCAGGGAAGACAGAGAACGATGTGCTTAAGCAGGTGTGGCCAGCATCTAGGTGTGTTGCAACGTCCGAGGCGGAAATATTTTAGGCTTCCCATTTTGAACCTTTCAGTTTCGGTCCGGGAAAGTCACCTTCACTCTGCACAGCTCACTAGTACATGTTTTGGGATATTGCATGCAATTTTGGAAGCCATAATTGAGGATGGATATTAACCACCTTTATGGTGTTCGGTAACGAAGGTTACTGAACACCCTAAACACAGACCTCCTATATTTCATTAGGAAACAAACACTCTATCCAAATAAGGCTTCAAATATACAATACAAAGATTAAGAGTAAAATTACGGAAAGATTCCCAAGTTAATATGTACAATAATTATGTTAAATCTGAAATTACTTCAGTTTATCACTGCGTGAATAATTTAATAATGTTACGTACTATCAGGGTTTGAAAGGTACTTAACATATAGTGTCACTGTATATAGGGTCCTTATGGGATACAAAATAAACAATGAAATAAAATAATGCATTGGGTCGGGACCTTAAAGATCCAGTATAAGCCCAACCTGAAGCAGGAATGTCACTAGTGGGTGCTTGATGGGGTGGAGGCTGGTGCATGATGGGGGAGGATGGGGGCGAGGGCTGGGAGCATGATGGGGGAAAGGGGAAGGGAATTATCTGGGGGAAAGGGCCAAGCCATTACGACTATATAGCACTTGGAAGGGATCAGGATAAAGATTTGAGATGGGACAGGTTAGAGAGAGAGAATAGTGCCCAACCACTTGGACGGTCGGGGATTGAACGCCGACCTGCATGATGGGGAAGAATAATAATTTTACGCCATTCCTATACATTTAAAATTTCTCATGCAATACATGAATAATACCCAATTAATTATATTTTATTATCTTATCCGGAAAAAAATTGTAAGCCATGCATGATGTGGTCATATGGTTGTTTTTATGTAATTACCAATTTGTAATTAACAATTTGTATAATCTAAGAGCTATAAGCTTCAGCCAGGGGGTCATAGAAGCGGACTAGTGATGGGTGACCTATTTTACCTCGGGTACACAGGCTGACGAACGGGCTGCTGCTTCACGTAGACTACCGAAGTCATAAATCTTAATTTCTTGGTTCCAGTATATTACTGCTTTCCAAATTGAATTTGCCACAGCAGATGTTCAGGATGGTTGTGTGTGTGTGTGTGTGTGGAGAGGGAGAGAGAGAGAGAGAGAGAGAGAGAGAGAGAGAGAGAGAGAGAGAGAGAGAGAGAGAGAGAGAGAGAGAGAGAGAGAGAGAGAGAGAGAGAGAGAGAGAGAGAGAAACGGACAGACAGACATAATAGAGAAATACGTTTCCGACGTCATCCTATAATATCACTTTTTTAGTGATGAAAGAAAGTTACGTAAACTGAAAACCCAATTAATAAGTTGAAAAACTTAAGGAAATTTACCTAAATTTACCCTATTGCCACAATCTCTAGTGGCCTCGACGGGGACAGTAAGCCAGCGACTTGTCAACGGTAAACCTCCCCACCTTCATTATTTCCGAGGGATTAATAACACGTGTGTATAAAGCCCTTTTATTTAAAACAATAATAATAATAATAATAATATTTTTATTTATATAAAACATTTGAAACATATAGAATATAGTATTCGTAGGTATACATAATTCCTTCCTTGACCGCAGAAGGAATTATGGTGATTAGT
Source organism: Procambarus clarkii (assembly GCF_040958095.1). Lineage (NCBI taxonomy): Eukaryota > Metazoa > Arthropoda > Malacostraca > Decapoda > Cambaridae > Procambarus > Procambarus clarkii. Next base: position 16,207,490 of record NC_091209.1, read on the forward strand.
AATGGTGACATGACACCATTGTCACGTCACACCATTGTGACATGACGTAACACTAGGGTGAGGTTGGTGACGACATCACGCAGGGCTGTGCATATAGCCGAGTGATGTCACTGGAAGTGACTTTGTGCAGAAATGGTGACTTTTAGGAAGTGTTGACGTCATCAGGAAGTAATGATGTCATCAACTGATGATGCCAACTGGAGGAACTGATGCCATCACGTGGCGTTGTCAACAAGTGCCGATATCATCAAGGAGCGTTATCATCAGAAAATATGCACAGAATCAAGACAAGACAATTTTGAGTAACGGAAACTTTCAGAAGGCATATTGGTCCACAGGAGGCAGCTCCTATGTACGCCCAACCACACACCTATTCATTAACATGTATATATATATTATCTACGTTCGAACAAATGCAGAGACCTAACATATATAATGAACAAATCCAGAGACAGAACATATATTATGAACAAATCCAGGGGACCCACCATATATTATGTTATATAGCAACCTCTCCCAAATCAGCAACAATATTTCCAAGTCAAAATATATTTACTACCTGAGTCATTAACAGTTGATAACGTTATCGGTAGATATTCCAGAACATGAACTCTTAGGGAAACGAACATAGATTACAGCCACAATAGCCTCGTTCCTCGTTGCTACTTCCACTTACTATTAAAAGAATGAAAAATAGTCTATTATCAGCTTCACTAACGTGTTTTTTTTTTAATAACATACATGTTACTATTTTGATAATCAGATAAATCTTTTGGAAGCTTGTAACAAAATATCGGTGACAGTAAATGATGAATGGAAATAAAACGATCACATGGGAAAAGGTAAAATATTTGTTGAAAAATCTGAAAATAAATTTAGTTTTTAGTGTAATATTGGGGAAGTTTGGGTGGTATCTTGAGATGATTTCGGGGCTTAGCGTCCCCGCAGCCCGATCCTCAACCAGGCCTCCTTTTTGTTACACCCCCCCCCCCCCCAGGAAGCAGCCCATAACAGCTGTCTAACTCCCAGGCATCTATTTACTGCTAGGAAACAGGGGTACCAGGGTGAAAGAAACATTTTGCCCATTTGTCTCCGCCTCCACCGGGGATCGAACCCGGAACCTCAGGACTACGAAGCCGAGGCGCTGTCCATCCAGCTGTCAGGGTACCCTAGGTAGGTAGGAGACAGTGAGAGAATGCGAGGAGGAAGAGGAGGGGAGGATAGTAGGAAAAGACAGGTGCAACCGAGGAGGAAAAAATTTGAATTTCCATTTGCTTTATCTTGGATAAGGTGGCTTAATGACGCATCATACTCCAGAAAAACACAAGCATGCAGAGAGAGAGAGAATGAGAGAGAGAGAGAGAGAGCGAGGGATAAGGATTTGGGATGGGGGGACGGAATGGTGCCCAACCATTTGGACGGTCAGGGATTGAACGCCGTCCTACATGAAGCGAAACCATCGCTCTACCGTCCAGCCCAAGTGGTTGGAGAGAGAGAGAGAGAGAGAGAGAGAGAGAGAGAGAGAGAGAGAGAGAGAGAGAGAGAGAGAGAGAGAGAGAGAGAGAGAGAGAGAGAGAGAGAGAGGGGGGGGGAGGGAGGGAGGCTAGAGGTATTCTTCACGAAATCTTCCAAAGACCCTCATGGAGGGGAAGTCATAAGAGAATATATGAATACTTGTTTCCTCACCTTATTCTATTTAAAACTGAACGCCTTTATATGAGGCTTCGTATAATTAATTCCCAAGTCTTGGCATCATTTATGTCTGTCATTTAACGTCCAATTCCTTCAACATTTGTACGATAAATTGTCTAAAATATGGTGAATTAAATTGCATGCAATAATCTAGCTTAGGACATACTAATAACTTTATCGTGACGAAAATAGAAAAATCTTCCCAGCGAAGTAAGTAATTATCAAAAGAAGGCGTCAATCTGGGGGGAGGGGAGACAGCAAGTTAGGCTACATTTGAGATTTGCAGCTTCCCAGCGAAGCTACAGGTCTTTTGGCTAATGAATTCTAGCATTGGAATGCTAATATCCTCTGGAGTGTTATTATGGTCACCACAATAGCTTACTGACCAACCAGCAAGTATACTTTAGTCCTGAATATAGTCCAGAACTAAAGTAAACTCCCAGTGTACACATATTCTACTTACCATCTCTTATTTGAATAAAAGTGGACGTAACATTTACTCATAAAATCTGTTAACTGTAGGCAAGGCTTCAGCGTCTAGCCCGTAAAACCTGACGCCATGAGGCTACGCCACTACAACATGTTAGTCTCTTATTCAGTCTACGCCGATTTAACCGGCCGCTGGCGAGACGTTCCCGTCTATGCCTGGCTGGGCCCCTAACAATTTACCCAAAATTTGCTTGTCCATTTTAAAGAATGAAGAACAATTTCTATTTATATTACTTCTAAGCTGCATCACTTATGAACCCATCCCTGCCCTTGTGTGGCAGTGCACAATAGAAAGTTGTTGTCACATATTCACACATTAAAACATTGATTGTAACCATGATATATATGTGCTTCAGCCTACAGTTTAGACCTATTGTCTTATGTATGACCCTCTGTCCTGCGTGACAGTGAATACTAGCATTAACCTCAATTTAATAAGACTATCAAAATTCTCAGATTAGGCAAAATTGTAATTAATTTTGTCAATAAAGATGTTAATAATAATAATGGCTGGGCCCCGGGCGAAGGTGCCCCCGGTGGCGTGCCCTTCCTTCGCCGTGTGAGAACTTATTTGAAGAGATTTTATTTGTTTCTCAACCAAGTCGCCGTACTCCATCAGTATTTCTCGCCCCTGCGTCCTGACAGAGCACTCGAGGAGGTACTCTTCACTCTCAATACCAGCTGACGTAGCTGCAGAGGCACTCCAAGGAATACCACTTCGTGAATGTGAGACCAAGCCCGGACGCCCAAGACCTGCAGCCCCTGCACACAGCTTTAAGGTGAGCTTCACCTTTCCCTCCTTCATATTCCAACCCCATGGAGGAGCCGCCCTTGCTCTCATATGGTATTGGCGTCCCTTTTCAACACCTTTACTATTAAGAATAAAGTCGCCACATTCTTAGTATTCAGCAAATGCTACAATGTCCAATATGACTTGAAACCCGCGGTGACCTTCACAATGTTAAACCAGTGTCATTCCAATGTTTCTTTGAAGGGAAGTAACAAATGTTAATGTGAAATTGTTCTTTCGCTTCTTGCTCGAGTGCTTTTAGTGGAACTAGTGTGTGGTAGTGCAGGCGAGCATACAGATGACCTGCGACGGAATTTTACGCAACAGTTGAGGAGGTGCTGAGAACCGGCAGTCGAAAGGTAAAAGTAATGAATCTTTCGGAATCACATTTTGCAAGCCCCGAAAAAATCTGTTCGTAAATTATCACAGATGATCATTTAAGATGCATTTACTTCTACATCTTTGCAAAATAATATAAATACATAAATTGAAGGAACATTACAATATCAAATGTGTTCAATATTGCCCATGGTTTAAACTTTGATCATTACTTCCAGTGGAAAGGATGTTTTGGTTATCAGGTTAGGCTAGGCGAGGGTGAGAACTAGACTAGAATGGTATAATGACTAGGCTATAATGAATTAGGTTAGGCCAGGATGGACTAGGCTGGAATGTGGTTAAACACTGCATTAACATATGGCAGGCGACTTCCGGTCAGAGACACAATGGTCTGGAAACTGGTCGGTTAAATGGAGGTGAGGTGCAGCCGCAAACAACCACCAACTTTCACCACTATCAAAACCTACATCTAACCCGAAAGGAATCCACATGGAAATTAGCAGTTCGGTTATATAGACAACGTCTAGGGTTACAGATGCAACTGGAAAATTGGTAAACCCAGAGATTGGGAATGCATCTTCTGCCAAACAATCACAGAAAAGCCACAATTTCACTATCTCCTGGAATGTGAAGCAACCAACGACCTTAGAAGAAAGAGTCCCTGAATCTTGTAGTAAATCTACCACTTACTCATACCCGTGCTACCTCTTGGGTGGCTTAATCTTCTTCAATCACCAATACTACGAATTGTAGCCCGTAACCTTACCGCCAACAAACATCGCACCATCCACCACAAACTCAACACCACCTTGAGATAACTGTGAGGTCATTCCAATGATCAATTATGTTCTTGCGGCATAGTCTCTGACCAGGCCTCCTACTTGGTGGTCTGGTTAACCAGGCTGTTAGACGCTGCAGCTCACAGGCTGACTGAATCACAACACCCAAGTGGTCTACGCCATCAGCTCACAACCAAGGGACCCGGGTTCAATTCCTGGGCAGGACAAGAAATAGTTGGACACGTTTCTTTTCACCTAATGCCTCTGTCCATCTAGCAATAAATAGATGCCCGGGAGTTAGGCAACTGTTGTGGGTTGTATCCTGGGGAAGGTCAGTAGTTGGTCTAAGGGAAACCTCGATATAAGCTTCCTGTACCAGACATCAGGACACACGGGCTAACCATAGCCCGTGCTTCTTGCCCCGCTCTTGTGCCAGGTAAGTCCACTACGGGCTCACCATAGCCCGTGCTACTTGGAACTTTTGTTCAGAGTAGCTGAATCTAAAACAACAACAACGGGAACCAACCCAACGTAAACTCTAGTCATACTGCTGCCACCGCACCCTGCTTCACACCCTGTTTATAGGTGATATGTCGTCACGATCATCGGAAAAGGACCAGCCCACCCAAAGGAAATTCTTATGTACCTTGGGTTGTTGGTTGTTAGTGATGTGATGTGTAGTGGATGGTGATGATACCAGGAGAAACATACCAGAAGACTTTATACTTTATAATAAGATTATCTACCTAGAACAATAACTGCCTTCAGTGGTACTATCTAAGAACACTAACTACCATCACTGGTATTATCTGATGTGAACACTGCAGATATTGCTTAAGTAATTCGACCCTGGGAGGGGGACCACGATATAAGCCAAACATGTGCTGTATGTATAAACTGGCTGCCTGCCCCCCCCCCCCCCCCCGATAAACTTAATTAATTAGGCAAACCAGGTCTGACCTCATCGAAACTTTTAAAATACCGAACAATTTGAAGAATGCTGAATCCAGACCACTTCTTTAAAAAATAAGATGTAACGCATACAGTTAGCAACGGCTTCAATCTCAACAAGCAACAATGTAGGACGGAAAATATCAAAGGAATTCACATTCCTTTGGTATGTGAATTTAGGTTCACATATATCACACACACATCTCCATACCTGTCCCAGTACTTGGCCCTAGAGCTAAAGCCTAACAAATTATAACCAACAGGAAGGGGGCGGATGACTTCCGCTTATTTTTACCTACATCTGTGTTTACGCCCAACTTTCCGTCCTCATACACCGGAACCAGTCACCGTTACGCCCACCTTCCATAGTGGTACTAAATCCACCCCATACAACACATATAAGGGTATCTGTATTAATGTCATCAATGGGAGGCGGATGGTTGGTTAAAGAGACACCAACTGACTTCTCTACTGTTCGGTAGAGAAGCCAATTACGAGACTTCCTAGTTAATGTCATGCTACTGGACATTTACCAAAGTATCAGGCAATGTTGGATATGCCAGACTTGTCAGTTTATATCGTAGTTATGTAGCCATTAATTGGCGTCGTCGACTCACCACCAGTGTCTTCATCTAGCAATAATTATTTAACTGTTGTAGGTTACATTTATCTTGAGGAAGGCCTGTCTTTAGCCAAGATCATAAGACGATCTAGATAAGCCTGACAGCAGAATTCCTATCCCCGATATTGGGAAACTTCATCTCTGAGCCAGTCACTGGAACCCATTAGTTTATTTCGCGCAATGTGTTGTAATTCCAAACTCATGGTTAGCCGACCTTGTGGAGGTCACCTGAGCCATGGCATTTTAAAATACTGAAATACAGTTCATATTATTTTAAAACACAGCAATGATTTTACCTCAGTTGTGTTAATGTTGTACATTATTATTAAGTAAAATATAGTACTGAACTGTATTTGATACTCTTATCTGCTCGCACTTAAGACTATACAGTGGTTTAACAATCAGTGTTCCTAGATCATTGTTCTTTTAAAGTGCCATTTGTGTCCATGGATTACATCAGATCAGTGTGCTACTTTAAATAAAAATATGGAACTTCATGCAAGACTAAAATTACCACATCCACGCACCATATTCCAATGGAGATACATTGCAGGTTTCTCATGTGGCCGTTGGTGTTCACAAGGGTACACACAGATGTACCGATACTAATGCAGTGCAAATATTTATATTAATTTCTGGAGGGTTCATCTTTTTACTACAGCTGTATGAATAGTATGTCTTTCTAAGTGTATCACCAATGGCTACATGAGAAAACTGTAATGTTTAACCGATGGTGCACAGTCGCAAACGAGTTGACGTACTTAGTCCACATCTTTGACCCAAATACAACATTAAAATTCACTACATCTGATTTGTTGTAATGAGGTTGATCTCTAAGTTATACAAGACTAGTACCAGAGAAGACAGAAGAGTTATGAGAACAAGCTAAGTAAATTAATTGCCTAAGAGAAATGGACTAGAAGTGATATGATCACAAGAAAGTGCAGTCTTCCAGGTGAAGGACATCAGAACGAGGGATCACAGATGGAAGTTGGCAACACAGACCAGTCAGAGACATGTAAGGAAATAATCATATACAGTGAGTGGTAAACAGGTGGCAGTAACTTGAGCTGAAGGTGGCTTAAGCAACAACAGTTCTGTAATGTAGGCACGTATAAATGCACCAGGTACAATAGCCGAATCAGGGATCTATGGCTAAATTTCGCTCCCTGAACACACTAGCTACATAAGCATAATTACTTTGGCAAAAAGTAGTTATAGCATGGCAGTAATTTAATAGCGATAGTAATAATTGTCTGTCTCGGTGGTGTCAACTGTTACAAGCAGATGTGGTAAGTGCCAGTTCTGGTCACTAAGGCAATACTGACATGGAATAATGTATTGCTTAATCTTTGTCGACTATCTTAAAAGAAGCAAACATAGTAGAACTACACAAATCTTGTTATTTCTGGCATTTAAGTTACTTAAGGAAGTAATCTACTTCTGCATTTACTTTTAAAGGAGCAAGATAAATGGTATTAATAGTTATATCTAGAATATATTAAAGGCCAGGACAGCTTACAGGTTAAAATCTCACCCCATGGATTTGTTTGCTTTGGCAGCAAGTCTTTCAGACTTGCTGCCAAAGAGCTTTTGGCACATTATTTCTAGCCTTTTCCTCACAATGAGAGCTCAAAAACTTTATTTTTAAGTGTGTAAAGTAACAAAAACTATAGGTTTATATATCGATCAATTTAAAGTATCTTGCCTACACAGTATAGTGTTTTCCAATTAACTGAATCATAAAATAAAAAGTAAGTCCAGATTCTGCCTTCTAATTACTGTACCTCCAAGCAAGAGGAAAGGCACATGCATTATTGCCATCCAATACAACCTAATAAAATAGTTTCCACACATACACTAAGCATGGAGGGCTGAAGTTCTTCCCTTTATTCAACAATAATGGAACATACAAGTGTACTCCAATACTAATTTCATATTTCTGCATTAAACAATTATGTTCACATTTTTAAAAGGACTGAAAGAATCATTTCTTTACCACCACTTTGTCATAATCTGAGGCCAGATTCACAACGCAGTTACCCAAGTACTTATGAACGTGGACATCTTTCCTCACTCTTTGACAGCTTTGGTTACAATTATTAAACAGTTTACAAGCATGAAAACTTCCCAATCAACTGTTATTGTTATAAACAGCCTCCTAGTGCTTTGGAGATCATTAACCATTTAAAAATTGTAAACAAAGCCACCAAAGATTGAGAAAAGACGTACAGGTTCGTAAGTGCTTGCAGAACTGCTTGGTGAATCTGGCCCTTGGGATATAAACCCCATGAATCAGTGCCTTTGAGGCTCAAGTAATGAATTATTATTCAATGTGTACGAGGGATCAAGACACTTCCCATAGGGCTCTGTATCCTTCACACACATTGGTTTCAAGGTATTGGTTTCCAATACCATAGCACATTACACAATAGGACATCTTATGCAGAATGCCTTCTGCCATTTCTACCCACTGGTGCACAACAAAGGGAAAATTCTCATGCATAAGCTATCTCCTATATCCTTCACAATAATTACACTAGTAGGTAAAATTCTTTATTTGGCACTAAGGAGTCAGTTCTATTCTACTTCAATTCAATTTTATTTCAAAGCCTGCATTTAAGCAAACATGGAAGTATAATTAAAAGTACTGTACAGGACAAGAATTTAGTCTGAAGATGTGACTAGATATACAAACCCATGAACCACAACCCTTGGTAAAAATTCTACTTTCCAAACTCTTTTAGCTTAAACACCAAAATGTACTGTAGTTCTTATTTGGAGCACACAACAAAATATATCTGTTTAATGTTAACTATATTTTATATCACCAAAGTTCTCAAGACTATCAGAAGGTAGCAAGATACAATATACTGTACTAAAATAATTCTGCATAAAATTGTAACTATTTTTAATGTGTCAAAATAAAAAAATTCCCTTCAAAAAAAAAAAAAAAAAAAAAAAACAGGTCAATTCATTTCTCATGTAGCACAAAACCTGATTAATATTGAAATCGTATAACCAGTTTTTTGCTACATGAAGAATGACAAATTTATGGCATTGTAATTTAACGTTGAAGAAAACTAAGATATTAATATAATACTGTACATCAAACTTATAAGCTGCAGATTAGACACCCAACCCAAAAATCTTAAAATGGAGAATTGAACACAATAATGGTCCAGGATGGACAGAAACTTCATCAATTCTTTAGTTTCAGATTTGTGGGTTGTGTTTAACCTTCACCCATATTATTAACTCCATCTGCCTATAAGCTACAGTTTACCAACCAATGAAATCACAGCATTTATTATATATATATATCCATTTTCCATAAACAAAAGCTATTATTAAAATACTAGTACAGTACCCTGTATTAGGTTATAAGATCCAGCACAAGTAAAACTTGTATTTTCAACACTTCACTTCACACAAAAGCACTCTTCAAATAAGCTCAAGTTTTCTTCCCATAGCATATTGTATACAAAATCGTCCCCCTAATTACATTTGCCAAGAATACCAAATACAGTATTAATGAAAAAAAAGACGAATGTTTATAGCAGCTGTAATGCACTTTAAGACCTGGTTCACAAGATGGCTTAATCTGCTCATAATGGATCCAAAGCTTACAAGCCCCCAGGAGCAAAAGTAACATTTCTGTTATCTAAAGAAAGATATGCAAGTCATTTTCTTTATTAATTTAAGGAGTTTTTACAAGTAAACAAGAGACAGGGCTGGAAGCTGATAGATCAGTGTCGATTAAGAATAAACATTTTGCACCAAAGATTTTAAAAAATAACGCGGGAATAATATTTACAAACGTTAATTTAACAGTTTTATGACTAACTTTACATATTCCTATAAAACAAAAGATATATTCTTTAAAAAAATACCCTACTACAGTATTTAAGGCAGATGTGTAATACTGGGAAATCACCATCCACAATTTATGCACCAACACACCACAATTGCCTCTGCAGTTGGTAACAGAAAGGGGCTTAGTGCGTGTATTGTACAGGGCAATGTGTGAGTGGTAACTTTACAAAACAAGTAGCCATCAATACCAGGAGATAAATGAATGATAGGGCAATTGTGAAAAAATTGTGAGGTATATACACTACTTGGAAGGTGGGAGTTGAAAAGACAGATTAATAAAGACATAAGAGTGTGTTGTACAACTCAAACACCAAGATACCCAAGAGTCTTGCTATCTCAGTAATGTAGGGAAAAGTAAACAAATGAGGACAATGTGGGACCAGTACATCAGTATATAAAAATATGCACAAAACAGAAGATCTATTGTGGATGGTTTTCTAAAAAATATTTATGTACTGTCCTTGCTGTGGTGCTCGGAGGAAACTTTGAACTGGCTGCATGTATGTACTGTTATATTTTAAACTCTACAAATAATAACAATTGAACAAAGCTAAAAGAAAAAAATGTGAGAATACATCAATTTAATGTTACCAATCACCAGAGGCATTTGTTAAAGAACAGAGGAGGCAGAAACAAGCAAGTCAACACACTTGTATAACTGCTTCTGGTATAACCATGGCAACTCTTAGATACTGTATACAGTATCTTTAAATAAGTGAAATTTTTTGTATAATAATTGTTTTTGTGGCTAGAGAATGCAAGCATGGATGCAGATGCTCAATGGAGCTCTGAAAATTTATATTTAACCACAGGAATCCAAGAGTAAAAGTACTGCAATTGCTGACAAAATACATTAATATATATTTTTTGGAAAATGGTGGAAAGGTTTAAAAGACATATCAATAATGAAGGCAAAAACTTCCAACAAAACACCTTGAAAAGTGACACTTTCACATGATCGTGAATGCTAACAACACAACAGACATGAGGGCACGAGCATAAGGTATGCTTACAGACTATTTCATGCAGCTCCAAATAAAATACCTGTAATTTAAATGTGTTTAAAACTTATTATGAAATTCCTCTATCATAAATGTGTAAATATTTAATAAGTTAACATAATAGGGACTTACTTTCATGTGAAAGCATAACATTCATATTGATGTTTGATTGGAAAAAAATTGCAAAGCTTATTTTCTGCAATTACAAATAATTCAATTCCAATTCAAATAATACAAAATTCTTACTGGGTTAAAGATATTATATTAAATTATGCAAATTACAATATTTAATTCATGAATGTAAATGATCCTTAAGTTCATGCAGAATTCATAGAGCAAAGTCTGTGACAGGTGCACTTGCATTAAGAAACCCACCTAGCCTATGACCTGTACAATACACAATGTACAGCCACAGTCAGCTTGCAACCAAAAGATAACGGGTTTAATTTCTGAGCAGGACGAGAGGTTTGGCCGAGTTTCTTTACACCTAATGTCTCTGTTCACCCAGCATTAATTAGGTACTCCCAAGTTAGGCATCTTTTATGGGGTGCATTCAGGAAAAAGTGAAGTCAGTTGCCTTGGGGGACTTCGATAAATTTATCAATGGGAAACCGAGCATATAGGCTATAATGGTACTTTAGTCTAAATAGAAGAAAAATTCAAACCCTTCAAAAACCCTTTTTTTACCGAGTATTTTAACATGCCCAACAGAAAATGCCCATCACACAAACGTGTTATGACCCTTATTAGACAAGACAATATGTAATATGAAAGATATAATTAAATGAAAGTTCCTTTCCTGCACACTGAAGTTGCTAAACACTTCCAAAATTTCAAACACTGCTCAAAACATCAGATGAATTTGAGCATATCCATGTGTGACAACAATGATGATATGTTCAACTCAAAGTGGTTTTAAACTTGCTCAAACATGATAGATGCTTATACTTGCACAGTAAGGAAAAATGCATGCATGTGTATGGATAACACGAGTAGCAAGAAAAACAATATGAACAAAATATAGAAATACCTATGGTAATTCATTCTCTAGATTTAGAGAAAGCTTTGGAGAACAATTTTTGGCAGATGGGAATCTCCATTTGAAGCTATATTATTATAGACAATTGTAAAGACATCACCATTACCTTCTTAATTAAGCTTATCATAAACATTGATGAACAAAAAAAAAAAAAAAAAAAAAAATTAACTTTTTAACTTGCATCAAAAATTCAAACTCACTTGAGTAAATGACAATATGAACTCCTTCTCTGCATGGAGTTCTGGAATGAGGCTTCTTTTAACTGCACATGTGATGATTTATAGTCCAGAATTTATAGTCCAAAACAATGCATGAAAATAATGAAAAAGTTAACTGCCACTCAGTACTGCCGAGATCAAAGATAAAGAGAACAAAACAAGATGGATGTCATGTATGAATGCGATACATTATATACAACACACTGGTGTGGAAATATTATATAATTTACAATTAATAATATATGTGAAAGATTCAATTCATGGACATGAAAATGTAAACCACTAACATCAGAGAAGAACATCATCAAGTTCCTCTGATGTATCTCCTTCCAGGAGAAATATTCTCCTCATTACAAGTCCAATAAAGAGAAATATAGCAGATGACAGTGCCAAATTATACAAATACCCTTGATTTGAAGCAGAGGAAATGGGATTCTGTCTGCCATTATGTGCACCAACACCCTCCATTAATATTTCTGGAGCAGAATCTGCAACTGGTGCAGGTAGGGAGCTGGCAGAGGCACTGTTGCCAGGAAGAGTAATCTGACTGGTTGCCTGCAGTGTGTCCAATTCTTCGTTCCTAGATTCTGAAGGCTCAGACGAGCTAGAAATGGGGTCGGAAATGTCCTCTGCTGTGGAATGGTCAAGAGATGCCATAACGTCACTCATGCCACTGGATTCTTCCATTGAAGCTTCATTTCCTTTAGTTTCCACCTGGGATAACAATTATATTAGATGTTGATTAACCTATCAACATACTTAAAACCCAAGAAAAATAAGTTATAAAATACTGTATGACAATCTCAAATTGAAGAAGTAACAAATAGTGAGAAACAAGCAAACTTACCCTGACAGATACAGCAACTTGACCCATAACTTCTCTGGCTTCCTCTTGTAGCTCTTTGTTATCACTCGTCCTCTCCTTCAGCAGCACATTTATACTCCCACATTGAGGACACTCATATTCTTGAGATCTAAAAGTAAATTTAAGCTATACACAAAAACAAAATACATCTTTCATTCAATAATTACATAATATTTTGCATTCAACTTGTACTTATATTGCTGCATTAATTACATTTGAATAATATATTATTCAAATTTGTATATTATATTTTATTTTGTATATTATATTTGTATTAATAATACTGTACTACACCTATGAGAGGAGTGGGGGGGAAAGGTAGCTGGCATTTGGCACTTCCCTGCCTCACCCACAAACGTGCACAACTCGAGTGGGGGTTCATATTGACTGAATTTGTTTGATTCAAGTGGAAATTTACATAAATAAAAATTACATATCCTATGCAGAATTCAATTGCATAATTGATAGTTATAATATGATTATTACCACCCTTCAGCCAGGCTTCACATGTCATTACAGCATTATGGTAGTTGTTACTTAACACAGGTGTAAAAGTAATTATCTAGCCTTCCAGAGAAAGGATGAACAGCTGGGCAAACTGTGTGCCTGTTCTGTCAGATGCTGAATTCAGGTTGGCACATTAATAATGAACCTCAATAAACATTATATCACTATTGAATATAATTAGAAGCATTTCTTTTATTAAGTACTGTATGTGCATTTCAAACATCATCTTAAGCAGATATACTGTGCAGGGTTTTAAAATATGAGTGCAAAACACCCAGCCTCCCCCACAAGCAATATAGATGATGAAATCAGCCATTATCAATCATGCCATATTTAAAAAAAAATAATTTATCTTATATATTCTACAAGACACTGGTTAAAGAAAAACCATGAGGAGCAGGGCCTTAAGACAAATTACGAGAATTGAATTTAGATTTACTTACTTTATTGCTAGCTTGGCTCGTTCATTAGCTGTATAGTCTAGAGAGCCTATGGTGCCATTAGCAGGAGTTGGCATAAATCCTATTATAGCCAATAGTGCTGTACGAATACTCCAGGAAGGCTGCCATGTCTCTGGATGATGCCCAGATATACTCAGACAGATCTTTTTATTTGTCTCAAATCGTCCATTTGGCTGAAGGAAAAAGTTCATTGTTACCATAAGTGTGCCAACACCTCACCCAATTAGGTGAGTACAATACACTTTCAATACATCTACATACAAAAACTGGCAAATTTTGAACTCGAAAGTGAGAGATCTATTTAGTTGGAAAAAAATTATGTTTTCTGAAATATGTTGGAGTTATGGAGCTAGTAAAGTACTGTACTACAAGTAACAATGCTTTGCAGATAACATCCAGTAGTACAGTCCTATGGAAGGAATGGATGCAAGAAAATTTAAACACTGATCTCTGGGAGGTAAATGGGGAAACAGATTCAAAGTTTTTGACCTTTGTACAAAAAAATCACAAATTAAGTTCTACAAATATAAAGAAGTTATTTTTACCGTCAAAAATATGATATTTGGAGGCTTCATTGGGTAATCAGCAGGCATTATTATCCGACCATGGTAGACACCACCATCAAACTCAGAATCGGCAGGACCCCTAACTGTGAAATGCCACTCAAAGAGATTGTCATCAAGAGGTTGGGCAAAATACTCTTCAGTGGCCTCATGTAACTCCTTGGCTTCACGAAACAGACGCTTCACAGCTGTACAGAAAAATATGATTTTTTATTTTTATTTTTTCATCGTGCAAATACATTACTGTACAGTTCAAAGTGTATTTTACATGATGCCATACAAAATAAAAGCCTCTCAACTAAAATTGTATGCATGTATTGTACACTACAGTCTGTTGGACCAAGCTGGTGTCACATCAATGACAGACAACCTTTGCAAATACTGCATCAAATATAAAATCCTCACAATACAATGTTCCTGTGGACAAAGATTTCTGCAAAATTTTATATTTAATTGTACTGAGTAGGAAACATTTTGAGCAGCATCATTAGTTGGTCTGAAGTAGTTATGAAAACTATTATGTTTATTGTATGAAGAAATCACATTAACGTGATGTATTAATGAGCAAATCAGTTCGAGTCGTGAGAAGGAGCAATATCTATTTTACAACATGGTCATGCTATACAAAGATATTGCAGAACAGTGTTACCACCATACAATAATCCAATGCACATTTGAACTGTATTTATAAACCTTTAAATTTAATACTGTACAGTATATAATTTATTTTGGAGGGACAGGCAGCCTGTGTGTATATATATATATATATATACACATTAAGTTTATATCGAAGTCTCCACCCCCCCACCCCTAGGTCAAACTACTGTACTGACCTTCCCAAGGATGCAACCCCAACTCACTCCCGGGTATCTACTTACTGCTAGGTAAACAGAAGCATTAAATGATAGAAAACGAGTCTAACCATTTCTGTTCTGCACGGGATTCAAACCTGGAATTCAAGACAGAGTCGAGAACAAACCCAACTGTGCTACCGAGACCCTAATACAGTATTTACCCTCAACATTACAGGGAAATCAGTCTCTTTAATATTGGGCTGGCTGGATAATCTTATATTAATTTATTATACTAGTACAGTACTTTATTAAAATAAAAAGTTGCAAATGTAATGAATGCATTAATACAATAAAATTATAGTTATCCCTAAAATTTGCATATTTTCTAATATAAAATTTTCTGAGCTCATTTCCAAGTATACATTACAGTACAATATTACAAGTCATGATCAGTGATCCATGTGGAAAATAAATACCCCATTCACTGCTAACTTTCTCTGATTGGGGGTATTGTTATGTTAAATTACGAATGTTATGAACAGGTTACAGCTTTCATTTATAAAATGTTAAAAGACCATGTAGAAAGAGTAGTCGCATAAAATGCTATGCATACAAGTGGCTTTGTGAGAACATCCCATCGACTCTTCCTCACCATAATTGTTACACAACTCTTAGTACATTTTTAAATACATAGTATAAATGTTGTAATTAGTTTAATGCCCAACTAGGCTGTAAATAAATTATGTTGCAAGTGAAAATTCTCTCACTGATTGATGCCTATACAACAAATTTTATATACTGCACAGGAATTTATTGCATAATTCAAAACAAAGTAATGTTTTGTCTTGAAGTATTAATAAAATAAACAGACATTATTCAATAGCAATTTGGACATGTGAGAAGTGAACCCCAATAGACCTGAATTAATCAATCCCAATAGCTTGGTTCACTACGGGGGAATGCTATTAGAAACACACATTACAATTACATACACGACAATAGTCTATTACAAAAAAAAAAATCAAACCAACAGAATCCAAAGCTAGTTGTCCATCAAATCTTATGGAGGTCTTTTTAACAAAATTAAGATCGAGGCAGAAGGCTGGCCTCCTTGAGACAGTCGCCCAAGACCTACTGGAGGAGAAGAACCTGCAGCAACGTCACACTAATGAAAACCTGCACAGCGGCACCAGGATGATGTATTTACGCCTGCAGCGTGGTTATTACCCGGGCAGCGGGAGTTGTAGGAGGACTCCATGGTGAGGTAGAGAGGAGAGAGAGAGGCAAGAGGCAGGTGCCGAGGAGGAGGCCGCAGGAGAGGCAGTAGTGAGGAGCGAGGAGCGGCAGCCACGGCCACTGGTAAGCACACGTCACCTAGTGCTGCTGCTGCTGCTGCTGCTGCAGTGTTTACCTCCGCCCCTCCGCCACTAAAGGGTTGCCAGGTCCAAATTGCTGAAAGTAGCGAGCTGATGGTCTAAAAGTAGCGAATTTGTAATAAAAGTAGCCCAATTTTTTTGTTTAGTGACTGATACGGGTTTCAAAGTAATATATAAACAGTTTTGATATATAGAGAGTACACTACACGATGTTAATTGTTTTATTAATATTATTTCTGCGCACACACACACACACACACACATTATAAATATAAATATAATATAATAAACTATTTATATAAATATAAACTCTCCAGACACAAAGCAGAACGCTTTAAAAGAGACCAATGTCGTCTATGCCTTCAAATGCCCACTTGGGGACTGTAAGCCTCAAAGAATTCAGCATATAGGCAATACAACAACATCTCTTTCCAGGCGATACCTTGAGGCTACCTACATTGAGGTGCTTCCGGGGCTTAGTGTCCCCGCGGCCCGGTCGTCGACCAGGCCTCCTGGTTGCTGGACTGATCAACCAGGCTGTTAGACGCGGCTGCTCGCAGCCTGACGTATGAGTCACAGCCTGGTTGATCAGGTATTCTTTGGAGGTGCTTATCCAGTTCTCTCTTGAACACTGTGAGGGGTTTGCCAGTTATGCCCCTTATGTGTAGTGGAAGCGTGTTGAACAGTCTCGGGCCTCTGATGTTGATAGAGTTCTCTCTCAGAGTACCTGTTGCACCTCTGCTTTTCAACGGGGGTATTCTGCACATCCTGCCATGTCTTCTGGTCTCATGTGGTGTTATTTCTGTGTGCAGGTTTGGGACCAGCCCCTCAATTATTTTCCACGTGTAAATTATTATGTATCTCTCCCGCCTGCGCTCAAGGGAGTACAGATTTAGGCTCTTTAGTCGGTCCCAGTAATTTAGATGTTTTACTGAGTGGATTCTAGCAGTAAAGGATCTCTGCACGCTCTCTAGGTCAGCAATTTCTCGATTAACGATTAAGCGATTAACGATGCATAAGCAACAGGGCTCCATTAAGGAACATATAATCTCTTCCCACAACCAGACCATCACCAGAGAAGTCTTAACAAAAAACACGGAAATCATCGATAGATACAGCGATAGTAGGCGGCTTGATATCTGCGAGGCACTACACATTAAGAAGTCGACACCAGCAATCAACAGCCAATTAATGCACAACTATATTCTACCCACTTCAAGACTCCGCACCAATATAGAAGCATCAAGAAATATGGGCCAATAGGCCCTTTGCAGTTACTTCCATTCTTCCCTTTAACTTACAAAATATTATACCCATTGTTTCGTGTTCTGTCTTGTGTTGAAAGTTTGTTTTCACCTCATCCAAAACTTGTAACATATCACCTCACCCAAATGCAGGTATAAAATCGAAGATGTTTAAACTCTGTTCAGTTATAGTTGTGTGTGTGTAAACTAAAGTCTTTGAAAATGTAATAAGTTTTACGAAACGCGTTCAAGTGTCGCGTCAGACTAGAAATAAAAATGAATTTTGGAGAATTGATTTTTCAGTTACCATCAACCGTGAAAAGAATTATAAGAAACAGAAAATTCGTGTTAGAATTATTAATCTTACTTTTTCGGTCATATTTAATAATATATATATATATATATATATTATAATATATATATATATATATATATATATATATATATATATATATATATATATATATATATATATAATATAACTATTTTGTCTTACGACAAAAATCATACTAGAGCTTAGTCATCTCTCGTATCAGGAGCAGTTGAGGGCCACAGGGCTAATAACACTGCAAACCAGGCATGACAGGGCGGACTTCATAGAAACCTTTAAAATACTATACAATTTGGAGGATGTCGATCAGGACAATGTCTTCAAAAGGCCAGATTTTACACGAACAAGGAGCAACGGGTTCAAACTCAATAAGCCAGAATGTTAGACAGGAAACAGGAGATGCTTTTTTTACCCATAGGGATGTAAACCCGTGGAACCGCCTACCCGCCAAAGCCGTAAACGCCGAAACTCTTCTGAGTTTTAAAATACAGCTGGAAAATATCATCAGGGCAAATGGGGGGACCTTTGACAAGCCGTCGGCTTACTGCTCTCATCGATTCCGCTAGTGTTAAGTGGCCCTCAGGTAAATTCAGTTTCTGGAGGGGTGTCCCCGCTCCGTCCCATTGGGAAGTTGCCACAAATACTATTGTAGTATTTGTACATTGGATTGCATCAAATAATATTACCTTATACGCGAGAATAATTCTGAATACTGTACGCAGAGCGATAAAATTGCTTACAACCCTGCCCGAAACGCTTTGCGTAATAGTGGCTTTAGGCTTTGTATGTACTAGCTCTATCTATAAATCCATCAATGTTTGTATCTCACCTTGTATGTATGTACTTTACCTGAATAAACATTTGATTTGAAATTGACGAACGCGGCTTTGGGTCGGGCGGCGGCGTAGGGGAGCCTGGCCTAAGGACAGGCAACTGTAAATGCTTCACCCTCCACATACTTCAAGTGCAAATAATTGCCAACAGAACCTAATTACCGAACCTACTATACGCCTAATTAAACAGAATATAAAATTAATTTATACACGATAAAAACTATTTTTAATACAAACACTTTCGCGCTATCGGCGTTTTAATACACAGTACATGAAAGTCGATAATAAATGCGTGTTGGGGGTGGGTGGGGGGGGGACGACCGCCGCGTTAACGAGCCTAGCCTGACGACGGGGTGGTTTAACGCTATGGGGAAGTGTATTCTACGTAATATCCTACCCATATAATGTTGGCAAATCATGATCCTCAAAATCTTCCACAATATCCGAGAGAGGACAGACTATTTAGCATTAGTGGAATACAAACATTTGAATACTACAGAACCCGGATAAAAAAAAAAACAATACGGAAACAATGACCCCTCTGAGACGTCACAAAAACTCAATGTTATAATAGCAAACAAATGTATAATGCATTAAGCATTGTAGGTGGAGGTAAACTATATATTCATGCGTACCTCCAACCTGCTCAAATATATTGGCAAAAAAAAAAATGATCAGCCTTATATACACGGGAACGACGATGCTCACGCCGTCGCTGCTTCCTGACGACTGGCAGGGTTGAATTGAAATTGAAATAAGTTTATTGATGTAAAATACACACAAAGGGATGAGGTAGCTCAAGCTATTCTCACCCCGTTCAGTACATCATGTTAATACATACATAGACACACATCACAAACAATAAACATATTACCAAACATTCTGAGAAACAGATGGACTCAGAGAGTCTACCTGCCCCCTGTGAGAATCGAACTCACGACCCCTGGTTTACAAGACCAGTGCTCTGCCCCTGAGCTAAGGAGGCTGTTATTTTCTGGGTCGTAGTCGATGACCCTCAAGCGACCAACCTACCCAGAGACTGCCTAAAATTATTTGAACGCCATATTGAAATTCCTAGCGTATAGTGCCAGGAGTGTGTAGATTAATATTTATATATACATTATAGGCCTTTCTAAAGTAATTTATAGATCTGAATATCATATATTGTCTAACAAACGAATTATTTAAGTTAATATTTTAATTATGCCAGATACAAGTCTCATCGCGCACAAAAAGATTCGTCAGCGGATTTTGTTTTGATTTTATTTTATTTATATATAAAACGAGTTCTTAAATTCTTGTAAAGCCACTAGCATGCATAGTGTTTCGAGCAGGTCCTTAATCCTAATTTTTTCACCCAGAATACGACCCGTCAACAAGGCCAAACAACCTATTCTCTGCTGGGTGAACAGTTAAGGATCGTCGCCCGGACAATCCTTCCCGGCCAGCAGGTCAAAGCGCTAGCAAAGAGCCGGGCGCGCGCTTTACCACTACGCCACAGACACTGCTCCGTGGCGTAGTGGAATTTTGAATTTTGAAACCTGACTAACCTAACTCAACCCAACTAAACGTAACTAGAAGTCTAGTTACTTCTAGAAATGAAAAATGTCTAGAAATCCAACATTCTGCCTGTAACTCATTGTGTATGTATGGCCTTTTTTACTAAATAAAATTATCATTATCAAAATTTATCATAATAGCCTATGCACCTCCCCCCCCCACGCGACTCCACCGCAAAGAAAATGAAAGGGTTAGTTACATGAAATATATTCTAGATGAATCTATATGTCGTGGCCCAAAACATACCACTCTCATGATAACAGAGATACCACTTATCACTACCATGGGGGGGGGGGGGGGGGTTGGAGGCCGGCTCTCAAGCACAGCTGTAAGCTCAGGTCAGGCGAGAGATTGTCAACATATGCTAGACTATTATTACTATTGTTCATATTTCTTACATTTTACCCTAGGTATAGTATTTTATTATATTACACAGTATTTTAATTCATTATTATACACCCCCCATACCCACCCCGTGAGCGGTGGTGGTGGAAAAGTTACAGTATTGAGAGCTTATTTAGTTCTTCAAACCCCAATATTTGTTACGCTAAGCAAGTTACTGAATATATGAACTAGTTACAGAGTTTTTAACATAAACATCGACAGTCTAATTTACAGATTTAGTTTCGCCTGGATAGCTTTTCAGAGCACAATACATATATTTGTATCAAGTTGAATATAGGTTTAGGGGCACACATATAATAGGCCCATGAGCCGAACGCCAATATTTATTTAGCTAAAAAGTTACACCATTAATTAATCAGTTGGGTTCCTTAACCCAGACAGTCCCATAGTACATTGGGCTCATCAGGTACTGAACTTGTGTTCATTGGCTAAACCAGTTTTTGACCATGTTACAACACCCGGATATACAGTAGTTTAATTGGGGTACAAATCCACAAGGGCCGTGACGAGGATTCACGTCACGTCATATATATATATATATATATATATATATATATATATATATATATATATATATATATATATATATATATATATATATATATATATATATATAAGCAGGTCCTAATAAATGAACTAAACTAGCTAAAGGTTTTGTAACTGGTCTGGCTATTTCATGTCGCATTTTACTCGCATCTTCCAATAATTAAAACAATGTTACTATAGATGGGTGTTTACAAAGGCCATTCACCGCGGGGTTACTGATCCATTCAATGACAGGGAATTCTTAACAGGAATAAACGTCCCCCTCCCCCTAGATATTTTTCTTGTGTTATGTTTTTAAAATATGAGCATAGTATTGCCCTAGCGAGTGTGTGAGGCGGGAGAGGTGCGAGACATATACATGAATAATGGCCGCCACCTCCTGTGGGGGAGGCAACTTTATTTTTAAAATTACGCGCACTTCGCATTTCTTAACAAACATCTGAAAACCTCACGATTTCACACATTTTATTATTTCCATATGAACGTCGTATTTAGTTAGAATTATCTGAATGATATTAAGGGTATAAATGTGAGGTGAGAGAAGAAATAAGAAGGTGGTTTTGAGTGGTAGTTAAGAAGTGCGTTGAGTACAGGTCCCTCGGTGAGCCCTGGAGATTGATCGTCAGGGTGCGCGAGCGGCTCAACATTGTGTTTTAACCCCTCACACTTCCGCCAACTATGATCCAGTGACAATGTTGCGCTCAAAGAAGGAAGTGGACCGTCACGTGCGGGATTTGCTCAATAAAACCAAGACAGAGGAGGAGGTAAGAGAGTGCCGGGGCGGTGGTGAGCCATGCCTGCCTGCCTGCCGCTCTGAGAACACAGCTATCTTGGCCTCCCGCTCCCACCTCCACTCCCGTGACTCCCAGCGTGGCATCATGGCTGGCTTAACGGCGCAATAAGCTAAAGAGTTAGGTTATGGAGGTGTAGGTAGTGGCTGGGGCACCTGTAGGAGGGAGGCCAGGCGTGCAGGCAACGCTGGACATTGTTGTCAATGTTAATCTCAAAATGGCATGCGCTTTAAAGTTGCTGAGATGGGCTGGTTTAATATTTACAGTAGCACGTATTAAGTTTGTTTACACAGACTTTTTACGTTCAAATCTCTTATTGTCACTACTATAGGTTTGTGAAGGTGTATATGAG
Organism: Procambarus clarkii; assembly: GCF_040958095.1. Lineage (NCBI taxonomy): Eukaryota > Metazoa > Arthropoda > Malacostraca > Decapoda > Cambaridae > Procambarus > Procambarus clarkii. The sequence goes on from NC_091209.1 coordinate 16,229,914, forward strand.
ATAGGACTGAGAATGGGTTTAAAGGTGGTGTGAGGCGGTCTAGGTACTGGTGCACGTCACCCGAGTAGCATTATATGTATATAACAAACTGAAACTGCAGCTTTACGGGCTACTCATGCCCGTGCCACCTCTTGGGTGGCTTAATCTTTATCAATCAATCTTGAAACTGTTGGGGACACAAAGTCCGCAATAAAAACTGCAGAAATCCCCAACACATAATCTGTAAGCTAGTTGGGATCACTGCTAGTAACTTACTTGTTCAGACTGATAAGCAAAATTGGCTCTTTGTACTTTTTATTTTTATAACTATAGTTACTTTACATTTGTTGTCTTGCTGGTGCATTAAATTTGTGCCACTTGTCACTCTTGTGTTGAAAGTACACCTTGTGGTGAAGAAATAACCATAAAACCAAATGTACCACGTACAAGCAGAGGTCTCTAATGATTTTTTGGAAATATCCAACCATAAACAGCTGCAGAGCTGTGTTGTCTTCAACAACTGCTCCAAAGATCCCATGTAAGGACTGTGGCAATCCAATGATTGATTTGCTTTGAAATATTTTCATAAGATTATTTGTTCTGCTTGTATTTATACTGTATAAATCCCAGCACTCCCCAGTCTTTAGCACTTGCATAATGCACAAAGCCGAGAGTATACAAAATGGTCGGCATAGAGTATTTAAAAAAAAATCATAAATCCACCACTTTTTTTCTCGTACTGTTAATTGGCAAGTTATCTCGCTTGCGATGTTTCATTGGAGTCAACCACCTCAAACTAAAATACTGTACCTTAAAACCATCATCTCCCAGCAAAAATCTTCAATCAGAAGTACAATCAATCAAGGTTGTACAGTACAACCTCGATTCAACGCACTATATGGGACCAACCCCGGTGTGTTGCAGCGTTGGATTCGTTGCAAGAGGTGACCTTCAAGAGGCGTTTGCATCGGTATCTTTTTTTTTCTTGTAAACAATAAAAATGCATATCATATTATATAGTGTATCTATATTACTATTCTACTAAAAAAGTATCACGGTTGTTATTTATCTTATTGTTGGAGTTATGTCCATCTTGTATTGATCTCCATCTTGAATTCTCATGGAGGTGTGAATGCTGTACAGTAAATACGTACCGTACTGTATTATGCCATTAGCACAATATTGATAAGTAGTTCTGCTGTATGTTGAGTACTACAATACAGTTTATGAAAACTATTTTACACTAAAATTACTGTACTGCAACCTTAATTTGAACACTAACACTATGTACTTAAATTTAACACTTATTCTAACCATACACTCCACACACGATGTTCTTAGATGTTTGCATCAGCTTTGCTGGTGCTCGCTGCTGCAGTGTTTGCTTCAGCTGCTTCTGGCTGTTGTACCGGTGCTGAGGTACGGCTGTGCTCGTGCTGGTTGATTTTCTGTTACTAGTTCCTGCAAAATATTGCTTCATTTTTGGTATTAATAAGGCACTAATAGCAAGCCCCTGAGATATCTTGTATAACAATACAGCTGTAGTCAAAAAATGGTAAATTCCACGATTATTCTTCCACCGGCAGATAAATACGTCAATTGCAGACAAAGCTAAGGGTACTGGGTGCCTACTGTATGAATGCAGACTAGGTCTATACACCCTACAGTAGGCTGGTATTTAAGCCAGATCCAGTAACATAAATTTCTCTCAAATACTGTATTGGATTTACATCGAATTACATATTTTTGGGTTATATATTTAGTTTAGTAACATTATTACGATAATAAGAGCTATAAAAATACTTAATTTAGAACCGATTTATTAATTTTATTATTTCGAAGCCATGGATCACTGAAGTGTGGCGACCAAATCGAACAAAATACACATGGTGTTATGTGCACATGGATTAGACTCGTTCACTTGCACTGGAGTTGTGCCGTCAATAACTTGAATAATTTCTCAAATAGCAGAGTTATATAGTTATAGTTCATTTATTATGCACCTCATACCCATCTTGTGGACGGTAGTAGAAAGGGTTAGAGGCACATAATGGGCTCAGGGACTGAACCTCACAAATAGCAGATATCTATCATATTACAGTATATTTTTGGTTTTACAGTATTTAGTTCAGTTTAATTAGGATAATAAAGAGCTATTAAAACACCAGTTTTAGAAATGATTTATTAATCTGACATTCAAGTTATGGGTCGCTGAACTATGACGACACAGAGGAAAGTGAGTGAAACCCTCACTGTAAAGCAAGGTTTACGGTACAGTATTCCCTTATCTGTCCACCCACACTCATCTTGTTTCATCACAGAAAATGTATATAAGAAGATTTCAGCAAATAAGCTAGCTATTCACACTTCAGCCTATAAATTAATTTGCATGTGCCACAAATCGGTGAATGAAACTCATGGAAACACGGTCGTTCACTTGTGTGGACCACTGGCTAGTGTTTGGTTAATATGCTTCACTTGTGTGGACCATTCTGGCTGGTGTTTGGTTAATATGCTTCACTTGTTGTGTAGTCCAACTTGTCATATGAAGGAATTATTAATTATAACCTGTGATAGAATGGGGAAGTTTTCCACCAGTCTGTGAACTATCCCAACATGGTAAGCAAATCCGCACATTCCCCGCTTCGGTGAACCATTCGATCCGGGTGAGTAAATCCGGCCTAAAAAGTGTGCAACCTAGCCAGAGATTCGTTGAATCGGGGTACGTTGAATCGAGGTTGTACTGTAAAGTGATTGTTTTTTGACAAAAAATAAATATTTTTATTTTTGACAAATATCTCTTCTGTTCAAATCATTAAACCATGCTAAACATACCCCTATATGTTTTTTGTGGTGTTTACTTATAAAGCCTTATCCTTCAATCTGATCCAAATTTGAAGCTCTTCATAGATGGCTGTAACAGCCCATGAACATCAAACCAGAAATGCAAATGTTGCCATACAAATGGCAACAAATACTGTGTATCGACCCATTCACAAACGATGTACCAAAAATAAGTGCTCAACCTATAGTTTATTCAAAAGTAAAACAGAGTACCCATTTCATGAAAATCCTCGAGTAAACATTGACCCTCTCGGTGCCGACAATGTTTATTTTATCCAGATCTAAGCGAGTTTCTTGAGGTTGAATACTGTGTGATTGATAAATATTGGGTAGATACGATAAAAATAAATAAACGTAAACAATAAAAGAATCGGGATGCACTCGCTGTCCTCATATAAATAGTGACATGTAAGTATCTCATAATAATAGCAGAAAATTTATCATTTAGTGAGCATAACCAAGCAATGTAATGGCCACGAAAATATAGTAGCTTCCAGTTTAGAGATGCCACCACACCGCTGGTACTTTCCAAATCGCTTGTGCTTTCCAGCTTTGTGGGTCTTGGTACTCTTCCTCCTTTAAACCAGGAGTAACTTGTGAAATGGAAGGAATACAAAATATGTACTGTACAGTATATGCAAAATGTTTACACAGTAAAGCCCTCATATTTCAGTGACATTGTTGGAGCTCTCATAATATTTTGTTTTCAAAGAAAACAGACGGAGCACATCTACATGGAGATACTGTACTGGAAAACCGGGTTCCAAATTTGCAGAATAAAATAGTTTTGCCATTTATACTAAGTGTTCAGTAATGTAAAATTTAAACTAAATGTTCAGCATAAGTTTACCCACCTTTCAAACCAAAAAATGCATTATTTTTACAACTAATATCACGAGTACGTATAATAAATTTTTGATTAGTAAATTTCTGCACGGTACAGTATAAGGGTTGTCTGAATTTTGCTGTGCACGATTATACAAGTCCAGATCAAATTTGAATTGTAGAGGCTGGGGAAGGGGGGGTTTTAATCTGATATGAACCATTAGTTATTTGGATGTGTGTATTGTAGAGGCAAACAAGTCAGTTTATGCTGTTTTATCAACAGTTTCAAATATTTGTTTCTTTTTTCAGCGCAAAGTACGGGGCTATAATATTGCACGGCTCTACTTCAACATTAGTGAATATGAAAATGCTCGTCGTTACCTCAGCGAGTTTCTTGCTGTACGTCCCAAGGCAATGGATGCACACCGCCTCATGGGCCAAATATATGAAGGTTTAGGAAACAAGGAAAAAGCCGTGCAGTCATACAAGACTTCATACGAGTTAGGAGAGGGTCAGAAAGAAATAGTTTTAAAAAGTGAGTACATGCCTGTATAATCTAATAGTAGTAGCTTTATTTTTAATTATACTGTACTGTGTATAATTTTTTAAGTAAGACCTGTAGTTTACTGTATTTGAAATTCCCATATTTTATAATTTAAACAGTATAGCAGGTATATAGTACATGTATATACATCTAATGCTTGTAGAACTAGCCACATTTGAGACTGAAAATGTTTAAAACAAGCATTGATTTTATTTCTTTATGGTGAAATTATTATATCCGTGCAGTACTTAAATTTTAAAATAAGATTTGCTTATTTGCATTATCTAAGGGGGGTATAGTATGTTACATATGCATTATTTTATTTATATTTGCAGTTTGTGAGTTGTATACAGATGTACAGGCAGACTCTTCTGTTCGCCTATATTGGGCAGAAGAAGGCCATCGTTTGTTTCCTCACCATGAGAGTGTTGTAAAGCTCCGTGAGGCTCTTCTCACCGGCTCGGGCTCTCATTCACGGCAGGAACTCGAGAAACTATACTTAGGCGAGTCATTTGGTTTTTATGGCATGCATGATATTAATTCTGAAACATATGGAGACACTTTATTTATAAATACCATTTTTATTGAATCATGTACAGTACCTAGTTTAAAATAATTGTGCTTTTTTTTTTTAATAAGAAATTTAACCTGTCATTTTTTAAACTGTAAAGAAAAATTAATTACTTTACCATAGTAAAAATGCATCTTTGCAGTTGTGGGTAAATACAATCTTTAAAATCTACATTCAACTGCCTTAGTCTGAAGATATTAAAGCTGGGCCAATGCTTATGAATAACCCATTGTGATGCCTTTGTAAACACAACTTGTTTATAATGCTGAATATTTACAGATTAGACTTGTAGGGTGTCATTTGAACTACATAATGAGTTTATCACACTAAAATCTGATGCATAATTATTTAAGCATCAAGCATCAAAGGATTTGAATAGGAATCATAAGAGACTGAAATAAGAGTTCTATTTACATGCTAATAAATAAACGTTGTCAGTCATCATTTGCTGACGGCAACTTCAGTTGCTTATGATGTTTTACCCGGCCCAGGTCAGGATGGCTTCATGGCCATGTAAATTCAAACCACTTATAAACAATGTGGGGAAAATGTCACACAATATGGTCTTCTCAACCCTAATTATGACTTGTTGCTTGTAAAAATAATTTGTATTATGTTTACAGTATGTATTGTAATTTTAATGGAGTTAATTTTTTTTATTCCACATGTCAATTTTAGACAAAATGGGCACACTGAATACTTGTCCACCAACTTTGATACCTACAATGTGAATACCAAATTTCGTTAGAACAAGGTATTAATTTTTTAATTATATATTTTAACAGATGAAATCAAAGCCAGTCCAACAGTTGTTAGACTACAGACAAACTTATTACAACTTTATAAAGACTGGGGTGCAGAAGACAAGAACAAGCTTAACGAAGCCTACAATTACAGTTGTCAAGTAGAGACTCGGAAAGCTTTTTCAGATTCCCTAGAATGGTATCAAACCCTATACGACATTATGCAAGTAAGGAGAACCATTAATATTAATATGTTCAGTGTTCAGAGGACTATATCCTACTAATTTAGTGTACATGATAGAATTGCATTATTACCTGCTTTCCTAACTACGTACACTAGTCAAAACATTGACTTGTGATGAACAGAATCCACGTAGGCGATGAGACACACTAACGTGGCTGAAGTATGTTGACCAGACCACACACTAGAAGGTGAAGGGACGACGACGTTTCGGTCCATCCTGGACCATTCTCAAGTCAATGGACTTCTCAATCGACTTGAGAATGGTCCAGGACGGACCGAAACGTTGTCGTTTCCACATTTTCGTTTCCTAAATGTCCACATTTAGTTTTTTTCACATGGATCAACAAAGCTTTCAACTAATGAACATATATCTTGTCATTATCTGCAGCCAAACACTTTTGGCCTTTGGGCAAGTTAGCAAATATCTTATACTTTGAATATGACCAAGTGTGCTATTGAAAGCTTTGACTAGGTAAACTGCTATTACAATGTAATCATAATCCTGATTTCTTTTTGTCAGGCTTACCAAAGTATGACTGATGTCAGTAATGATGTGGAATTCCACACCAACTTCTTGTCCGCTCTGGAGCGGCTCGCCTACCTCACTTTGGCATCCAGCGGTGGCAGTGCCCTCATGTCACAATGCACATTAACAGATGCTGCCACACTTCTTCACAAGTGAGTTGGTTATTGCGCTCATGCATTTGGTTTTGGTTTAGCGCTGAAATCTAAAAATGTGGTTCTCCATTTAAATGTATCTTATAAATTTGTAATTGTGTATGGTAATTGATTATTAGGGATCTTATGTAAGGATGCTTTGTAGTTTTTATTTTCTATAGAGCACATTTCCATTGTGACTTAACACCTATAGAGGTGAAGAGGCAGTTTGAAGATAATGTCACTGCTAAAGCCAGAGGGTTTGTTGCAGTTGCTACAAAGTCTTGAAATACCAGCAAACAGTAAAGGACAAGGTATTACACTAAGATGGAAACCTATTTAAAAAAAAGTGACGGAAAGGGATGCAAAGAATTCGGCAGAAATTTCACATCAGTGGAGGGCTATGATAATGGCCCGATGGAAATGGAAGGATGGAAGCCATCATGGAGGATATGTTGGCAACTAAAGGTTAGGTACAGAATTTCCTGGAAGAATTGGGTGAGGGCAAACCAGTAGGAACAGACTAGACTTTCAATGAACACTGAGTGGCAACCTGATAATATATAACCCACTGGCAGGTTTGTAAAGTAACCAGTCAGGCAGTGCTTAGTGCAATTGGCTCGCAACCAATTGAACCTAATCTGGGCGGCTAAATGTGGTGTGTTAACAAAGAAAGATATTAGAGACATTAAATTACAGATCTGACAGTGCAGAACCTGCTTCTCTTTCTTTCACTGCAACCAAGAGAACTATCACGACTGCAATAGTATCACCAGATGTTGATAACCCAGCCACACAATGTAGAGGGCTGCTCTGCTTCGATACTCTTAAAGATCAATGCTTAAACATTGGTCAACCATAATCAAAATGCTTGTCTATCTTTTTATGCCAGATAAAAATCTGGGTGTCTTGCAACAGGTGCAAGGTTCTATACCATTCTGCGGTCTATGGGTCTTCAAATCAACCTGTAGGAGGGGGATTTTGTTAGTGTTGTTTAACAAGTATATTTTGGGTCTCCCAAATTATCATTTAGAAATGCATTGAGGAAGGGTTGCGTAAAGGCTTTTGATCTCGGACACTTAAGTACTGTATATATAATTTGCTTGTGACAATAAAATAATTGTGGATGACTTTAGGATAGCAGAGCCCTAAAAATAAACACTGGTGCAACTGACTAAACTTAACCAATTCACTACGTAACTGTGCCTGCTTTCAACATTGATTGACACAAAACGTTGCTGCCTTTTAATGAGGCTGCAGCAATTAAGAGGGCATGTGGAGTCCTGGAAATAATGGCATGCACAACAATGCAATGTGAATCCTGGGAGCACTCGGTCTGAGATAGAACTATACTCTATACACATGATGTATACTATATCTTGTAGCTAAATGTGGATGTGTGTGAGAGATCACACTGATACTTGTCTAGAATGACTTGGTAGAAGGTTTCTCAATCTGCTTGGACACAGTATGTAGTATTGTTTATAGATGTCTGGTATAGGGATAAAGAATGTCCCCCTCATTTGGCAAAGATCTAAACCTATCAAGTTTTGTCATAATATAATGGTATTAAATATCTTTGTATGGAATATCCAGTTATCTGCAGTGGGGTAGCACTCTTAAGTGTGTGATACTTTGTTCAACAACACTTTAGTTTTCGAATGTATTGATTAGGTTGTACCGTGTTCCTTCCTATCTTGTTCAAAAATGCATCACATTGTCCTTTTTTCACAATGTAATCACAAGCCTTGTTTACATCTTTAGCAAATAGATTTCTCAATTTCCTTTTAAGCCTTTTTTGCATGAAATTGGTGGTTTGTTTTGTACATAAAAGCTGAAAATAAAATCTAGGTATATTATTTATAAAGGACTAATTTATCATAAAGAATTTTTTTTTACTGAACTGCTACAATTTAATGATTTGTCAGATGTGAAAACTTTGCTTGTTCTTTGTTATAGCAAAAAGTAAGTAACTTTAGATTTAGGCTCATGTATTGAACATGTAAAATAAGTTTTATTTTTAATGTGAAACTTTTCTGGTTGCTGCTCATTGCATAAAGTTACTGTAATATTTTATACAGATTTGATCAGAACTTGAGTACAAGCCTCAATGTTGTGGGCCAAAACACACAGTTTGGTCAGCTGATGATGGGACAGCTGTATCTTCATATGGCCATTTTCCTCATGCATAGTGCCAAGAAGGTAAAGTACCATTTAGAACTAAAACACTGCAGGAGAGCTTCCAGCTGTCGATGACCAAACCACACCTCAGAAGATGAAGAAACGACGATAGTTTGGTCCGTCCTGGACTATTATCAAGTGGTGTGCCAGGTGACTTGATAATGGTCCAGGTTGGACCAAAACGTTGTTTCTCCATCGTCTGATGTGTGGTTTGGTCATCATATCTTCAGCCATGTTATTGTGACTCATTGCTTTCCAGTGTTTGCTTTAGACTTGGCCTTTTTTCAGTTGTGACTTATTCTACATGATTCTATGCACACTTTTCTATTTAAAATAGACAAATATAGAATAGTTTGTCAAAATAAGAACTTTAGCTTGCATGTGTGATTTTGGTGTTGAATGTGGCATCTTTGGGTCATGTAACAACCATTTTGGTGGAATAAGTAGGTAGTCAATGGTAGGGTATGTAAACAGTCTTGATCAGCTCACCTAATTTATTGAGGCCAATAGACAGTGTTCCATTTAAGCTCTAATCCCAGTAAACCTTAATTTAAATGTCTTTGTTGACAGCATTCAAATTTAGGTGCATTAAGTGTGAAGACAGATTAGTGATGTATGTGGGAGCATAGTCTCCCTGAACTGGTGAGTGACTGTATTTAACGTTTGTGTGGTTGCTGATATTTAGTATTAAGAGCTGTTTGATGATGGCTTGAAACACTCGTTAGTGTTAATTTTGTTATAAACTTGGTGCAAGTTACTGATGTGTGGGAGGCATAGAGAATACTGCCTGGAAGAGCATAGTAATTTTTATAGGTCACAGCAAAGGCAATGTTGTCTATTTGAAAATGCTTGGCCATTAGATATTTTGTTTATCTTTAAAATTAACTGGATAACATATTGAAGCTGAAGTGTGTAGGGGAAATTAAAAATTAAATTACTTTCAGGATGGATTAATGCACACAAGTACCCGTGCTGGTGCGCTCTTGTTTCATGCCTGTCGTTTCCGGGCCCCAGAAAGTGGGCACCAGTCTAAATCTTGGACAACGCGAGATCAGTTTTGGCACAAACTGGCCTGCCACCGGCTCTCCCAGGCTGCTCATGTCCTACATCATATGGCCAAAACTGAGGCTGAGAAAGTGGCATTCATCAATAAAGTCAAACAGCAGTTTAGCAATAAAGAAGCTCAAGAGAACATCTATCAGACTTTATTTGGGGCTTCATGTGCCAACAAGAAAGATCAGAGCTTCTTCTTGAAGGACGATGACTTTATAAATGCCTCTCTAAGTTATCCCGACTCCGAACAAATAAAGGTGTGGGACAGAGGTAAGCAAACTGTATCCTACAACTCTGTTAATGTACATTAGTGAGCCTGAGGCTGGTGTGTTTTTTTGTTTTTTTTTTACTTATACAGTACTGTACTTGATATCCTTACATGTCTGAAATAATGTTTGATTGCTAAGTTATAAATATTATATAAAGTTTAATGTCTTGAGGCTCTGAAAAAGTCTTTTCTGGCAATTAGAAAATCTGATCAGGGACTTCCATCTAAATTCATAATGTTTATTTAAATTTAGTTCATTCACATACATCCAAGATTAAATTCAGACCTATAAAATATGAAGCTATTGCCTTATGAAGAAAACAATGCTTGGTTAGGAAGGCCTTAGAGTAGCTAACTGCTAGTTTGTTTGTTTTAAATTTTCCCAAAGTGAACCGTAAAGTATATGGTGTTAATTCACTTGTGAGTTTAATCTATTAAGTTATCAAAGTGATGATTGTGAAAAAAGTAAGAAAAGGCTGGGGGCAAAGTATCATTATGAGAGCCTACAAGGAAATTCATTATGAATGGTTAACTGAGAACTGTGTGTGTTGTGCAGTTGGTAATGTATAATACTGTATTTTTATACCATATTTGGACATTACTTGTAAACAAATTAATGTTCCTTTGCCTAAAATAATTTGTTCCCATCTGAATGCTCCTCTCCTCTTTCAGTGGTGGGAAGCATGTACTGTGCCAGTCTTGGAGACATGGTTTGGCTATGTTTGCAACAAGCATCCAATAGTGTTAAGGAGCCACAACCTTACTATACCTTCACTCTGTTTGAGGGTCTCCAGTTCTCCACAAGTAATGTCAATACAGGGGCTCCGGAGACTCTGTGTCACCTTGATCTTCTGGCTTTCCTGGCTGCAACTGTTTACTGTCAGATTGCTGCTTCAAAAGAATCTCATGGTAAGTTGGAAATTATTCAGCAACTTGCAAGTGAACCATGGAAATAGAAAATCAATAGGGAATGTAGTTTAGTGTTCCTTTCTATTTGTGCTACAGGAATGACTTCTAATGAAAATGCATGCATTCCTTTGAAAAAAATGTAACACAGCCTTGTGTTAAAGGGTTAATATATGCTTGTAAAGTAATGCATTATGGTTGAGATACCTGTCACAAGGGTTTAGAGTATTTTTGTTTTGATTTAGACTAAGTATCTAATGGATTATAATTTTTTACTAAATTAGAGGAATAATGTAACACTTTTCATATGGAAGCAGAACCTTTTAATAGGATATAAACTTAATGCTTGGCAAACTGGGGAAAAAAAATTTCCTCAATTCCAGGTCCACCCCCAGCTTCCCTGCCTACAGTGGTAGCTTCAGCCCTGAACACGAGAGAGCAAGGAGACTGGTGGACTGCAGCTGCCACTCTGTTCACCAACCGTGCGCATCACAGGCTCAGCAAACTTAGAATGACTTTACAACGAGGCTTGGAAGTTATTAGAGCCATTGGTAATCATGGTATTGACCTCACTCTCATGGCACATCTCGCAAAGAGTTTCACCATGTGGGTAAGTGTCATTAGGCAACGTTTATCAGCTTGCGTTGCATCACTTTTTAACTAAAGTTTTATGTGAATTTTTTTACTGTAAAAGAATATTGTTTCTAAGTGGTTTACTTTAGAATAGTACTACAATATTATATTCTTGCCTTCAGGCCAGTGCTGCAGAAGACGATGGAAGTACTAATAGTGAAATTGATGCCTTGGCAGAGCGAGCTGAACATTACTGGAATCGTGTTTTGGCACTCTGTCAGAGGGCTGCCCGTAACATCCCTAACATAATGCCACGAAACCCACTTTTTGTTGTTCAGAAGTACGTTTATCTCTTGGAACTATTGTGTGGCAGTGAAGTGTGGGGTTTGGTTAACTTGTCCTACATAAATTTCAAGAAGTCTGCTTCTAGCATTTAATTGTTCTCTGGCTGATATATTCTTGTTTTTTCTAACAGGACTATGAATGCTTCAACCACTTTTTCATTATATTATTCTCCATGTTTTATATTTTGTAGTGAGTACAAGCTTGTAACATTTGTCTTGAATGAGTAAGATCTTGTAAAATGTTGCTTGTGCTTGGTCTAAATTCACACGTTTTGATGGTTTAAGCATTGCAAAATGATATTTATAAATATTCAGTTTTGAAGTTCAGCATGAAGGAATAAAGCTTAATTTAAATAATTAAGTAAATATATTAAAACTAACATTTGCTTGCAATATTTCCAGTGTGAGTCTGACTCCTGAGGAGCGGGAAAAATTAGAGGAGGAAGGGAAATTCTTCTTGGCAATGCGTCTTGTCCATGCTGGCAAGCAACAGGAGGCCATACAAGCTCTTGGAGAGTTGAAGAGTCCTGAGGCATCTTTCCAGAGAGCAATAGTCAGTATTCACTAACAAAGTATTACAGTAATAGTAATAGTAATATTGATTTAAAATTGAGAAAATTAAGAATTTAAGTACTGTAATATGAATGCTGTTTTGGTGGTACATTATATATACTACAAGAAATTGTTTACTTAAATTTTACTCTTCTTCATATTTGGTTTCAGTAGGCCATTTGTCATGCAAGTTACATTTTTAAATGAATTGTGAATTTGAATTGAATGAATTTTTAAATAAATTAACGTTGAATTAATTGGAAATTCGATGCTGTGTCATTACAGATGTAATCGTATGTTACTGGTTTTTTGGTTTTACTTGTGGTATGACAAAAATAATGAAATAGAGAATCAAAATGAAGTGTGAAGCCAATTGTTTTGTTTTTCCTTTAGCTATACCAAGAGCGAGCACAGGCGATGCTGGGTGAGGGTAACCTTGAGTCGGTTACCTCAGAAATGCGGTCCCAGCACACCATCTTACTTACCCAGGCCCGAGACACACTTTACCTTACGCTGGATAGATTACGCATGCCAGGTGAGAAATCATATTGAAGGGGATTAACATTGATTTCAACTAACTTGCTGTTAAATGAATGTATCCAGGTTGCAGGAACTCGATTTTGATAGGTTCAGGCAAGGTGATGGGATGGAAGCTTTGATAAAAGTTTTGTATACTTGATACTAGAATAGTACAGTATAAGGAAGTGTAATAAAAGGACAAATGAGCCAGTTTGCTTATTCAAAATAGCAAGTCAAAAGTATTTTGGGCTGAAGTTTTGTCTATATGCACAATTCCTATTAAGAAAAGAAAAGAAACTGCAGAAATCATATGGGTCAATATATTTTTTTTTTTTTTGGGGGGGGGGGGGGGGACATTTGTTTCTGACTTTGCTGATGCCTTGCATTCAGTTGCTAACCTTCTAGAAAAACACATGATCCATTTAGTGACTTCAGAAAATATTTAAGAAAACTAATGCAATTCACATTAGAAAAACTTGTTCATTTCATATTTTCTTATATTCAGGTGTGGATCGTTTCCATCCGCTAAACACCAAGCTCAGCCACCAGTTGGAAGTTGTTGAAAGACAGTTGTCCCACATGACCCTCGACCAAGACATGGCAGCACAGCGGGAGGACGACACAGAATCCATCTCTGATGTGTCACAGTCGCCACATGCTGATCTTACAAATGGTCACTTAACAAATGTGCCTCATATACCTATGTTTAGCACACCATTTAGAGAGAATAAAAACTCCACACGGATAACTAGACAGGTTGGTGGCTTAGAAATTCAGATGACTGCTTATGGAGGGGACTGAGAGTATTTAAAGCTAAGAAATTCAGGGATGAACATGTTTAAACATAAAAAAAATATATATAAAGATTAGCGTCATGAACAGAAAGGATTTGATCTCTTGAGACAATGCAAACATTTTCATATGTATACAGTATTGTCAATATCCTGTTTTCCACTTCAGTGGGGTAGGTGTAGTTTTCAAGCAATTATACAAATGTAAATATATAATTAACTAAACCAACATTATTTTGCAAGGAGGACTACTTATTAATGTTTGTAGGAAGCACGACCCAGCCCTGAGCGATTAGATGCCCAGGTGAGAGCCCTGTCAGAAGTACAGGAGAATACACTCAGAAATATGGAAGAGCAGAATGCTGCCCTCAAGGTTCAAAATGAAGCGCTTCGGAAGTTCTGTACCACAATGGCAGACGAATTTAAAGAAAATTCATCGCTATATCGGAGTATGCTAGAACAAAACAAATTACTCTGTCAAGATACATGCTCTTCTATTTTAAATGAAATGAAGCAAATACATTGTTCTATAAGGGACTTACAAGTAAGTGGATTTTCACATTGATATATACAGTACATAGGCTCAATTTACTTCATATTAGCTACACATTCAAAATTATATGTTAATGAATACTTAAGAATACTAAGAATTGCACAATGAAATCACACAATCTTGAGGCCGTGTGATTGAACCTGGGATAATATTTAATGCTTGGAATTAGTTTTTCATCAAAACTAGTCACTTGAATCACTGAGTAAATTGTCTTGCTATTTGATCCATAAATCTGTATTGATTACTGTCATTTGATATTTAGGGTCTTGTAGATATTTTTTTATACATTACTGCTTTATATGCGCTTGACTTTTTAAGTTTAATTTTGAGTATTGCAGTAATCCATCTTGCGTCCTGATTGCATGAAACTCGAGTCATTTGTGTATATTTTTTCCATATCTTCTGGCTGTTAATGCCTGGTTTTCTTAATGAATTTAGTAAACTGAGAAAACTGTGCATTTAAAATTGAGAAGCAACTACCATACACACAATTGTCCATTTTGTCATTATTAGAGAGCCTATTTTTTTCTTAACAGACTCAGGTGCATGCCATGTCAGTCGACATAGGAGAGCTGCGAGCTTTAAAATCCGTTGCAAAGGTAAGAGTTGCTGTTTTGGACCTCAAGAGGGCTTCGGTATTTGCCAGATATCCAGCAGGTGTCTGATTATTTATAACTTTCCTGCTTTCTTCTTTGAAATTTTAAATACGTTAAATGTGACAACAATTTGGCTGCCTTTTCACTCAAGGGCATGTTTCTAAATTTCTTTACTTCTTTGATTTATAATAATTTTTAAACAGTTTTCATTGTAGTCTAATAATGCCCATGATACTCTTCAAGCTTGAAATTATGTTGAAGAGTAAATTATATAGAAAATTGGAACTATTTCAGTTTACATGCATGCTGTCTACTCAAGTACATTTATATTAGTTTGTACATATATATTATTAACCACTCTGAGTGGTTAAAAAGTGGAATGACATTAAAATACCAGTCACCTCAATTCACAGCCTAATTTAAAAATAAGACCCCAAATTTGAATGTCAAAACATTTAAAATATGCTGAAGGAGAAAAACCTAAGTGTTGCTTACCTATCAGTGATTTTGGGTGAGGGAGATCTAACTCTTTGTGGCTCTCCACATAACCACTTGTGCCTGGCACTTTAATTGCCACTCAATGTTTTCATCATCTCTCTTTTTAAAGTTGTGGATGGAATTGGCTTCAACCTGTTCCTTTAATACATAACACTTAACTCCCACCAATACAGGGAATGAGAGCATCCTTACATCTCATCAGCTCAATTACATATCTCACTCTCTACTTCAGTATTTTTAAGGTACAGTGAGCACAGTTAGGTAAGCATTCGCATCTTTAACTCTTATTGCGGTCCGAAGAGAAGATCCTGGTGAGGGAAAATTGGTCACGGCTGATGGTTTTTTTCCTCGTGATTGTTCACAATGCAACAATATAGGCGCTATTTGTGGTGCTGTGCATATTGGGTTAAAAAATAACGGGAGAGGGGTGGGTTTATCGCAATTTCTAGGTCCTACCCAATGCAGTTTGCTTTAAGAATTTCCTTGTATTCAAGGCTGGCTTGCACCTTGGTTGTACCTTGACTGCCATGTGGTTTTGGCAACTTAT
Organism: Procambarus clarkii; assembly: GCF_040958095.1. Lineage (NCBI taxonomy): Eukaryota > Metazoa > Arthropoda > Malacostraca > Decapoda > Cambaridae > Procambarus > Procambarus clarkii. Next base: position 16,245,702 of record NC_091209.1, read on the forward strand.
TCGAGCTATTTGGTTGACCGGTCCAGCAACCAGGATTGCTGGTTGTGGACTGGGCCACGTGGACGTTGAGCCCCGAAATCATCGCAAGGTAATCACGAGGTACTTTCTTGGCAAGCTACAGAGGAATGGCAGCTACATAATGTGTTTGTGCACACCTTGTTGTCTTCGGGGAAAGGATCTATCTGCAGAGCCTTGCCTTGGGTATTGTACCTGGGGCTTGAATTGGTCCGAGTTAGTTCTCTGCTAACTCGGACCAATTCTAGAGCAGAGGCATTGTAGATTTTTTGTTTTTTATTAGTCTACATTGGATGCCTCTTCTCCATTTTCTGGCTGCAGCTTTGAATTAATAGAGCCTTTTCTTAATCTATGAAGTGTGCAGGTAGCTTGGCCCAGTTACTTGCCTATGTGCAAATCTAAAAATATATTAAAAAAAAGTGTCTTAATTATTTAAGTGCTCCTGGAAAGTACAAATAATTTCCTTACTATGTATGGAAAAAAAATTGGCAAATATAACTTGTAGCCCCATATAAACCCAAGAAGAATATGGGATGGAAGTGGAAGTGCTGCAGTGATAGGGTAAAGTGTGATTGACACGGTTTTTGCATAAACTCACTTTCCCCTGAAATCCAGGGATACCCATGGTATGGAAGATGCGGTGATTGGTCAAGTAATTGTTAAGTATCTTTTATGATGAAAGATGATTTTTGACTACCAGCTGATGTGGTGTGCGTATATAATGTGTGATTCAAATGTTTGAGTAGTTCATAGAATGTTGCATGCAAATTACTCACTTGTAGGAGAATCCATTATTTTTATTTTTATTTTTTTTTTTCATCACCAGCTTTCAGAAGGAGCAGAAGTGAAGGCTAATGAAGAGCAAGTTCCCGTGGATATACCAGCTGGTATGTGTTGATGTTTTAATAAGCTGTTGCGTGTATTTGTAAGTGTGTACATGTGTAACTGTAAGTGTGCCATCTAATTATCTACAGGAAACGAGATTCAGGTTTGGAGCTCTGTCTCGTAGCTATTGCACCTTGTACATTTATTCCTCCCAGCTGTACATTTGTCTTACTTGCTCTTGAAATTATGAATGGTAGTTGCTTCCCCCCATTTTTGGTTCATTCCCTTTGCTTACCACACACTACATTTGTGCATGCCTTGCATTTCTCTGGCTCATCTGTATTTTCAACTTCCATCTGTGTACCTTCACTCTTATCACTTACATTGGCTGTTGTTGGTATCTTTTGCGATTATATTGTGTGTCTCTTCTATCAGTGTTAGCTTGTTACCTGTGGTGTTGCAAATCTCGACACTTTCCATACAGTATTTTTCTTGTGCAGGTGTGGGTTACATGTTCTTGTCCAATATATGTATATAATACTTTGAAGGATGACTTGTTCTCCAGAATTCAAGTTCTGGAAAACCACCTTATGTTTGTTAGTCGTCCATGTTCAGCTGATGCTATTCCATTAACGTGTGCCTCTGGTGTTAAACCCACTCTTGGGTCCCTTTAATCAGTTGACTCCTGCAACTGCCTTTCTTGTAAACTGTACTGCCCTTCAGATCTTTCTTTCAAGCTGCTTTTAAGTTTTTTGATATAAACTCCATGAGTCATTGCATGTCCGTTCCTGCTGCTTGTTTAGGCCCTTGTGTAATATTTTTGCAGTCCTCTTGAGCATCAACTACAAACAAAATGTTTGATTCCACCTAATATGGATGATCATAAACATAAATCAAGAACTGTGATTGTCCAAGTATCCAGCCTTTTTTAGAACCTCGCATGTCACTTCCCTCAAATCCTGACTGCCCCTTTTTGCTTCAACCCTCTAGTTTCTTAAGCCTGATACTCTCTAATCCTGTCCAATATCTTCCCAGTTACCCCAGCCTTCTTTACAAAATTGTAGGGGTTCAGACTTTTGTGAGAGATGGTGTCAAAAGCTGTTTTACAGTCTTCTGCCGAATTTTGGCAAATCTTAGTCGTTGAACCCTAATCACGTTGCCAAAAACAAGGTTTTGGATACAAAATTATTAATCTCCAAATGACCCCTGTCTTGCTGATTAATTTAACTAGTATTTTGTAAGGCGTATCATTAAACGGGTCTGTAGTTTAAGGTTTCGTGCTTGTCTCCTGTCTTCAACATTGTTGCCACATTTGTAGTTTTCTCGGTTTCTGTATGTTCCTCAGTTTTCGAGCTGCTTCCTGGGGGGGTGTAACAAAAAGGAGGTTGGGCCGAGGGGACGCTAAGCCCCGAAATCATCTCAAGATAACCCTAATGATAAGGATGCCATGATTGAGGAACAGATGCACAGGTTTCATAAGTGTTTGCTTAAATGCTTGGTGAATCCTGGCTTAGAGCCTGACATTGCTTGATTTTCCTCTTCCAATTCACTTGTCTATTTTATATGCTGCTTCATGAACCTGTCCATAGTGTCCACTAACATTGTCCTCCATATGTCCTTCCCTCCATGGAGGTCCATCATTGCAGTCAATATCTGGGCAATTTATGTTGGAAAATTAGCAGTGTAGCCCTCGATTCACATACCTTTTGACTATTGTCATTGTTCTCAGTACTTCTTCCTGGGCCTCTTGTTGTTAGTTAGGGGAATGACTAAGTGCATCATGATAAATAAAAAGTATGAAATTTTATTAGTATATATGGATGCAGTCTTGCTATCAAATTCTAGCGTGTATGTTGGTTTCATAGCGGTATATGTAGGTTGGTTGGAATCTTTGACATGTGCAAGGGAAGACTGTTAACAGTAAATTGAAGTAGGTGGTTAAGAAGGAAACTGCATCTGTGATCCTAAGATGTATGAGTAAGTGGTAGTGAGGGTGGGTTGTACCTGCTTATGTGATGCTGTATACTTTTGTGTGGATGATATTTCTGAACTGTACTTTCTCTGTTCTCGTGCCTTCAAAAGCTGTTTACGTAAAAATAATAGATATGCATGTTTGATTATATTGAATACTTGGATGACATTGAGTACTTGGGTGAATTTTAGAATGTAAAGAAAAGACCTAGACATATATTAGTAGACTCGAGTGGTGAGGAAGTAAATATTGGTTGTGAATACGTGAAGCAGTAGGAAACACGTTTACGAGAAATCTGTTTACGAGAAAGTGAACGACAGTTTACCAGCCCTCTCGATTTAATAAGACATGGGTCTGTAACAAATTGTTTTTATGGCAGTACATAAATGCAGCGGTTGTATCTTGGTGGTTGTCAATAACATTTGTTTGTAATTTAATTTTCTTGGACATTTTTCATTGTGGGGTTTGGTTGTTGTTTTTCAGCCATTTCATGGTAACTTTTTCTTTACAGATACAGTATATATATATTTTTAGTGCAAATGATAACATTTTTGTGTATATTAATAGCTATAAAAGTTAGTTTACATGAAAATTTAGTTGTGCAGTCATTAATGCAGTAAAAAGTGTTTGCTTGTTTTTACCCCGAGAATGTGTGTAGGGCCTTGTCACCTTTTCAAGAAAACATTTTATAAGGTAGCACCATATTAGTTGAGTGGGCCTGTTCTCAAACAGACTGGTTATGTTGGGGAAACCCTGGCACAGAGTAGAAAATAGAAAAGTGCTTTGGCCATGCAGAGTCGTATCATGCTCTTTATTGTGAATGTGTTACATTACTGAACAAGGGGGAGGAGAGATTTTAAAGGTAACTAATTTTCATGGTATTTTTAGTGTACAATGCAATACTGTATACGTAAAAAGGGGCATGATATGTCATTTAAAGTATCAGAACTTAGGCCAAACAAAACTTGCATGCCATATATTTGTAATATGGAGCAGTCTCAGTGAGATAGTAATAGGGAACCATAAAAGGGGCTCCCTCAGACAGGAATGTAAAGTTGTTTAGAGTAAGATAACCATTAATGATAACTAAAAAATGAGTGAACACTATAATCAATAGGTTTTTTTGTAGTGGGCACTATATCTTCCGATATTTTCTGCTAAGGAGACAATAGAACAACCCCTAGGAAGAAGTGTAGAAGAGTATTTGAGGCTTATATGACTGATTATTGATAGCCTTGGATATGGCTTGTTCAGTGTCCACATAGAAAAGTGTAGCTTCGAAAAGACAAATTATATATTTCTAACTGATAGTTTAATAAAAAAAAAGTTTACATATAAAAAAATAATAAACTGGTTAGGTCAGAGGCCTTATGTAAGGGCAACCATATTGTGTGGTGCAGTTTCAAATCCATGTGAGCTTTATCAACTGAAGGCTTGATAAATCTCTCACCCTGGTAGATATTTTTTTCATAGTTTTAGCAGAACATGTATACTGTATTTTGTTTCCCAAATGATGTGCTAGTTATAGATAATGTGACCAGGACATTCTTCTATTTGTTTCCATCAGATGTTGATTCTTTTTTGTCAGCTGTTGTACCTCAAGGTCTGTACAGTAGTTACATGGGCTATTACGGTCAGCAGCCAGTGCCCAGCCCACTGATGCCAACTCCGGGACTCTTTGGCAATCCTCCGTTTTTCCCACCATCCACAATGCCGGAGCAGTCATTCAGGTATGTACAGCGTGGGATTTGCAAATGTTGAAAGGGCTTGCAGCTTGGAAAATTAATTCATCCAGATTCGTTTTTAGCAAACAAATTATGTCTAAAGACTATAGTTTTTAGTTGATATACAGTACAAAATATTGCCGCAAATATGTGGGCGGAACATATATCATCCAGTATATCCATGGTAATACATTCGGGTCCATTTACAGTTTCTAAAATTGCAGACTTCCATTATATAGGTACTGTACAATAATTCGTTTGGGGAAAATGAGGTTCTTATAAATGTCCAAGAGTATTGCTACGAAGTTTTTCAAATATGTGTACCTGAACATTATTATTTACTGCTCCTACCATTTCCAACCACATATTCAGTACATGGAAATTTCAGAATACCTGGAAGGTGCTGCGAGGCAAGAATGTAATCCAAAAACTTTGCAATGTTAATTTTAAGGGCATCCCTGTGACAGTTTGGTATTTGGGCATTATTTCCCAAAATGTCATCGTGGTTTCATGAATTATGCCCTTCCCAATCTGTCCCAGCTCATTCATTACTTGGATTCATTACCGTAAATAAATTCTTTCATTTAATTATCGCAGAATGCAAATTGACTATATTGTACTGTTTAGCATAAAGTAAACTACAGTAGTTTCTTACAATGATTTGGTACCTGGGTATAGATGCCTTATTGTTTGAAGTCGTGAATTAACATGTAGTAGTTGTATAATGAAAGTTTTAACAAGTTTAGCAGAAAAGAGTGGATGAGGTTCTAGGAAAAATAAAAAATAAATTGTCTTTTCTATTTAGACGAGTCTCTCCTTAAATCTTCGTATTGATGAAACTAATATTGTTTGTATTTGTTGCAGTATGTCTACTACTGTGACCCAAGGGCCCTCCATATCTTTAGCCCAAGCCAGTACATCTATGGTAACTCCCACATTGGGCTCTCCTGTCTGCATCACTGTCAAAGAACCTCTACCATCACCATCTGGCATTTCAGCTACTCGGGTAAACCTTTGTTTTTCTTTTTTGCCGTTTTTGTGTGCTTGTCAGACTAAATCTTCCAGTTGTTTCCCAGGGTAAGTGTTTCTTTTTTCTGAAGATAAGTAGTTTGGCAGCCTTAATATAAGTTCCTTATCCAGCACTAGCCATTTGGATATAATTGTCAAATCCCCCAATTTCCAGCAGTAATCATAATCCTTCACAATTCTTGGGCAAGTTCACAGAAAGAAAGGGATTTTACATGGGTTTGTGATATAGCAAAGTTGGATTGATTATGAAGATTATGAATTTCCCTAACATTGCAGATTTATTATTATTACTAAATATGTGATTTTAAAATGTTTTTTGGATACTTATAATGGGTGTTTATAAGATGTTTTCCAAATTTCTGGTTGACAGAGCCTTCCTGCAAGCAGCCTGGGTAATATTAGTTGGAGTTTGGCCACATCAATTGCATCGGTCACTACAGCTGGTAGTAGCAACAATCAGGTTTCTGATGCACCACCACCTGCACATGCCTTCCAGATCACTATGCCACCTATATCAACTGCTCTTACTCCACCACCAAGGTCTATGCCAGGTAAGTTTTGACCACTCTTGTCGGACACGTTGACACGGGACTATAAAATTAATGTCAAGTTAAGCTCCTCTTTTGGAGGACATGCTATGTTTATTCTTCTTGAGCATACTGGCTTAGGTTTGAGGTTACTGGTCCTTTTTGGTGCTAAGTTTGGCATACAATAACTTTTATTGACAAGCTTGCATTGTAAATTAAAGAATGTTACTTTGGCCTCTCATCTTTTATACCTAGATCTTCTCAAGAAATTGCTTTTAATTAGTTCTCAAGATGTTCAGTCATTTGATTTGTATATTTTAATGATAGTTTAAAATGGTATTTCACATTGCTTCCCCATCATTTAGGGCTCATTATAGTTGCAGGGTTTTGTTACTTGTTCAAATTTGTTCATCATGGTGGCTGTATGGCAAGGTGATGACATGGTATGTGGATGGGGGGGGGGGGTTGTATTGTTTTCTCATTGGGTTGGAATAGTGGAGTCTAGTGGTCCATGTTTGTTGTACTCCGGTGTGTTAGAGGGTCACATAAAAGGGTAGATATTAAAAAAATATGCCATGAATATTTCGTATTGTACTATCGTTTCATTTGTAGGTTTTTACCTACCTGCATGAAATTAGGAAGCTAGGTGAAGGTGATTTAATATGGTAGCCTCGTACACGTTCTGTGCTCGTTTCGTAAGCTTGAATTTCACATTTCTTCGGTTCTCTCTAGTTTTCTGATAAGTAGAAGCCATAATTGGAGTGGATTTTTATTTCCGATAGTCTTCCAAAATGTATTTTCTGCCGTTTATTGTAAAGTTGAAAGAGTAGACTTGGTGCAGTATGGGGGTGTGATTTCATTCATATACAAGTTATTCATTATAAGTTAATGTTAACACTTCTATTTTGGTACAGTTACTGTTCTCCTTGATAGATTAATCTCTTTGTAGGTTAATTTGGATTATCTTGGCATCAATTAAATTTCTGGCACTTTTATATGCATAATGCAGAAGAGCTCAGCATTACTTTATTATTTATAAAATGTTTAAATATTTTTAGGGCGATTACATTAGCTGGACACTTGAAACTAATTTCATTTAATATTTTTATTGTGGTGGCTAATATCCTTCAAAATACACATTTGTATTAAAGTAATTTTTAAAGTTCTGTTTTATAATATTTAATATTCTTCCTAAAGGATTGTTATAGGATACTAACGAGGTACTCAACACCCTATGGAGCTTCTTTAGAAAGTAAAAGGGTGCCCCCCCAATCCTCTCATTGTAATTGTTTATTTGTGGAACCTGTTATTGCAGTCATCTGTACTTTTTGTTGCTCTGCTCCTGCTGTGTTTTTCAACAACTACTGGTGGACTGTTTACTTTGTTACCCCTCCCAGTTCCTACTGCATTTTTTGCCTTCCTACTTACACATTCTTGTCAATGCCTCGAGTCTCGGTAACACATTCTTGTCAATGCCTCGAGTCTCGGTAACACATTCTTGTCAATGCCTCGAGTCTCGGTAACACATTCTTGTCAATGCCTCGAGTCTCGGTAACACATTCTTGTCAGTGCCTCGAGTCTCGGTAACACATTCTTGTCATTGCCTCGAGTCTCGCTAAATTACTTGTTCTTGTAAAAAGTGGTGATAGCTTCAGTAATTGTTAAGTACTCCTTCAATCTTGACAGCAGCTGGAATTTTTATTTATTTTAAACTAGGGTATCTCTTTGACACTATTTTTTTCTAAAGAAAAATATAAACAGAAGATTTAGACATTGATGGACTGATGGAAATGATTAATTTTATAGCATATAATAACCAGTTCTCATTCGTGGACACTCCTGTAATAATTATGCATAGTATTTTAAACTGTCTTAATTTTTGCTAAAGTCATTTTTATCAGAAGTTGTTATTCACACTAAAGTCATAAAGAGTGTTGGAATGTGGTTTGTGTGCTGTTATTTTTCAGTAGCTCTGGTTTATTTTTCAGTAAAAATAACTGAGGTATTTAAGGAATGCCATTTTTAATTTGCAATATCTGAAACCCTCAAGAAATGCTTGGTTTTATATTGTGAATAATGGTGAGCATTGACACGGAAGATATTGGCTTTTGAACTATGAGTACAAGTCACACTTTTCAGGTGATTTAGATTTGAAAAGTGTGTTCTGCTTGACCACCACCAGCTAGTATTGTCAAAAAGCTTATCACTTGCCGCTGGAATTATTGCCTTAGAGTTTTCATAGCACAGATGGCTAAATGCACATCAGGAGGATTCTATCATCCTGCTTGCTGTTTTGCTTTGACAATCAGGCATCATTTACAATAATAAATTATGCCACTTTAGAAAAAATAGTCCTGTGTGCTAAAAATGACTTCAATAATATAATTATACCTAAGAGCCCCTTGCAAGCAAATAAACTGATCATTGGAATGCTTTGGATGCTATCCTTGTTAATTGTCTGGTAATGCACTACTATATTTGTTTAAATTATACTTCTGGCAAGATGATAATTATTCGCCACTGCTTTACATTTTTGTTTATACTGTAACCTGCAATGAAGACTTTGTATAGCTGCAGACGATAAGTCACAATAACATGGCTGAAGATATGAAGACTAAACCGCACACCAGAAGGTGAAGAAACGACAATGTTTCGGTCCGTCCTGGACCATTGCCAAGCCACAATCGACTTGATAAGGGTCCAGGATGGACCGAAACATCGTTGTCTCCTCAACTTTTGGTGTGTGGTTTAGTCTTCACACCTCTTGTGCTGCAGAAGGGATCTATTAGGAGGCACACAGGAGATAAAAGTTAGCTCGCAGCATTTTATTTTGACACTAGCAATTTAGAAATGCTATAATATGCAGGCGATGAGTCATTGTTGCTGAAGATATGATGTCCAAAGTATGCATCGGAAAATGAAGAAATGAGGAGTTGCAATCGGTCTTTGACCATTATCATGACTATAAATAGTCCAAGATGGATCGAAATTTTGTTTCTTTTTTTTTCTGATGTGTGGTTTGGACATAAAGTGCTATGGTATTACTGGCTATATCGCATCCAATTATTCATTATCTAACAGCCCTGGGGAAGTATTCGTGCTGTATTGTTGGTGTAATGATAGTTAAAATTTGTTATACTATGTTACCAAGTTGTGGGTTAACAAGTACCTTGTAAGGAGTGTTAGCTCAAACATTGGGAATAAATAGCTTGGCAGTGATAATTGTGTAGGTGATGAAGGCTTTGGTGGTAGCTTAGTAAATTTGCCCATTATTTGTGTTAAGAGTAGAGAGTCTGTTTACTGTCAGACTAAAATAGATTTCAAACACTAAATAATGTCACGAATATTCCACCCTAAACACTGGCTAGTGTTTGCATTGCATTAAAAAAACATGCTTATCAAAGTTTCTAAGATTTGTTTACATTTTTGATGCTGTTATATTTTGATCATTTAATTATTTTAGACAAACGTAGTTTTTAGACATGAATAACATTAGGTATTTCGAACTAAGTGAAATTTTTTCTTGCTACTTGCACCGTGCCAACCACCATAACACTAGGAGAGTCGCTGTCCCATACCCTCCCCTGCTCCACCACTGCCGGTCTCCTGGCCAATGTGCCTCCCCCACTCTACTCGGCGGTTACTCCTGACTCGTCCCCAGTACGTGGCGAGTCTCACATCCAATCACTGTCGACGGTGATGTCAACAGAAGGCTTGTCATCTGCAGCTAACAGTTTGATAGCTCCGACTGCTGCATCCAGTTCACAGGATAGCTCTCTTAGTATGTCTGTTTCTGTTTGAGTGTCCTAATTTGCTTACTTTTTTTTTATACAGTAATATTTTTATATTTTTTTTGCTTTTAGGGTTGCTTTTGCATGGCTGATACCCGAGTCTCTTTTGCACATTTAGTTGTCCTTCTTGTGTACAATACTCGATTTACTTTTGTTCTTGTCTCCGATACTCTTTAGTATTGCTGTAGTGTTACATTATTTGTTGCAAGTTTTTGTATTTGACAGAACAGTAGTGTATTTAAGTGCTCAAGCATCTGATCCATGTTGGTGTAAGTGAATTTAATAATGGTTCTCTATATTAATTCTTGGTTTGACAAATGTACTAAAGCTTGCATAAGGGAACCTTCATTAATATTTTTTGGTGTTTTTGGGGTTAGCCACTGCCAACATCTTCACTTGACAGTAGCCAAATTACGATATAAGTATCCTTTAGATAATTTAAGTGGTCCTTTGGGGAAAAATATCCAAACTTTTAATGACATGGGAAGTATTTGGGTAAAATTATGCATAGCATCAGCTCCCATTTATGTCATGAGTTCACAGAATAATAGTTCTGATTAAAGATCCTATACTTTGACATTTATGGAGGAAACCCTTAACTGGCCATTTTTGTGTTTTCCTTTTAATGTCTACATATAATGTTGAGCAGGAAAACAGTACAGTACATTTATGGATGTAGGGGAAGGAGAACATGGCAAGCTAATTTTAAGAATTTCTGCTGAGGATTGTGAAAGCTACGGGATACCCCTGAAAATAGATAAGCAATTTAATGGTTAGATTAAGAGATTTACAGAAGTTTTGTGATATAAGTGAATTATTTATTTTAAAGATTCATTTATTAGTACAGTGATTAGGTGAAAGAAATGTAGGTTGAATTCGTAGATGGTGTCGGGGAGTTGTGACAAGTGTTGTACATAATGTTTAAATGGCTATAATTTGCTGAAGATTAACAACAACAATGACTTGGACAGTGCATACATTTAGTACTGAGTATGCAGTGTCCTATCATTCTCATTTGTTGCATTGAGCAAATGCTTCGATTATTTTAAATTTATATTTAAAACACACAAATCATAAATATTAACATCTTGTGTTAATCCAATGTAAAAAAAAAAATTTACCCTCAAATCATGGTATTGTAAAAAATAAACATTTACTTGTCACTCATTTTCCTTGACAGGATACTTGTCATTGATTATTTTAGTTGTACGTAAAGGTGATTTCCTGAAAAGCTGAGAAAAAGAAAAGGTACTTCATGTCAAATTAAATGGTGTATTGATTTCATTTTGTAAGTACAGTACAGTAGTTATTTTTATTTATTTTTTTAATTCAATAGACATACTTTACTTGTGCAGTTGAATGGCATCTTTGACAATATATACTGTACTCTGTATTGCTTCCCTGGTTGGCTTTTATTTATTTTTGTTATCAAAGCTTATCGTGTAGTTTGATTTGCTGGCTTCACTGGTCGTAAGCATGTTTTTACATTTGATTTGTGTATAGATTTTAATTGTGGTGTCTATTTCTTCTTTCATTACACAGATTTGGTGAACCTGTGTAATAACTTGCATTAACTAATATTGTGTGGGGAAAATTAACATTACATTCTGAAGCAAAGATTTACAAGCACTTCTATTACTAGTATGTAAACAAAATTGTCATACTGCATATATTGATAAATGCAGTTTGGAGTGTATTGAAATTGGTTTGGAATATATTTTATTATTTAGGTATCCCTTGTGAATTTAATGGTGTTTGTGAACTATATCTAAAGGGTAAGAACCATGAGGAGCATCTTGAAACCAAGCAAGCAGATCTGCACCTCCTTGATTCTTGAAGATTCTCCAAGTAATCTCATTTATAATTGGTTCATTTGGAAAGTTTGCTGTAGTAATGATTTTGTATACATTAGTGCAATTACAATTAACTTTGTGGCACCATCATTTTCTCTTGTACCAAAACAGATTGTAACACGGGTTTGGGGTTCCTCTCTCTACTTCTCTACCTTCTACTCCCTCTACCCGTATTCTTACTTTTTATTCTCTACCAAGGGACTCCAAAACTTTTACCAAAGCCAACTCCACGCCACGTGGTCCTAAGACGATTGACCGACTTAGGATTCTACACCCAGTATGACGTGACCTAAGCTCTGAGCAAAACCCTAGAGTCGCCTCTACGCTGCCACCACCAGACCAGTAATACAAGAGCAATGATCGAGGTCTGGATCGATCACGCTAATTAATCAACCTAGGGGCTTGATCCCCACTATATACGATGACCTTGAGTGTGGAATAAATTACACGGTAATGATAATTCCGATTCGATGTTAGAATCGGCGCCCAATCCAACTTTACCTCGTGTGGACCACGTGACCAGGACAAGTTTACACATAAAACACATGGAAACAATAAAAATGCAAATTCTTAACTTAATTAATTTATTAAAAGAAAACTAAAACAAAAATCTAAATATGTTCACTCCCTGTCACTTTAACACTCCCTACTTGACCTGAATGGCAAATGAGACTATTTCTATACATAACCATAGCAACTATACCTCTATGTTTTCCAGCTAAGATGTTGGGCTGGTCTCGGGGAGAGGTAAGATGTTTGACCTCTCCCAGCTGCTTCCGTGACCACACTGATTTGTCCTCGTCTGGCCTAGCCCAGACTAGAACATTGTATCCTTCCGCCTAGTCAAAGTTTTACCAAGTTACTAGCCAGGTTTAAGTTATAACAATTAACCTCTGTTGTACTTAATTGATCCAGACTGGTTGAATTATTTTACTGAATTAAATTACAAACATCTAACGGCAGAGCTGTTCCCGATCCCCAAAATGGTTAATTGAACTTTGAGAAATACTAGACATGTCAACCCTGCTGACCTATGACCGCCGGTCACTCCGCCTTAAAAGTTAGATCTGATTCGTGACGTCACTGATGGTGACTTAAACTCAATAATTAGAATACTCTTGATATTGTATCCAGTACTATTATACAATACAATTTTAATGCAAAATGAATAAAGGCTAATTTTCTCTAAATTACTGAATACTATAGGATGGTTCATTATACGCAGCTATGAACAAAGATGCCCGCCATTTGTGACTCAGACCTGCTAATTCCCAGGGGACTGGGCGTTGTTGAGAGGTCAGGTCCCTACTCGAACTTCTGGAACCTTCTGGAATAATTCTTACAACAGCCTAGTTTGTTACAAGATACTACATGTAAAAGGCAGTCAAATTGCACTTTAGAAAAAAACGTAAAAGATTACAAGTACGATATGAACAACCGACAAGGGCCGTGATGAAGTATCATGTTCACCGTGATATAATCATGTTTGAAGACGCTAATTTTAAAGGACACAATAAATTGTCCATATGAAGTGCAAGGAAGAAGATAGGTTGTACGGCAAGAACCTTTCCAACGAGATGGGAAATCAACTGTACTTAAGAGACTGGTGCAGTTTAGTTTAGAATATTGTTGCTCATTAACAGCCCCATTCAAAGCTGGTGAAGTTGCTGAGCTGAAAAATGTAAAGAACTTTTATTACTATTTAAACCATTTAGTAAAACATAAATTATTTGGATCACTTTAAATACCTCTCTGTACTCTTTAGAGTGCATTTGAGAGAGACAGTAATTTACACTTAACAAATATTGGAGGGGACTGATTCAATTTTCCACATGGAAATTATAAAATAGTTTTTTTTAACAGTAAAGGTGCAATGGGAGAGTGGAGGAAAAAAAACCATGCCAGGATAATTTAGTTTTGCCATAGGGGAGCCGGTCAGCCGAGCGGACAGCACGCTGGTCTTGTGATCCTGTGGTCCTGGGTTCGATCCCAGGTGCCGGCGAGAAACAATGGGCAGAGTTTCTTTCACCCTATGCCCCTGTTACCTAGCAGTAAAATAGGTACCTGGGTGTTAGTCAGCTGTCACGAGCTGCTTCCTGGGGGTGGAGGCCTGGTCGAGGGGACACTAAAAAGCCCCGAAATCATCTCAAGATAATCTTAAGATAGGGTCAAAGATGACAGGGGAAAAAAGGGGCTACCAGCAATGCCACATGCTGTTTGTGAACACTTTAGCCACATATCTCAAAATGCCTTTTACTGTAAATCTGTGCCATCGCAGCCACTGCAAACCATTATCTCCCATGCTGCCATCACTGCCTCCGCATGTCATCGCTTCATGCTGCCGCCACTGTCTCCGCATGCCATCAGTTCTTGTTACGCCACCATGTCTGTCTTAAAGTACTGTATGTAGATTCAGAGATGCCTTTTCAGTTGCCCACATTCAAATAAAAGATAACAAAGTTATAACTTCCCAGGTTTTATGGGGGCGTTCAAGTCTCCTGGAGGGTTGAATGAGCAAAAGATGACACCCATCAAGAGTAAGGAGACGGCAGATGATGATGATCGTTATGTGGAAGATGATCATGATCCGTGCCCAGATTTTAAACCAGTTGTTCCTCTGCCAGAAAAGGTGGAAGTTCTAACAGGAGAGGAAGATGAAAAGGTTAGTTTTGTGTGCGTGTGTAATTATATATATAATATGCATGGATGCCAACCCACCGCACCATGAAAGCTTGACTCAGGATAGTAATGAGGTTTTTGTGCTATGTTATAGTAGCATGCTATAAATAATGTTGCAAAATCTGTTTCAGTCTATCTGAAAACATCACATCTTTTATTACACGGTCAAATTAGGGCTCTTAATTGTATAGTGATTATCACGCTCATAGGCTAGAGGCTCTGAATTACTCGTGTACAGAGTGCAGTGATTCGACCCATTTCTTCACGTTGCACTTTGTGCATCCGGCAGTAATTCTTAGGCCTGGTGTGAAAACAATTGGCGAATGCTAGCTGAGGGGAGAAAATGGCAATGAATAACAATAGTTCTAGGCCTAAATTCAAACTTATTTTGTAAATACTGTATCTGGATTAATTCACCACAAAAATAACCTTATGGTAAAGAATTGTTAAAATTTGGATTATCATTATATACAAACATTATATACAAACACGTTTTCACTAGCTTAATCTTAAATTTCACATTCACATAGTATTTTCATTATATGTAATAAATATGCAAAAATAATTTTTCTACATTGGTCTGAATGACATTATTGATTGAAAGTTATATTGTATTAGTTTCCTTGTGTTTCCTATCACATCTGAAAAGATTGTACTCTGAGATCCATATTTCACCATCATGGTAGTCCTTTGTGTGGACTACCTATGATATGGCATTATATGATATGGCTTTGTTGGCAAAGCATTTTTATTATACCTCGAACACACTGCTGATGGACATGTGATTGATGCATTTTGCAGGTGTTGTTCGAGGAGCGAGCCAAGCTCTTCAGGTTCTTGGAAAAGGAATGGCGGGAGCGTGGCACTGGTGTGATGAAGCTGTTGCACAACCCGTCTCAGGGATCTGTGAGGGTGTTGATGAGGAGAGACCAGGTAGGTCACATGCCACTTGGCAAGATGCTCCCGACTCTTAAGAAATGTTTTGGCATCTTATGAGGACATTTAAAAGTAAAATTATGCTTTAAGTACGAATTAGTTTAGTGGTTTTGCAATGAAATCCATCTGGGCTGTTTCAAAGTACAGTGCTTTAATTGCTGAATGAGTGATAACAAATAAGTACTAATGACCTTTACAAAATGTGATAATGATGTATCAGATTTAAATTTATATAAGTTAAGAGGTGTCTGCAGTCGTGAAGTGATGTGGTGCTGCTTGCCAGGCAGATGGAGTTTCTTACTGGTTCATTTATAGTAATTATATAGTGATTCATAAGGCAAGAAATAAATTTGTTACTCTTACAGAAAATGGTTGTTAATAAATGGTTTGTACATGTAAGGAAAACTTGCCACAGATGACAATAATGTGTATTTATATAATGAATAATATAGATGACAATTATAAATTAGTAAAAAATAATTTTTAGTAAAATATCTGAATAACTTTTGATGGTTGCATCTTTCCAGACACACAAGATTTGTGCCAATCATCTGGTGACAGCAAATATTGATCTCCAGCCTTTAAAGAACATAGATAAAGCTTGGATCTGGGCTGCACAGGTAAGCATTTCATTATATTATAGTAGACACATAGCCTTGCAGTATTACATATTATATACATATATATGTATATAAAGGTTAAAATAATGTTTGAAATTTGTGGCTCAATAAATAAATTGTGCAATATTTTGAGTATTGGAGAAGGCTATGTTTATTATTATTATTATTAGAAGCGCACAGAAATCACATTAACGTGATGGATATCAATGAGAAAATCCACAAGAGCTATGGGTGGGCACGAACCTATTACACAAGTGGGTACAGGAGTAGATGGCGTCTGACTTTCATCAGCAGGCTTAGAGCTTCTGCTTCCCATAGCTCAACATAAATCTTATCCTTGTAACCTACCCTGGAACACAGTTCACCAATTGATTTACATCCAGGTCCCCAACTACTACTGGGTGATTAGGTAAGGAGTCAACTCAGTCAACTCTTCCTGTCCAGGGCCCAAATCCCACCAGTGGTTTACAAAGCAAAGCAAGCAACTATTAATGAATGTGGAAGTTGGCGAGCGCCAAGCAGATTCACACTATCCTGAAAGATTTATTTCCATGAATTTATTGGCACTTACTTTTTACTATCAAGAGGGGTAATAAATCAATGAAGAATTTGCCTTGCTTATCTTTATTGCTCCTTCCTTCCCCATCTTCATCTTCTGCCTCCCCCATCTTTATTTCATCTTCCAACCTCCCCACATCTCTACCCACTTCCTCTACATTTTTTCTCTTGTTCGTTAGTTCCACTGAACAAATGGAATGAAATAGAGGAAAGACGGTTAATTAACGATGACCAACAACTCTGAAGATGGAGAAATGACAACGTTTTGGTCCATCCTGGACCATTATCAAGTATTATGACAATAACTTGATAATGGTCCAGGATGAACCAAAGTGTCATCACTTTACCTCTTCTGAGTTGTTTTGGTAATCGTTTGTTCAGCCATCTTGTTGGGATTTGTCGACTGCATATGTTAATCGACACTTCACATATAGATCATAATAATGCCATGCCACTGATAACAAAGCCCTAAAGGACTGAATTGAGCCTGGTACTTTTAAAGTGCTTAGTGTCCTTTCAGTAACTGCTTCTGATCACAGAAAACATACCGTACTTATGTTTACAATTTTCAGGATTTTGCCGATGAGGAACTTAGAATGGAAAAGTTCTGCTGCCGATTCAAGACTTTAGAAATTGCTTCCAGTTTCAAAGAGGCCTTCATGAAAGCTAAAGCCATTGCCAAGAAAAAAGAGGAAGAAAATAAAATGCAACAGGTAAGGTTTTACATTATGACAATTTCTATTATAAACTCTGTGCATTGTCTTATAATAGTTTGAGAAATTGAGTGAAATGTTTGAATTAACAAATGAAGGCTTACATTTTATTATTGTACATAGTGCCTCAAGTTTTATGCTTGATGAATTATTCGGTGGAGCAGAACAGTTATTTGCAAAGCAACATCATGCCACATTGTTTGCTTTCAAGTACAAATTTAGTGTTAATCTACCTAAAATTCCGATAGCAATTGCATGAGGCTACCACAACTCGATTTGGAAATTACTTGGGTCAGGCTGCACCTTGCTTGTGATAACAAAATAGTGGCCACTAGAGCATGGCCTTAAATAAACCTTAGATATGAATCTTTGTACTTTTATATGCTTGTCTCGGTTGGCAAGTTGTGCAGTAAATTGATCAGTATCATTTGGCTGTTATGGTGACAGCAAAAGGATATTAATCATGCTTGCTCGCCTGAAATTGTTCATTCACATAAGTTCACAGCTTGCCTTCTTTAGAGTCAAGCTGAGGTAGTTGGAGTAGGAGCTGCGTTTCCACAGGAACAGAGAATCCCAGAGCCTCTACCCCACTTGTACATTACTTCTTGACTGTGGCGAGAGTCCCCAAGGAGCCCGTCATCACTTATTATTATTATTTGATTATTTAACTATCCGAGAAATTAATAATTTTAGACAAGCGGATTTCAGAAGTGAAAGGGCTTTCCTACATTAATTCTAAAATGTCAACTGATTTAATGGGGAAGGTGACACATAAGATAAATCCTTTTCAAGATTTATGCAAATTGCGTTGAACAATTCTTCCCACATGGGAAGGAAGAAAAAACAGGCTAATCCTTCACTGCACTGTGCTGGGAAGAGAACTGCACAGAACATGAAAGGCACAGGGAAAATATGACTTGAGAAACACTGGTAATTTATATAAACTAGGTACGTGTAGCGGAGAGGCATGTCCAAAGAGCTAGATTTTCATATACTTTGATATATTGTCTTCCTGCCCCCTGCTTACCTTGGAGAGCATCCGATTTGAATACCTCGATTGCAGTATAATTTATTAATAAGATGTAGTTTTTGAGCTAATGAGCATAGCTCATTAGCAAGACACAAGCATGTCTTGTAATACTGGTACCACTTCCTTGATCCACTTGAAGAGCTGTTACATGAAAGCTGTTTTTGTCTGTTGACACAGATGCCAGCGCATGCCTGGTATTTTTTTAACACCTTCCTTAATCACAAAAGCTTATAGGAAAATTGTTTACCTTCACAGTTCTTATGAAAGTGGAGAAGTCAAATTTTGAAAGCCAGTTGGTTAAGGTACCAGTGTTAAGGAATAAGTAAGACAGAAAATCATTGTTGGTGCTACAAAGGCTGGCAAATTTGAGAGATGTACATTATTGAGGATGTAAATGAATGGGAAGTGTGTATGTGGCCCCCTATTGAAACTACCTGGGTGTTGTCAGAGAGTATTAACTTGGTAGCATACATGGTGAATAAAGAGGATGAGCACATATTGACGACAGAGTAGAGGTAGAAACTAGCGAGATTTGGTTGCTATTTTGCAGGAACTGAATGTTGAGAAAACGTCTAACAACAATACCTGCTTTATAATTTTATTTTTGGTGGTTATAAAAAAGTTATCTACATTCGTAGGGTATAGTTATCTACTCTATACAACTATAGTATGGTATATAAATCCTTAATTGTTATGAGTTTTGCTTTATTGATTTAACTTGTCCTTCAGGATGCAAATGCAGTACCCAAGGAAGCAAGTGATGAGACAACACCTGCAGCAGCAGCAACAAAACCCACTTCACTAGCAGATATGTTTAAACCATCTGCAGGATCCTGGAGCTGTTCAACCTGCCTAGTGTCCAACACTCAAGAGAAGACAAAATGTGCGGCTTGTGAAACACCCAATCCCAATGCACCTAAATCAGAGGAACCACTTCCTGAGGCCCAAACACAGTTTGGTAAGATATCAACAAAATACACTATTCACTGAATAGCCTGCATGTATGCTCTAATCCTTGGCCCTTAGGGTTTCTATTTTCCACCCTTCACCCCCAAATATATATATATTTATATAACAAAGTTGAGTTAATTATTAGTTATCCCAGGTACTTGAAATTATCTTTGGTTTTGTTATATTTTTAATGCCAGTTTCTATTCAGTATCTCTGTTGGCCCATTGTGCTTATATGAAATATTAAATATCTAAATTCGATTGCAAGTAGTTGCTATTTAAAGAGCAATTTTGTTATATATATACTTATGAGCCTCATTGTATGGTATTCAATTTATCTTATGATCTTAAAGGCGAGGTTAGTTTCGGTAATAGGCAGTTAATCTTTTATTTATTTATTTGGAAACTGAGGAGAGTTTTACTTTCATGTTCTATGATACTAAAATGCATCGTCTGATTGATATTCATAAACAGTCTTGATACCGATTGATATTCATCCCCATTGTGCATTATCTGTTAGTTTGTTTTTGCTTTCATTAGCAAACATTTTGACACCAAATTTATAGCTATAACCCAACAAATAACTGAGGAAACTTACTGGTTGTAAACATTTTTCACATCGCTGAGGCAGGAATGTTTATATTCAGAAATGCACAGTGGAGCTCGACTGTTTAAAGTGTAGATGCTTAAATATCAATGACTATGGAGTGTGAGATCTTGCTACTTGTACATAATGCAGTTTTAAATCTCTTGATGGTTCAGGTCTGATGGTCAAGGCCTACTCTATTTTGAAGTTGAGAATGGAAGTGGCATCAACAACCACTTTTGATGTGTTCCACTTTCTGACCAACAATGCGTAGGATTAGTGTACTAAATCTTATTTAGACTCGCTTGCAATTACTTTTGTTGAACTTTGTTTGAAGTGGCTACACTTATTTTTTATGTCTATTCCCCTCAGTATCATGTAGGTTTTTTAAATTCCTTTTTGTATTGTATATTGTTGTATATTCTAGTACTAATCAAATATAAACTGCAAAAGTTGTCCATAACAGAAGGGTAGGATGGGTAGACATGGTGTGTGAGAGGAAGCTGGAATTGAATGCAAACAATACAGAGGCTGTAGTAAGGTAGAGGGAATGTTTCTCTGTAATGTGAGATAATGGGCGTCTCACTATTCACCTGGTCCATTGGACCTATTTACCTGTAGTCTAGAGGGAATTTTAAGTAGAAACTAAACACTTGAAAAATAAATACTGCAGATGGGGGATGTATCTAGCTGCTTCTGCAAGAGATATTTTCTTCGGGATATTTAATATCTTAAGCTGTAAATATATATTTAGTCATTGGCTTTGCAATTGAATGGATACTCCGGAACAATTGGTTGCTTGGATTGATGTTGGGTCTTGTGAAGTTGGGCAGCATTGAGCATTGTTTGAGGGGCAAGAAGTACCTGTCTTAACATTAGCATTGATTTATCATAAGGTGCACATGCACTTTCTTGTTACTTTATAAACTCTTCATTATGATCAAAGTTTGACCATCTTTTTCTGCATACTTTTCAGCATCTTTCAAGTTTTCTCCATCAAGTAGGAATGGGGGTGCCTCAGCTTTAACCAGCGGCTTCAAATTTGTTGCGTCACCCTTGTCCTCGAATGTAACGAGCACCCCAACTACCACTTCATCGTCAATATGTATGTTACTAATCATTTGATGTATTTACTTGTGAAACATTCTGACACTTTTGAAAGTGAAATACAATATTACCAGTTTTGGTGTTTAAGTGTAAATAATTTATAGTTTAATTATAATAATCTAAAGTCTTTCAATCAGTTGATAATTTGTGTATCATATTGTTTTCTGCAGTTGCATTCAAATTTGGGCTTGGCACAACTACAACCAGCACCCCGACAGCCAGCATAATCTCTAATACAACTCCGGTTACCTCGGTTGAGCCAACTTGCGCCACAGGTGCTTCACTAGCTGCCGTGACTACGCCCGATACATCCAAGGATGGTAGCAAGCTTACTTTCCATGGCTTTACCTTCACCACCAGCCCATCATTCAAACCAGAGAAGGTAGAAGAGGCTCAACAGAAGCCTCCAGAGGATGAGAAGAAGAAAGATTCCATATTTGCTGGGTTTTCATTTGGTTCAAGTGCAGTTAATTCTGCAACCACAGGTTTTGCCTTCAGTGCTCCTAAAGCTGAAGCTAGAAAGGAAGGAGATAAGACTGGTGAGTAATGAGTGAAAGATAAGGAATGAATTACAAATTATCTTGGATTGTAACTTTTTCACTGGGTATTTGATAAGCACTTTTAAGGAGGGTTAAGTGTGTTGTTTGAAAGATTAAGATTCTTTCAAGTTGAGTAAACTTATGAATTAATGTTAAAGAATAAGGTAGATTCTAGAGAAGGTGTTTGGAGGTGGCAGTGGTAGAATTCATACGATAATACCATCTAGAGGTATTATCACCAGTCTGATAGACTAGTGATACCTCCCTCAATTGATTAAATTCAGGACATATTTTGTTTTTATGTATTTGCTTTTTATTCTTAATTTATTTGCTTGTTTTGTGCCAAGATACAAAACTCAGAAAAATTGTATTCATAAAAGTGCAAGGTCAATACAAGTATGTTCATTTCTGCAACTACTTTCTGTAATGTTTTCTTATTTTCTGCACTTGTAATTTATCAGGGTAGACCTTTGGATGTAATGTGCACTATTGTTCATAATTGCATGATATTTCAGATGGCAGTGCAACTAGTGGAGGCCTATTTGGCAATTCTGCATCTGGAACAATGCTATCCTTCGCAGGTCTGGCCAGCAACACTACTTCACCCTCCAACTTGTTCACTACTAAGAACACACAAGCCGTGAGTTACACATGTTCATTTAAATGGAGCTGGTAACAAGTGAAATGTTGTCTTGCTTTACATTATTTCCATTTTAATTTAAGACAAATAATCCCATTTGTATTATTCTTGTGGGTGTGGCATTACAGTAAATGGAATATTGAATGTATTGATAAATATTGTTAATGTATTACAATACAATGCTAGTATTGAAGCATAAAAGATTGAGGGAAGGCAGTATGGGGGAGTTGGCGGGAAATCAACCCGTCCTCTTAAAAATGTCAATTTTGGCTGGTATGCGCGCTATGGCCAAATTTGGACGTAATTTGAAATGAAATACTCACAAAGTGATGTACTGTTCCGTTTTTTGTTTGAGTCGTCCGGCTTATTCGGCAAGCTTAGAAAAGGATTCTTTCAATTAACGTTTTTCATACCATTTTGAAACTGCATTTCCTGCCCACCTAACCTATCAGAGGACCCTTAACTTACTGTTGGAAAAAAAAAAATCCCAAATTTATATATTTTTTTTTTTTTTCTAGTTAGGTCCATATTCGGCCATACGGGCAAACGGCCAAAAGCGACGGTTTTTTTTTTAAGAGGACAGGTTGGGGAAATATGTCCGAGATGAACAAGAAAAGTTTTGTAATCGGTGAGGGTAGCAAACAAATTAAAAACTTGCATGAAGTTATTAAAGAAACCTAGATTTGTAGTTTAAGAGCAAGCATGATTACATTAGAATGTTGGTGTATGAAAGCTCTATGTACAAGAGGTCTGTCAGGGCTGTACATCTATTTATCACTTCATAATTGCAGCTTAGTACACCCTTCTCTGGGAGAATAGATTACTCTAACAGGGTAATAATTATTATTAGAATAATATGTATTATGAGCTCAATGTTTACTTTTTTGTTTTCAATGGGTTAAGCATTAAGTAGGTGAAGTTCCAACTTTGTAGAAGTTTCATGTAGCCATCTATAATTTGCAAAACATTGATTTTTTTCTCTCTGCAGATGGAACCAAAAGCACTTTTTGGAGGTGGCTCTTTAGGGGTGAAGTCACCATCTAAGGATGATGAAGACAAGGTAGATGAGTATGAACCCCAGGTGGACTTCCAGCCAGTGATCCCTATGCCTGATCTAGTTGAAATCAAGACTGGTAAGTCACTTGCTCTGTGGCTGATGAGTAGGCTAAAGATGTATGCTACATAAATATTTAAGTCTTCAAGATTCATTTTAACTAAATGAATTGGCCATAATACTAGATAATACAAAATATTGCAAAATACCATACATAGCCACGCAAGTTAAATCACCCAATTTGCTTACTAATCTCTTTCAATTTAGTTGAACTTGGCTTTCAAGTTAGTTAATTGTATTTAGTGCTCCTGTTGTACCTAATCTATGAATAAAGGACTACCTATGAAGGACATTACAATCTTCCCAGGCATATGCATACTTTGTAATTGATGCTAAGGAAGCACTCCTAGATTTCTTTAGTTAATAATTTGCAACTTATCTTGCAGGTGAGGAAGAGGAGGAGAAGTTGTTCTGTGAGCGAGCCAAGTTATACAGGTTCGAAAATGAGTCCAAGGAATGGAAAGAACGGGGTGTTGGAGATCTCAAGATATTAAAAAGTATTTCCTCTGGAAAGGTTAGTCAGAAGTTAATTTTTTTTTTACTGAAATTATTGAGGTCTGGCTAATAGGAAAGATTGCATTGCAAATGTCATTTGATATCCTTAAGGCCTTAAATGTATTACTATTTAGTTCTTTTCCTGGCAGATGCCTTCAAAGTCACTGTGAAATGTGGTAGAGATAATGGAGAGTTGTTAGGCTAATATATTGAAGTACATTACTGTAATACTCGACTTTCTCTTCATGGCAAGATGATCAAGAATTCTACAGCCAGCCAGATACAGATAAAGTATACCTAAGAAATTGTTTTTTGTTTTTTAGGTGCGCATTTTGATGCGTCGAGAACAAATTCTTAAGGTATGCGCTAATCATTTCCTGACACCAGAAATGAGGCTTTCACCAATGTTGACATCAGATAAGGCCTGGGTGTGGGCTACACATGACTTTGCTGATGAAGAAATGAAGGAAGAAAAGTTTGCAGCCAGGTTCAAAACACATGAATTAGTGAGTTAGCCAATCTGGCAATTTTGTTATTACAGTATGACTACCAAGCATTATAAACGCTTTAGTTTTTTTTTTATTTCTTTAATTGGTAGAGCTTCGTCTGGCAAAAGTGTGTTGCATATTCATAGAATCGTATCTAGAGGCCAGATAAGAAGTAATTCGCTTGATATAATTTGGAATAAAATTGAGATGTCAACTGTCAGTTTCTCATTCGGTTAATAATGTACATATGCAATATATATTTAGATGTGTTGACCAGACCACACACTAGAAGTTTAAGGGACGACGACGTTTCGGTCCGTCCTGGACCATTCTCAAGTCGATTGTGATGAGTAGGTAGAGACAGGCAATAAATAGGCAAGAGAGAGCTGAGGAGGAAAGTAAGGTGTGTGGTCTGGTCAACATACTTCAGCTTCGTTATTGTGACTCATCGCCTGCATATTTAGATGTTATTTATAATCTATTTATTTTTCTTTTATATAGGCCCTGAGTTTCAAGGAAGCTTTTGAAAAGGCCCAAAAAACCTTGTGTGTCGAATCGGTAACAAATATATCATCGTGCACATCTTCAGAGCCAGTCCCCACCACAACTACATCCTTAGCAGCTATGTTCAGACCAGCTGCTGGATCATGGGAATGTCAGACATGTTTAGTTCGTAACCCTGCAGAGAAGAATGTATGCCTTTCATGTTCTGCAAACAAACCTGGATTTGAACCTCCCAAGGATTTCATGCCTAAGTTCAGCTTTGGAGTAGTCTCCCAATCAAGTGAAAAGGATTCTGGAGTTCCTCTAGAGAAGAGTAGTGATGTGAAGCCATCTTCACTTGCTGCTATGTTCAAACCAGCAACTGGATCTTGGGAGTGTGGCAGCTGTTTGCTTCGTAATGCAGCAGAGGTTGTGAAATGTGCTGCCTGTGGAGAAGGTGGTCCTGCTGCTGCTGCTGTTGAAAGTAAGCCACCATTTGCCTTTGGCATGAAAATCAGTGAAGTGGTATCACCATCCACAATAACAGGTGGTGGAAGTTTCAGCTTTTCCACCACAGAAAGCAAACCAGCATTCTCTTTTGGTGTTCCACAAAATTCAAGTCAAACGTTATCTGCTGCAACTTCTCAGTCTGCGTTTACATTTGGTGCCCTAGGCAAGACGACCCAAGAAATCGCAAGTCCATCGGAGATTAAGCCTGCATTTTCATTTGGAACTTCATGTGACAAATCAAGTAAACCATTCAGTTTCACGTGGCTGCCAAAAAACACAGCAGCAAGTGACGTGTCATCTTCCTCTTCCTCCTCCTCCTCTTCCTCGTCGTCTTCTACCACGTCTACTGTTTCTGCTACATTCTCTACAGGACCTATAACAATTCCTAAAAGCACTCACGAAGATCCCACTACACCAGCAAAGGATGAAAAGTCTGGATTTGTATTTGGTAGCCCAGGAAAATATGAGTTTTCCTTTGCTGGAATTAAATCTAAATCCCCACGCTCAAGAGATATAAGTTTGTGTGAATCTGAAGATGGTGTTCTGGAAGAGGATGATGGCGATCACCTATACTTTGAGGTAAGTTTGATAATAATCATGCTAAAGAAGTTATGAAAAAAAAAACTGACTGGAATACAAAAAAATTATTAAAAATTTGCAATTCAAATAATAATTGGGCCATATGCTTTGCAGCATTAAATAGTAGAATGAAAGCGTAGCACATAATTAAAAATAGGATCTACAGGATGCTTGACAAATGTTGACCAGAAACTGTGTTGTGTACAGTGTTTGTAAAACATGGCCTAAAAACAGTCAACATGTATATAAATGACTGGCAAGCTGAATGTGTTCTAGTGGGTATCAGGCAGATGTAAATAATACATGTTTCTCTGGTTAATGCAGCCTGTCATTCCCCTTCCGGAGAAAGTAGATGTGGTGACAGGAGAGGAAGATGAAGATGTACTGTATTCCCACCGTGCAAAACTGTTCCGCTTAATCTCTGGAGAATGGAAGGAGAGGGGTCTTGGCGATATAAAAATCCTTGGCCATAAGCAGGTATAAGTATTTTCTTACTTCATATTTCTGGTGCTGTTGACAAGATTTGTGATTATCTTGGGAGTATGGAAATATATTTTAATTAATGTTTTTTTATTCAGACTGGCAAGATTAGGTTACTGATGCGTCGAGAACAAGTTCACAAGATTTGCCTGAATCACTGCTTGACTAAAGATATGGAGTTCCGCAAGAAGGATGACAAAACATTCTACTGGGCAGCATTAGACTATGCAGAAAGTAATCCTCAGAATGAGACATTTGCTATTCGGTTTAAAACGCTCGAGATTGCATCCGACTTCTTTAATGCCATAGCTGATGCCAAGGTAAGGTTTCTCATTTTATGCAGATATTTTGGATTATTTTTGCAATTATTAATAGTTGGTCTTTCAAGTGTTGAAATCAGGTGCTGAATTAAAACTGCATAAATATAAGAAATCCATTATTGCAAGTTGATCCATAAAATACTAATAACAATCATAAGGTGAAACTAATTATTTGAAAGTTCTAATTCACTTTTGTCCCTACTAAATATAAATTGCATTTTGAAACAGAAAAGTTTGGAACCCAGTTGTCATGGTAGGCAGTGTGTGTGTGTTTAACTTATCCTGATTGTTTATCCCGTTAAGTTGTCACGTGCCCATCTTTTGACTGTCGGTGACCAGTAACTTGTTGCTCATGGCCTCAGGGCCTGGTCAGACACACTTGGCCACAAGGCCTTTGAGCCACAGAACCTCCACAAGGTAGCCATGATTAGAAACCACATTTTGTATTCCTGCATATTGTAGGACCAAGTTTAGTTAATGAATTGCCTGTACCCAATTAGGCAGTGTAGCATTTAATACTATAAACATAAAAATGTTTATAGTATTAAATTTGAATGCATGTCAGGAGTCAAAGTGGGCAGTGTATTAATGATATTGTTGTTTTTCAAGGTAAAACTGGGAGGAACAGCTACACGTTTGCTAGCTACTACATCAACCCCAGTGAAGCAAGAGGAGGAGAGCAAAACAGGAATCTTAAAAGAAACGTTGGAAATGTCTAAGACCTTAGCATCACCAGTACCACCACAACCTTCCCCAGTTGTTGCTGCCCCGGCTGATTCTACTACTCCAGTTTCTACTCTAACTAAGCTGATTGAGCCTCCACTTGGAGGACTATCTGGAGATTCTAACTTTGGGCGTAAGTTGTCTTGCAAATTGTATTACTGTATTTGAAAAGGCAATCCCTAGTATCAATGCTTGGTTATAATACCAATTATACTAATGTCAGATGTGTGTTTTGCACTTTAAATTTAAAGACATATTCTTGTAAGAGTGTCAAGTCATACCAGGGGCTCCCAAGTAGCCATAAATAGGTAAAACACAGGAAAGTTTGAGAGTGGATGGAATATTATGCAAGGTAGGTTCAATTTGGCTGAGACAGATTATGTAGCATGTGGTTTCATTTAGGGGAATAACAAAAGCGATTGATTTCTGGGAACTTATTACCCTTGTATAAGAGCAAAGGTTATAAAAATGTGTAGATAAACTATGGACAAATAGCTTGGTTATTATTTTAGGTGTACTGTATATGATATTGGTAAATAGAGGAGGCAAGTGTAAGACTAATTGGCAGAGCTGTATAGTTCAAGGATGATCGTGCATTTGTTGCTCTGATGCCTGGTTTTAAATTTATGCATTCTGTGTTAGTTTTCTTAAGAAAAAGCCTTTGGGATTTGATTGCATTCCTGGCAAACATGATTTCATAATCTGTTTTTGCTTTTGTTTTCCATTTAAAGTTGAACTTTTCATTTTCACACTCTTATTAGGGTGGTCTCTCCTCTTTCATATCTCTAATATGTGCCTTTGTTTTATTGTTAGAAATCTTACTTAATTTGCAATCTTTATCTGAATTAGTCTGTGTGGGATATTGCTTTTTCTAAGATAATTAGTGTTGGCTGTGCTGTTCTTCGTCCATTGTAGTCACTCATCCCAGGTCTGTTTCTCTCTAGGTGTGGGCTGCATCTTTCAGCCATTTTCCCCAGTCTACTCAATTATGATAGATTTGGTCATTGTGTTCTGAAAATAGGTTGTATTCTCATTGACAAACATGGAAAACAGTATAACATTAAATTATGACAAATTTCAAATGCATATTTCAGTATAAAAAACTGAATGGAGGAGAGAACACAAGTCATTTCTTATTAATAATAATAAAGGCAGTTAAAGTTCTCCAAATGTCAAAAGTCTAATGTTCAGAGAGCACAACAAATTTAACAGCAAGGAAAATATTCAGAGCAGGTATGCATTACAAGTGATGGTAGTTTTCAAAACACTAGTCCTGTGTCGTATAAGATACTTTTCAATTTTTACATCCCCTCGAAAGGCAAGCAAGATAGCAGAGCTAAAAAATTACAGATTCTAGATTGTATAGATTCAGTAAAGCACTTGAATAGTGATCGAGATCCTCTCATATTCACATGGAAAATACTAGATGGTTAGGTTTTATTGTTCTGTGGATTTAATAATTGTATCATAAAAATATGCTCACCATATTTTTGAGTATAGTAATGGTCCGCACTTATATAAATTTATCTCGTCATCCATTATTGAATAATGTTGCGGCAAAAAACCAATCAGACATTGAAATAGTTAGGTAATATTATCTTAAGGCAATTTCTGCCATACGGTTTGGCTGGAGCCGACCGGCCAGGATGTATATCATGCCAGACTTACAAAAATACGTCACGTACGATTATTTTTTTCTCCCAGTGATCAGGGAATGCATTTTAACAATACAGTATTAGAAGGAAATAAGTAGTTTGAATTTTGTATTGCACCTGGGGTGTTATCTATTAATGGCTGTGTCTCCAAAGGGCTTGCATGCCTGCCACATTCTTGACTGGAAGACTATATCATTAATGATACTGGGGGGAATATACAGTGAATTTCTCATTCCATATGAAGGCAAATGGGGGAGGGGGAGGAAAAGGAGATGGGGTGTAAACTTGAAACAAATGTGCACATGATATACAAACTTATTCATGTGCAACAAGTGAGACCATCTTTGAGCAGAAGTCTATGAAACCATCTTTAGTCACAGCTATGAGAAGATATAACAGAGCACTATAATTTTGAGAGGTATTAATGTGCCATATAACACAATGAGTCAGGGCCCGATATCTTTATTTCACTTTCCTTAGGCACATTTAGATAACACTCGAAATCCTTTGCATATTAATTCATTTTAATTCATCGCTGTGAGGAGGGGCAGAAAGAGGACCACTCTAGAAAGAGAACGGAGACGACTGTACAGGAGAAGGAAAAAAATAACGGAAATGCTTCGGCAGACACAACTATCACAAGCAAGGAAAACAAGCCTAAGCAGGGAGATTGAGGAAATAGAACAAACGTTGAAGCGATCATATGAGTCTAAGGAAATGGAATTGGAACAGAAAGCTATACAAGAGATAAGGAAAAATCCAAAATATTTTTTCACATACGCAAAATCAAAATCCAAAACCTCGACCAGTATTGGACCGTTAATTACAAATGAAGGTACGTACACAGAGGACAACAAAGAGATTAGTGAAATTCTAAGAAGCCAGTATGAGGCTATGTTTAGCACACCAATAAACAACATGAAAGTTGATGACCCAGACAGCTTCTTTATGAATGACATTCAAGCTGCAGATAATATAACGGATATTACCACAAACTCGGAAGACTTTGAAAGAGAAATTGATAATATGCCTATGCACTCAGCTCCTGGGCCTGACTCATGGAATTCAATATTCATAAAGAAATGTAAAGTACCAGTAGCGAGAGCACTCAGCGTAATATGGAGAAAGAGCCTGGATACAGGGGAGATACCAGCAGCACTTAAATCTGCAGATATAGCTCCGTTGCACAAGGGGGGGAGTAAAGCCTTGGCAAAAAATTATAGGCCAGTTGCACTAACATCACACATAATAAAAGTGTTTGAAAGAGTGATTAGGAATCAAATTTCTAGTTTTATGGAAAACAATGAATTGCACAATCCAGGACAACATGGATTTAGAGCGGGAAGATCCTGTCTGTCACAGTTACTCAACCACTATGACAAAATCACAGAAGCCCTAGAAGAAAAGCAAAATGCAGATGTTGTATACACAGACTTTGCAAAGGCGTTCGACAAATGTGACCATGGGGTGATAGCTCACAAAATGAGGTCAATGGGAATAACTGGAAAAGTAGGACGCTGGATACTCAATTTCCTGTCGAACAGAACACAAAGAGTAACAGTCAATCAGATAAAATCAAGTCCAAGCGATGTTAAAAGCTCTGTACCTCAAGGTACAGTCCTTGCACCGCTACTGTTCCTTATTCTCATATCTGATATAGACAAAAATACACGCCACAGCTTCGTGTCGTCCTTTGCAGATGACACAAAAATCAGCATGAAAATTACCTCTGCTGAAGACATTGAAAAACTACAAGCAGATGTCAACAAAGTTTTTGATTGGGCAGAAGAAAATAACATGATGTTTAACAGTGATAAATTTCAGGTACTCAGGTACGGCAAAAATGAGGATCTGAAACATAATACAGGGTACAAAACACAATCGAATCTTCCCATAGTAGAAAAACAGCATGTCAAGGATTTGGGAATAATGATGTCCGACGATCTAACGTTTAGGGAGCATAACCAAGCAAATATCGCGTCAGCCAGAAAAATGATCGGATGGATTACGAGAACTTTCAAATCCAGGGATCCCATCACAATGGTTGTACTCTTCAAGTCACTTGTGCTTTCCCGTCTCGAGTACTGCTCAGTACTCACTTCCCCCTTCAGAGCAGGAGAGATTGCTGAAATAGAGGGAATACAGAGAACATATACGGCACGCATAGACGAGATAAAACACCTAAATTATTGGGATCGTCTCAAAGCTCTCCAAATGTACTCTCTAGAAAGGAGACGAGAGAGATACCAAATAATATACACATGGAAAATACTGGAGGGTCAGGTCCCAAATCTACACAGTAAAATAACAACGTACTGGAGTGAACGATATGGAAGAAAATGCAAGATTGAACCAGTGAAGAGCAGAGGTGCCATAGGCACAATCAGAGAGCACTGTATAAACATCAGAGGTCCGCGGTTGTTCAACGTCCTCCCAGCGAGCATAAGAAATATTGCCGGAACAACCGTGGACATCTTCAAGAGAAAACTGGACTGGTTTTCTAAGAGAAGTTCCGGATCAGCCGGGCTGTGGTGGGTACGTGGCCCTGCGGGCCGCTCCAAGCAACAGCCTGGTGGACCAAACTCTCACAAGTCGAGCCTGGCCTCGGGCCGGGCTTGGGGAGTAGAAGAACTCCCAGAACCCCATCAACCAGGTATCAACCAGGTATTTTGACCAAAAACGGGAAAAAGCTTTAATTTGCTAACACTTTCACTGCCTGATGATTTGGCTGCCTGATACAGCCAAAATACGGAGTATGCCCGGTGATGCAAATAGGCATAAATATTTTTAAAAATTGTAGAAATTCCATTTATTGTCCGAATACTATGGGGCTTGTTTTAAAATGTGTGCCAGTTTCTTCCCATTCTCTGTATACGTCACGTGGCATCCTGACCCCGCCGTGTGGACGCCCACCCACGCTGGAGGCTCACTGTTCTCGTGACAGCTGCGGCCTCCCCTCAAGTATAAAAGTTTCCCTAGTCTGGTTATTTTATCACGAGTGTTTGTTGTTACCGGCTTTATAAACACTGCAAATTGACTCCCAGATGGATACTCGTCAAAAACAGAGCCAATCTATGATGAAAGCATTGAAAGAAACGCATATGAGGGTAAAGTTAGTTTTCGGCAAAAGTATAGAAAAGTGAGACTTGTGTGCCTAAATGCACCTTTACAGCATTCTATTGCGAACAATTTGATACCAAATTGGACGACGTAGCACGAAACTTTAGGTGAGAAAGCTAAAATGAGTATAAACAGTTGTGGGTGGTGGCGAGTTCGCGCACACTGCTCGACCTACTTTCAGTGCGGGGCGGGTTGCCCGCGGGCCAGCAAAGTGTTAAAACGAAAACTTGAAAAGAAAAAATTTATTAAATTGAACAGGCAAGTTTAGTATTAACCAGACAGCTTAGTTTAATAACAGGACAGCTTAATTTGCAGAAGGATTTGGGATACAAATAAAACATGGCATTACATGCATAAAAACTGGGCATTATTTTCATGGAAGATATAAATGTAACGAGTAAATTTTTTAATGCAATGAGTCGTAGGTTTATTTTAAATCTACCTTGTAGATCATTTAGAATGTAGTCAGATGTTTTATTGTTAATTGCAATTTATGGGAAAATAAAGAGGCCATGCAATGGGAAATATGGGTAATATTAACCAATTTAGCATACTTTTAATGTTGTAAAATTCTTCACTGCTTTATACACACTACAACATCTTGAATTCATACAGGATCCCCTGCCTCCATATTTGGAGTATCAGGAGCGCCTTCTCGATCAATAACTGGGGAAACCACAACATCCTCATCGTCAGTATTTGGGGGAACAGTAACGTCCTCATCATCCTCAATATTTGGGGGAACAGTAACGTCCTCATCACCCTCAATATTTGGGGGAATTGTAACATCCTCATCACCCTCTATATTTGGGGGAGCTGCAAAATCATCATCAATATTTGGAGGAACACCAGTATTTGGTGGAAGCAGCATCAATACTGTGCCCGCTTTCACTACCAATGTGTCAACCAACTTCTCCTTAAAGACACCAGCACAGCCGAATGTGCAAAATGTAACCACAGTCAGTCGTGGAGCTGGGGGCTCATCACGTAAGTCTGTTAGACATGTTCGTGTTTTAACCCTTTATTATTTTTCCTTGTGGTTACTACATTTATTTTTTTGGGAAGTGACAAGAAAAGTTTGACTAATTATAGTTTGGTCAATTGAACACTATTCTTTCGTTTTGACTTTTACATAGTTTTTATTTAAAATTTTACACATTGGAAATGTGCCAAGTGATGAATCCCCCATCCCCCCCCCCCCCTTTTTTTTTCTTCTTTTATTCTTCACTGCTTTGTTGAGAGGGAATAATACGTAGTAGGACTTTTGACGCATGTGTATAAAGGGAAAATGTAATTAATAATGTATTTTTGTTTAGGAAATATAACCAAAAGTATATAAGTATATTGCATTTGTTCCTGTGCTTTATTTTAATTTTTTTAATAACTATTTGATAATTACATATTTTGTAAACAATAGTGTAATTTTGAGGAAATTCCTTAAAATAATTTAATTGGTTACTTCTAGGGTGATTTCAAGTCTATTGTAGTTACTCTAGCACAGTAGTACACTGATTTTTCAGATTTTATATATCTAGTCAGCTTATAGAAGTTTAATTTTCCTAGCTAGTACTTGAATACAAAAATGAATGGTTAGACATCTTAACACTCGTATTGCGCTGATGCACTATGCATCAGTGTTTGGTTACTTCTCCAAATGCACTCTAGAACCCTACAAGACTTTGCAAATATTGCCATGTGCACCTTTTTGGGGCTTTGTAATGATTTTCTGTAGGAAAATCTGCTAACATTACTAATGTTGCAGCAAAAGAGATTACTTGTAACACTATCGTGAAACGGCAAAAGAAAAGAGGAGCAAAGTCATTGCTGAAGTTGATGCTGCAGTGTCCATTGTGAAGGTTCAAAAAATAATTAAGTTTTTCTGGCAGCTATTTGCTTCTATTTACCATACAGTATCTATCACAGTAACACCCAATAACTTAAAAGGACCATATACTTCCTTTAATATATTGTCTCCTCAGTCTTATGGTTTATTGCCTTGCATCTGCACCTGTTGTTTACATTTCACTTCCTGACTCTTTATGTTGCGAACACACATGCTTCTCGACTGATCCATTTATATGGCTGTCTTGTTTTAATGTAATTACCACACTATAGTTTTATAACTGTACATAATGATTCAACACTGCCACTCCTTCACACAGCACTCTGGTAACTTATATTACTATCTTATTTCCTTCCCTGATTAAATTAACACTTTGGCGTACCCCGCGCGCCACCCCTCAACTGTGCGATATGGGACCCAGGGTGTCACGGGAGCGCGTGTAAATTCTGAAAAGTGTATACTCTCTTCAACTTTGTCACCTTAATTCTCGTCCTACGAGATTAAATTTTGTATCATTGTGTTCGCAATAGAATTCTCTACAGCACTAAATGCATATAAACTCCAAAAGCCCGGCTAATGACCCGCAGCAAACAGAAAGTGCGAACGAGTTACCCAGGAGCGCGCAAACGCGATAAAATGTTCTCACTATTTTCACTCTGGTCACCTCAATTTTCGTCCTAGGTCTTTCATTTTGGTCTCAATGGGTTCGCAATAGAATTCTCAAGAGGAACATTAGCATATAAAATAAAAAACCTGGTCACGCTCCAACCGCCGACGAGTTGAAGACGGGCCACGCGTTATCCGCAAGTGAGCACTCGGACGCCTTCCAGCTACACTCCGAATTCCCGCCCTTTTCAAGCCTTTCTTTCGCAATTTTCTTCCTGGAAGGGCCTTGTTCATGATCACTATCCATTGTGG
The DNA here is from genome assembly GCF_040958095.1 of Procambarus clarkii. Lineage (NCBI taxonomy): Eukaryota > Metazoa > Arthropoda > Malacostraca > Decapoda > Cambaridae > Procambarus > Procambarus clarkii. Next base: position 16,280,524 of record NC_091209.1, read on the forward strand.
AGTAAGCGTTGATAGTTTCTAAAGCCGCAGTAAGAAATATAGCCACGGAAAATAGCTGAAATGTTCACACGTTTGAGATGCGAGGGGAGGCGACATTGGTCACAACAGTGGAGCGAAAACAATGGGCCCACGGCATGTGCCAAGCCGTCTGAGGGCCACGAGGCTCAACAAAGAAAATGGGAAGACATCGGCGTGCATTTTAAAACCAGTCCCCAAAAAATTGGATAAAAACCTGATTTTTGGCGATTATTTAAAATGGATGACGCAACATTGCGTCATCCCCGGCATTACCGACAGTAAACGGATGACGCAATGCTGCGTCATGCCCGGGCGAAAGTGTTAAACATTCAACTCCAGTTGCACAATTTCCACATTTTGTAAACCGCTCGTCCTAGACATCGTAGAATTTTACAATGTCTGCAGAAGGCCAGAAATCGCAGAATGCTGTTGTACACTACATTAACACAAACGAGTCATTCATTATACCGTCAAATAAAACATTCACATTACTTCTTAAATAACTTTGTAATGGTGTTATCAGAACTGCCAGGTCCAAACATAATCACTCCAAAAGTTCCTTAACTAAGTTCCTTAACTAATCATATACATTTTCCTTAGTCTCTATAAGGCACCGTAAGTCTCTCATACATTCTGTTCAAGCTGTCTCGATGCAAATATCCATTTACTCACCCTCAACCATAGGCTCCACAGAACTTGATACACGATCAGTTCTGCAGTTCATTTTAACCAATACCAAAATGAATTAATGCCTTTTAATTTGTATTCACTGTTGTCTTAACTTTTTATATAGTAATACAAAGTGTTTTTGTCTACTCCTTTGACACGGTACCACTGTCCCATGCCAGCTGGCAAATTCTCATCACCTGAAGCTTTCTTTACTTATCTTCTAAACAAATGTATTTGCTTCTTTCATAGCTACATCAGCTGACATGCTCATTTCTCATGTCGTTCAGTCCAGTGATGTTCATATTAGAACATCTTTCATACTACATAATATAGCTGAGTAAATGTAAAATTATTAAAAGGATTAATGGTTTTAACGATTCACTGATCCACTCGACCCGTTTATTTTGCTAGCAGGTGCTCGAGAGCGAGTGTTAAATGTCGCATTAATTCTATATTTTGATTAACATATTCATGCATGTTGAGGCAACTTATATTGGTTCTTGTTGTAGCTACCTTAGATGTAAGCTTGTGAAGCACCTGAGTTTGTGCACATTGGAGTTACACTGCACTGTATTTGTTTTTAGTGTTTGGGGGAGCAACCTCAACGTCTACGTCCACAAGGAGCTCTTTTAGCTTTGGAGATAAATTCTCCTCTGAGCGCGAGACTACCGGTAAGCATCCAGCCTCCAAAAAATTTTAGTTTAGCTGTGGCTTGGTATTTTGCATGAATGCCATTGTACTTGACAAGTTTGCCATGTGGAAGCATTTTATACTCTCCATCCTTGAACAAGTTATTATAGTGTCACTAATCGCAGTGTGTGGGGAAAAAATACATAGTAATTAGATTTTCTGAGCAGTCCCCACATCCATGCCAAGCCATATGAAATGCTGGAGAATTTTCAATTTGACGTCGAGTGATATACAAGGCTCATTCATGTATTATGAAATGCCTTTCTATGTTATATTTGGTATAGCAGCACGAGTGAACCTACCCTAAGCCATAGGGGTACATGCTGCAGTCAGGTTATGGAGTACTACTGCTACTGTAAATAATGTGAGAGAAGCTTAAATGTGTTTCTGAGAAAACTTTGCAACTATACATATATAAGATAATAATAAAAATATTACAATTCCTTTGTAAATAATTAGATATATACTGTATACAGTGTTGTGTACATATAATGCCAGTGTTCTTTTTAACACTAGTTTGTCAACATGCTTAACCAATGCTAGCAAATGTTTTTGTTATAAATTTTTTCAAATTTTTATATTTATATTTTATCATTGCTAAAGCACAAAAGAATGGGTTTTCACTTGAATTTCTGGATGGTTTGAACATCTTGTGTTCAATAGAACAAACAAATGCTCATCACGGTGAGCATTGTTTGCCCAAGCAACAGCCAAGCCCTGCTATTGATGGTCTTAATTTGCAATCATCAAAATCTCTTATGGCACAAATGCGTTCCTGATCATTCTTGACGAGTGCCTTAGGCCTCGATATAAGTCAAAACGTGTATGAATACTCTCTGGCTTCTTGTCCCCAGACACAATGAATTTTATTATTTATTATTACTACTACTATTAGTACAGAACTTTTTCAAGGATGGGTTGGATCTTTTTGTTGCTGTGCAAAAACTGAGTCATCCTCAAACTCCTTCCACTTTACTATACTTGGTGCAAGTTACAGTATGGGAAACCTTAACTATGTCTACAGTGGGAATATATTTTGCATTTTTATTTTTCACAAGATACATGGGATCTATTTTGAATATTGATTTTTATATTTAATATATCATTACAGTACAGTGATGGTGTACATTTGATTAGTTAGATATTGTATGTAAATTGTATTTCAATTCTGACAACCTGGCATGAAAAGTTTGGTAAAGTGGATGTATGTTTTGTGAATAACGAGAGTGGCCCATTTAGTAGCAGACACCTTAGTATATCTGAAGCATACCTAGAGAGGGTTCCCGGAGTTCTGCTTCCTGAGCCCGGCCTTAGGCCAGGCTCAAACTTGGGATAACTTGGTCCAACAGGCTGTTGTTTGGAGTGGCCTGCAGGCCCACATATCCACCATAGCCTGGTTGGTCCAACACTTCTTGCAAGAACTTGCCTAACTGCCTCTTGAATAAATACATCCAACTTTGTTGTAACAATATTTCTAATGCTGGCTGGGAGGGTGTTGAGCAGCTGTGAATCTCTAATGTTCAGACAGTGTTCTCCGATTGTTAGTGGTCCGTCCCTACACCAGATACAGTATTTTGGTTGAATAATGTTAACACTTTTAGAATCATAACTGCTAAAGTGTTAACTGCCAAGTAGAATTTATTTGGGCCATGCATAAGTTTGTTCAAATGGCGGTCATCCATAATAGTTTCAGTGATATATAAAATGTCAGCCTTTTATAATTGTAGAATAGTTATTGTGACCACTAGCATACAATAAGTATTTATTCAGATTGTATTAATAGATTGTACTGTGTGTGTTAATTTAGCTAAATGGGTCTTAATAGTAAATTTTATAAATATTTATTCTATATTCTCTAGATGCTGTCGAAATCATATACGAGAAGAAGGCAACAGAGGAGCAAGTCGAGAAGGCACGGAAACTCCAGCTCCCAGACAACTTTTACTTGTATGAGGATGCTCCTCCCTGCCCAGGATGTCGTGGGTGCCAGGGTGACGAGGTAGACAAGGTAAAAACGGCTTCTGGTAATAAATGCCAACCAAACGTTAAAATTGTCAAATACATGGTATGGGGTTCGGAAAGAAAATTTTGTGGTTAGATGGTATTAAAACAATTTTAAGTTCTGGTTGCTGTAATTCCTAAGCTAAATGTCACCTGGTTTCACTTTGCACTCCAGTAATCTTTACACTGCACACCTAAAATTTGATTGATTTCCTGATGTCACGTTATATGAAGAAAAAAAATTAAATTTTAGTTTGGCCTCATTGATGTGAAGAAATTTTGATGTCGTATTCTGAGGGATAAATTTAAAGTTAACTATTTATAACGAATTTCTCCTCGATAAGTCTTGTACAATTTTTGTCATTTTTTGTGCATTAGTTACATTCACAAATTTTTTAATGTTACATCTTTATTGCATTTTCACCAATAATAATGCTTCCCAACCAAATTTACTAAAACTTGTGTAGTTACCCATATTATCCTCTATTTCAGTGTGTTTTCTATGGTATCTCCCTTTCTCCAATGTATATAATAGTGTAATTTTCAATAGGGCATGATCTGATCAACACGGAACATCCCCTTCTCTTACTCTTGTGGCATAATGCTTTTAATTTGGATAATGTCTTTTTAGTGAGGTACATCTTTCGATAATAATGGCCTTTACATAAATTGAATACCTGATCATGCAGGTGGTCAGTTCCTGTTTCTGGCCATGGCTGATTACTGGCATTTATGTCCCACATAGTATTAAGTTGCTTTTCTTTGAATCCACTTGACATTAAGATCTGGTAACCACTTATTGTTTTCCTTCTTTTTCTTTCTTAAGGGGGCATATCAAGGTGAAATTAAAAATTGTTCAATTTGCTTATAAATTTATTTATGAAATGGTTATAGAAAGGGCTGCAACTGGTCCAAGTTTCACCATCACACCCTAAACAGAAAAGGAGAAAAAAAATACACAACGTATTATGCAACGAATTTTCAACATTTTCAAATAATTTTAGGGACCACATTTGTCAACTAAAATCATTTCTATAACACTCGGATATTAAAATTAGCACATAATAAAGGATTGTAGTGATCAGTTTTATCAATAAAGTGTTTAGTGCAATAATATCATTTTTCAAAGTTACCCTTCCAAAAATATGCAATATATGATGTTTATAAATTTTTATAAAATCAACAAATGGACTTTGGACTAAAATGTCTACTAGGTTTTGTAGAAGCACAAACTCTACATATAAGGTGTAATTTGCATGTAAATTGATTAATAAATGAAAGCTGTGAAGTACTTTGAAGTTGTAAATTACTTACCCGAGTAAAATAAGATCAAAGTTCGGCCACCTGTTGCTGAACTTGACACTTCGACAGATTTTGTTCATAATTGGCACCCTTGCAGATAGGCATCCATTGAGCAAGGTATGCAAGTTCCATGCACATCCCCTGATAACAAACGAAAAAAAAAAATAAAAAAAAAAAATAAAAAAATAAAAAATTATACATATATATATATCCTGCACATACATATTACAATTATTACAAAATACCAAATTATAACACTAAAAGATACTAACCTATTGAAATTGGTCCGAATTGTGGGTCCTCAAGGTGGCACTGCAACACCAGCCACAGCAGTAGATGGCACTGCAACACCAGCTACACCAGTAGATGTAGATGGCACTGCCACATCAGTAGATGTAGATGGCACTGCCACATCAGTAGATGTAGATGGCACTGTCGTGGCCGGTCCATACACATCGAGGGGCTGAGGAGTGTGTGTGAGGAGGGTCGAGGCGTGTGGCGGCGGCGTCAGGCCTCTCACAGCTGAGGCGGGGAGGCCGCCTACATCCTCACTTGATATAACTCTCTCTTGTGCTACAGCGGCTCTTTTTCCTGCCAAAGACGGCGACCGCGTGCCAAATTGGCTTCCTTTGTCTTCCGAGTCCTCCGTTTATAGGTCATTGTGCACTAGACTAAAGCGAGATTTCAGGAGCCAAAATGGAGCGCGCGTCGATACCTCCACTCTCAACAGGACACACCATGTGACTGTAGCTGGGTACCTCACTCACCTTCACTAGGAGACGGTTGCCAATTAGTGTATATTTGTTGTCATATATATATAGTTATTTCCGACGTTATTACGAAAAAATTGACGTTTAGAACGTACGACGCAATACTCTTGGCGCGCCACAGCCGCGGGGCACCGGATTCTGCACAATTACGCATGGAAATGTACCATAAATACTTTAATTTATATCATAACATTATCGTGTTTGTGCCAAAGTGTTGCCAGAACGTTGTAGTATTTTTATAAATTTTTCAAAAATATTCGATTTTTCCGAATTTTTGCGTTTGATATGCCCCCTTAATGCATGTAGCTAACAGATACCTTTACCCAAAGTTCTTCCTTTGAATTGCAGTCAAACCAAGATTGTTATAATTGTGCTGCTTTGAATGTTGCAGCCAAGTAGAGGTTACAAATCATATATTGTAAGCATTGTCTCGGTGTTTGCAATGATTTTAAATTAGTATTTATTTATATATATATATATTTTTTTTTTTTTTTACAGGAAAATAAGGAGGTTTTGCCAGAGCAAACTGGAATCAGCTCAGCCAAATCATTAAAACCACCAGTGTTTGGCAACAGTGCTACAGTATCTTTCTCTACATCTCTATTTGCAACATTGCCATCAAATACACAAAGTAAATTTGGAGGCAACAATGCTGGTAGTTCCCCCAGCATATTTGGAGGCAACAATGCCGGTAGTTCCCCCAGCATATTTGGAGGCAACAGTGCCGGTAGTTCCCCCAGCATATTTGGAAAGGCTGCGACTGGTGCTTCAAGTCTTTTTAGCAGCAGTTCTCCTAGTATGTTCAATAGTGGCAGTGCACAAAGCACTTCCACCACCATATTTGGAAGTGAGAACACAACTTTCACTAATGCTAACAATTCTGGAAATAACACCCCATCTAGTAATGCAGACCTCTTTGGTAAAAGTTGCAGTATCTTCCGTAATGCACCTAGTTCCACTGGACTTTTTGGTGCAAAACCTGCGGAATCTCCAGGGCTGCTTGGTACTTCATTTCCTAATGCCACGGTCACAACTCCGGTAGATACCAATACTATTACCATCATAAAGACAACATCAGGAGGGGGATTGTTTTCCTCACTCAATAGTACTTCACAGGTGTCATTTGGTGATCTTGCAGAGAAAGCTGCTTCCCATAACAGCTTTGGTCAAGCAAGTAAGTCTGAATTATGCTTTTGTCTAAATTTTAGTTTTGGTCATTACTATTGTAATCTGTTTAAACCTTGGAATAAATACTGTAGTAATAGAATTGTTTGAAAATGTGTAAAACTTTTGGCATGATTACTTTTTAAAAGATCATTCTTTGTTCCATTTCCTTAAATTTATACCGTTTTTTCAAAATCTTCCATTGACGTGCATTCTTCCCTATTCTTACACGCTTTTATTACCATAGTTGCTCTTCCAGGTCATGCTGCAACCGCTGTTTGGGCGACACGAGGTCAACCTGTGTTTAACAAATCGCCCAAGAAGATAGAGGACAAAGAGGAAGAGGGAGCCGAGGAAGGAGACTCGCACGATCCACACTTCGAGCCAGTTGTGCCAATGCCAGACCTTGTAGAGGTTAGTGTGTGTAATTTCCAGAGTATAATTACCAGTATGTAGTTACCGGACGAGGCTCTCGTAGTGTCCCATCTTCCCAACACTTGGCCTATAACTCTTTGAAACTACTGTACTAACAGTTTTGGCCTCTACCACCTCACTTAGTTTGTTTCAACTGTCTAGCACTGCTTACAAAAAGGAATTTTCCTATACCATACAGTATTTCTTCAGCAGCTTTGTTTAGCTTAAATTTGCAATCTCTTGAAGTTCCAGGTCTAGAATTCCTTATCAATTATGGCAATTGCAGTTATTATTTTGTATGTAGTGATCATATCACTTCTAACTTTTATCTTCTAGTTTTGGCATATTTAATGCCTCTAACCCCTCCACATCACTCTTGTCCTTCAGTTCTGGGAGCCATTTAGTTGCATGTCTTTGCATCTTTTCCATTTCGTTGATGTGCTTCTTGAATTACGGGCTCCATACAACCAACACATATTCCAACGTTAGTTTCACAATGGTCATGAACAATTTGTTCAGTATTTCACCAGCCATGTATTTAATAACAATTCTGAAATTGGAAAGCATTACATAGGCTCTACACACAATGTTCTGTGATCCTCAGATGAGTTTTCTATCTAGTACCACCCCCAAATATTTCTTTATCAGAATTGTTAAAGAATTTAAACATACAGTAATTTGTAAGTTGTGTGTGGTCTCGTCTCCTATTCCAGAGCATGGCATTTATTCACATTAAATTTAATTTAACAAGTGGTAATCCATATTTGTTTTGTCCATGTCTTGAAAGGCATGACAATTGTCTAAGTTTCTTATCTTCTCTGTTCATATAATTCTGTATTCCTTCTGGTAGGCCATTTATTTAGACACTGAACATTACTGGTGCAAAAACTGAACCCTGTCATGCTTGACATTTCTTCAGTCGGATGCATGTGTGTGTGTGTGTGTGTACACTTACCTAGTTGTGCTTAAGGGGTTGAGCTCTGGCTCTTTGGTCCTGCCTCGCAACTGTCGGTCAACTAATGTACAGGTTCCTTAGCCTACTGGGCTCTATCATATCTACACTTGAAGCTGTGTATGGAGTCAGCCTCCTCCATATCACTTCCTAATGCATTCCATTTGTCTACTACTCTGACACTGAAAAAATTCTTTCTAACATTTCTATGGCTCATTTGGGCACTCAATTTCCACCTGTGTCCCCTTGTGTTAAATAGTCTGTCTTTATCTACCCTATCAATTCCTCTGAGAATTTTGTACGTGGTGTTCATATCCCCTCTAACTCTTGTCTCCCAGTTACGTGAGGAGCGTATGTGTGTGCGCACGCAAGCACACGTGCACATACACCCATGTATGTGACAAAGCAATCACTACTATGGCCGTGAGGTCCTATAGGGCCTCGTGGCTAAGTGAATACCGCATAAGGGATAGTAGTCTTAATGGCCCAGGTTCGATTCCTAATGGAGGCGGAAACAAATGGGCAGAGTTTTTCACCCTGGTGCACCTATTCACCTAGCAGTAAATAAGTACCTGAGAGTTAAGCAGCTGGCCTAATGTCCATGGCCTAGTCCATGGCTATTCAATATTCTCCCAGCAAATATTAGAAATATTGTTGGTTTAAAAGTAGATCTGTTTAGGAGAAATTTGGGCTGCAATGGGCTGCTTCCTGGGATGTGTGTGCATGTGATATATATGTAGAAGACAGTTTAGAGGAAAAATAAAATTGGTTAGAAAGGCAGGGTCCAAGAGCTAATAGCTCGATTCTACCAATACAAATAGTAAATACACACGTACGCGTGTTTGTGCCAAGGTTGGTTTGTGTTACTTAGTTGAGGTTCTCGTCTATGATGCTGTACTTTTAAAGTAGGTTTTGTAGCTACCCTTAGTGCAAACACACTATTTTTCTTGTATATACTGAGGTGGTTTGGGCATGCAGAAGAAATGGATAAGAATGCTACTAGAGTATGAATTGGATTGAATTTGTGAGGTGTGGAAATACAGGAAGAGCAGTAAGGCAGCCATACAGGGAGTGAGAGAGACAGCCAGGGATGTTTGTTAACAATGAAAATAATATGGCAAGGATCCCCGATGGCACAGTGTTAATACACTTTCCTCGGGCCTCGCAGGCAACTCGATCTACATTAGTCTTGACCAAGGAAGATTGACTGGGCACCAATCCTTAACTGTTGTCATCGGTTCATGCAGCAGTAATTAGTTACATGGTTGTTAACCAATTGACAGGTTGTATTACAGGGCCAACTAGTGGGTACGGCTTAATGTGAACTATGGGCAAAGACGACTTTAAGCCTAGTAACAGGAGTCAGAAGTCGTCCATTCCTGTTAAAAAAAAAAAAAATTGTCGTGGGAGGGTAACCAGGTCTCGGATATACTGTCCATAAGGTGGTTAATGGAAGTGTAGAATTAGGATAGGAATTTTTATGTACATATTAAGTACGGTATATATCTTTGCTTACCAGATTAAGACGGGAGAAGAAGACTTGGAAGCGATATTTTCTAACCGCGGGAAGTTATACCGGTATGATGGAGCTACAAAACAATGGAAGGAGAGAGGTATTGGAGATTTCAAGATTCTCCATGATCCTGTAAATAATAAGTATCGTCTGCTTCAAAGAAGAGAACTGGTATGTTCCACATTTTTTGTTTATACAATTTCTAGATTTCATAGAATGTAACCTGCCTAGGCATAACAATTTCCTGTGAAAACTCTTTATTTCTCTTTTAATCTATATCATAATTGTAATAACTATACTTATACTATGAGGTGCAATTCAGATTTTGTATTAAGGTGGAAGGAGGTGTCATGCAGATGAACTAGGAAAGGCATTACAGTATTTAGAAGAATCTGCATTAGAAAGAAAATGAAGACAAGTAGAAATTAAATGACGTTTCCTTTTTATGGTTTACAGGTACACAAGACCTGCTGTAACCATTACCTTACACCCCAGCTAGAGTTTCGACCTCTACAAACCTCAGAAACTGCTTGGTGTTGGTACGCCACGGATTATTCGGAAGGTTTAAAAGGCAGCAGTGAACAACTAGCAATTAGGTTTAAGGTACGTGTGGATTGAAAACACTTCCATTGGTATTTTGAAGTAATCTGAAATTTTAGAGTAACGTTAACATGTACAGCTCAAGTTTTTGGTTACCTGTGCATTGGCCTTTGGTATTATAATTTTAAGATACGACAGCAGAAGGCAAACTGAATTGACTAAATTTTCTAGTCTGAAGTCATTTGATACGGTTCCTCACAAAAAACTAGAATACAAGATGGAGAGATTAACTAAGATAACTGGAAATAAACTGGATAAAGTATTCAGGAGCTGTGAATTGAAGGGTGATACTCAAGGGGAGAAGGGGTAATGTAGCAAATAAAGGCCCTCAAGGTGCAGCCCTTGGCAAGTTGCTGTTCCTAATCTATGCAAAGGAGTAAAAACTCAAGAGGTTAGAATGCTCTTGTAAGACCTTATCAAACGACAAGTGTGAGAAAATCACTCTGGAGTGAGCAGACACTAATTTCACTACTGTGCTTCTACTTTACAAATTGCTTGTCTTTTCCCACCTTGAGTTCTGCTCAATACTCACTTTCTCTTTCAAACCAAGAGGGATTTCTGAAATAGAGGGAATACAGAGATGATTTATAGCATGCATGGAAATGATAAAGCACTTAAACTATGACGATCATCTCAGATCTCAAAATGTACCCAAAAGAGGTACAACATTCACATATGGAAGATACTGAAGCAAAAGAAACGGTAGGAAATGCAGAATCGACCCGATGAAAATTTGAGGCGCCATAGGTATAATTGGAGAGCGCTATGGGACACCAGCAGTCCATGGCTATTCAATATTCTCCCAACAAATATTAGAAATATTGTTGGTGCAAAAGTAGATGTGTTTAAGTCCTGCAAGAAAAGTGCCAAACCAACCAGGTTGTAGAATACATGTAGGCCAATCCAAGCAGCAGTTGTTGGGCGAAGATATTAAAAGTCATGCTTGGCCTCAGGCTGGGCTTGCAAAGTACACCGTCTAGAACCCACTCCAGGTATACTCATGCGGTAGACTTAGATTTGTTAAGCATAATTTGATCCTATTCAAAACTATCTCCATTATGATTTAAGGGAGTTATGAAAATATTGATCTCTTATTACAAATGTTAAGAGACTTGCCCAACCAGTGTTTGGAGAAAAGGGCAGATTGGTGTTTGTTGACATAAAAGTTACAAAGATTTCATTGCATATATTGAAGTAACTTGCCATTATCTTATAAATTGTAAAAATTATGAAATTCTGATCCTTAAAAAAAAGGGGGGGATTACATCCTAATTGGTCATTTGTGTAACATTTCATTATTAAAGCTTTGGTCTTAGTATTCCATTACTTGGACCCTGTATTTCATTATTACTTTATTTGCAGACCATTGAAATGGCCAAAGAATTTAAGAGCAAAATAGAAGAATGCCAAGAAAAGTTAAGAAATTTAGAAGGCAAGGCATGTACGTCAACAAGCGCCTCTGCCTCTGTTGTCATCCCTCAGGCTATTGAGCCTACACAAGAGCATGAGGATGAAGTGGAAGATGAGGATGAGGAGGACGATGATGATGAAGATGAAGATGACGACGACGATGATTATGAAGATGACGACAATGATGAGGAGGAAGATGGGGAAGAAAATGTAATAATTTTTAATAAGAGATGCACTTTGGACAAAAAGGAAAATGATAACTGGATGGTAAGGATATATTTATGATTTCTGGCTGCTGCTCGTATTAACCTTCTAATTTGAATAACAAAAATATTACATTCTGGTATACAATATAGATTATGAAAATGTGCTTAAACTAGTTATTGCAAGGACCGTGGTGCAGTGAACTGGACAGAGCTAAGGATATAACTATTGCATAATTGATAAATTTGGATAACTGTTTTGTAATAAAAAATATTTAAAGATCGTGTGTATATGTAACAAGCAAGACTGATTGTGCGGTGAATGTCAGAATTCAATATAAAAACTTTTGGTAGGCTTTCAGACTATGTACAGCTTAAAATGCATGAGTAACTATGAATTAATAATTGCCTTATTTTACTAATACTGTCGAACATTATTTATGTTCGTGCTGCGTTTAATTTAGGACATTTGTTGAAATTGTGTGGAATAGATGTGTGTGTGTGTGTGTGTGTGTGTGCGCGCAACCCTCCATATACAACTCTGCTATAACAAAATTTGAACTATAAATTTGGCAACCAGGTTCAATAGATGTTAATTTGCATTGGTATTTATAAAATTATTTATGGAAAAAGGAATATCAGGAACAGCATTTATATACATAGCCTACAAATTACACACTTATGTTGTTTATGCATATCTCGGTTGAAAAAAAATAATGCCAGTGAAGATCTCATTTGCAGCTAGAGCTAACTAGAGTTTTTAATGACCTGCCATTTGCTAGGTGATGTCTGGTAGCTTCTTGTAGCTTAAGGTGGTATACATACATACACACACAAATACTACTGCCTATTAGCCATTGCTACATAATTTGCAGTTTATCTGTATCTACCTGCGGTGGGTAATAGGGGTGTGTCCTCTTGGCTTCTTGGCATAACATTGAAGTACCCCAACTTTAAAAGAGGATGCGAGGATGTTGAGAGACTTGTTTGCGATGCTTCAAAATGAAAGTGGCCCATGAAAGTGATGTACTGTACTGTTCCTTTTCTGTGTTGTGCCCTCTGGCTTAGACTGTTAGGGTAGGAGAGGAAACTTTCAATTAATGGTTTTCATTTGAAACCTAAGGAGAATTTCCTGCCCTCCTTACCTACCAGAGGACCCTTAACTTGTTTTTAAAAAAAAAATTAATTGGAAAATAATTTCCATTTTGAATTACGTCGATATTTAGCTATAGTGCATACGAGCGAAAAATGACATGATTTGTAAGAGGTTGGAATTTTGGTGGTTTTTGGTGTATTTCGATTGAATTTTGGTTGGAATTTTTAGTGGAGAGGTGGAATTTTGTTTTAAGGTTGGATTATGTGGTACCTTCTTGCAAAGCCATTAACATGCATAGCTTTTCAAAAGTCAGAGATTACAACTCTGCCACAGTTTACTAGCATATGGGAGGTATTGAATAATATACAATGTGTTTTTTCAAGGTAGTATTATATGTATGGTAGAAGAATTGCTTGAAATGAGTAAAACTCTCGAAAGGAAGGACTCGTCAGTTTTGTTTAGCCGTGAAGATCCTGTTTTGGTCTAGCTTACGTGTGATGATGGGTGTCGAGATTGTGCAAGAGGTGGTTAGGCAGACTGCATCTATTTGGACCTAAGAAGAAAGTTGTATGCAAAATTGTTCTGGAAATGGAAATAAGGAAAGGCTTCTGGTATGGACAGGACTGTGTTAACATGTAGGCAGTGAGAACTGATTGGGGGCAAAAATCTTCCTGGAGAATAACTGGTGTGGAGTAGTGCCAAACTTCTATACTAGTACTAGTTGTTTCTACATAATGTTCTAGTTCAAGTTCCACAGTTCTAGTTGGTTCCGTTGGTATTACAATTAGGTGGGTTATTGGTATAATACAAATAAGAGGGTCTGAACTGCAAGTTTAATATAATTTGCTTAATTGAAAATGGAATACTGTACTTTTGCTCAATTATCATTAAATCACCTCCCAGTTCTCTCTTCTTGGTTTATATTATTAAAATATTGATTAAACATTGGCAATACTTTATTTCCCTTATTTCTACCTTGTTCCCCAATTTAATGTAATATAGTTCTTGGTACATGATAGTTATTAGTATTGATAAATCTCCAAAGTTCAGATACAGTACTAATGTGGATAGACAAAATCCTGTTTTAAGTTTCTCTTGACTTGTGTAAGAAGTTTATTTCTGGATTAGAAAAGTCACTAAAGGTATGAGTGTACAAGTGGATGGATATGCAATCTCTCTCATACAGAGACTAGGCATGGGAGAATTGCGCGTCAAGTACGATGACGACGTCTATGGCGCTTGTATCACCATGACTTCAGACAAGGGCGAGACTTTGGCTGAACATTTCATCGCCATACAGACTACAATGCACAAAGAGGGTAATGCAGCCACTTGGACAGTGTTGAACTTAAAACCCGAACCATCTGTTACCACCACGTTTAGGGCTGTTTTCTCATCCTCGCAAGCTTTGGAAGAATTTGCAACAGCTTTCTGTGAGGTCAGTTTTCACAATCAGTTTACATTCATTGACATGATGCATGTCTTGTTGTTTTTGTGTTTCTCTCTCTCTCCATTGGTATGTTGTCTGTTGAACTTCTCTTCTACTTGGGTAGAATTGCCAGTTTTCAGCCACTCTAGGCAAAACAATATGTAACTAAAATATGGCATGAAACTGAAAATAAATATTAAAATAACTTAATGTTATGGATGACTAGCTCCTTGATTTCTGTAAACCTTAGTGTTGCATGGAATTAAGGCCAGACCTAGTGTGTGTGTTTGAGCAACGTTAAATGCACTAGGTTACTACTTGGCAGTCATTCTTCGACCCTAGTGATTTATGTGGCATGTTTGAGGTTAAAGTAGAAGATCTTTAAAGGTATTTTGTTGTGGTAATCCAGTATCACTGGGTGTTCTGATAAGGAATTATAGTCCATAGTACAGTGGTTGATGACTCCAGTACCAGGGGACAATATTGCAGCATGGTTTAAAGATATTACATAGGAAGATTAATATATGATATACATGTTTAGATTTGTGAAACTCCTTTCAAAGGAGTTGACCTTTCTGACCACTAGGTGGTAGATGACTTTGGCCATTTTGAAACTAAAGCTACCAACATATTTGTTTTAATACCATGTCCCAATAGATACTGCATCCATAGATACCTTGATTGTAATATTGTATAGGCATCTCCTCTTTTCATTACTACTAGAAGCTTTTCTTAAATTTTAAGCTTACATTGAGATCATAGTCTGTTCCATAAAGTAACATCCTACTGTATGCTTAGATAGGATTATGTACAGTCGGGTAAGAGACATGCTGCACCAGTACAACAAGAATCATCACTCCAGGGTCATGTGTGCTCGGTCCAGCCATGAATGGCCATCAAAGGTCAAATTAGTTTCAAACCCCTTTCCAAGCTGCCTGGCCACTCCATTGACCACTTCCAGATTCAGCGCTAAGACATGTTGTCATTCAGAAAGTTCAGTAGTTGTTGAATTTTGAGTGTACTCGAAAATATCAACTCACATCCATGATTGTGCAAGTTTCAGGAGTTGCACAGCCCTAAATGTTAATTATAATTTAATTTTTTCAGGGTAAAGAATATGCGGAAAATGCTGGAATTAGGGAACGGCACAGTGAAACTTGTGTGGAAGTTGCCCCCGATATAAACTATTACAGTGATGGTGCAGATGAACAAGGTAAATATACATTTAGGAATAAGTGTTAAGGTAGCTTTAAGTGAATTTAGGAAGACTAATGCTTGCTGCAAAAGTTTTAACATAAACATGACTAGTTTTTCCTTCCATTAACCCCTTTTTCCTTAATATTATCTACATATTCTGTATCCCTGTGTATCTAGTCCATACATGCTCTAATTATTGCAAATGAAATTCATAATATAGATTAATAGTGTTAATGGATGGAGACAACCTTTCTCTGATGAAGCTTCTTGAATAGCTTCTCGTTGTTTTAGGGGTGGCAAAGGAGCAGCAGCTGTCTCTGTCAGTTAAAGGTCAGATGGGGACGAAATCCCTTCCATTGAACATGGGATATTTGACCTCTTGTGATCCCAATTTAACTCGAGACATTGCCACTGCCCTTCAGGAGTACTTTCCAGCACCGAACTCTGGATGTGATGAAGGTGTGTTGGTAAATAGCTACACAGATTTTCTACCATTTCTATGCAACTTGTGAAGTGGCAGTGCCGGTCCTTTTTTTTTTATATAATTTAATATCCTTGGTTGTCTTGTTTTCATCCATCACTGCATTTCCTGACATTACCTTGGGTGCTTCATCATTTTGACGAGAAACTTGTAACACATGCCTATGTTTGTAAAGCAAAGCGTGTTACAAACTAAGTTTTACTGCCATCTGGTGGCCGGTTGTAGAAACAATTTTGTCAAAGGTAGGAGAATTAAGGGACTGTCATACTACAATGAGGGTTGTTACTACAACCTTAACACACACTCCCTAATGATAGATGTGCTGTATTACTGCATGCTTTCCTTTTTGCTGAAAGGTGTATTATATTTCTACACACTCTCTGATGCTAGGAATATTTTTTCCACCACAACGGCATTTTATGGCATCTCAATTCAGCATGGGGTATCTGTTAAATTGTACACTTTAAACTTCCAGCATTATAATCTTCAGTGTAAATTTTCAGTCCCTGCTTTTATTGGTCTGTATGAGGGAAGAGTTTCCATAAGACCTTATGCATCTTAGATGTTACTAGTGCCTTTAAAGGACTTTAAAGGTATTTGGACTCGAACCCAAATACCAGAGTAATAAAAATAATAACCATAAAGAAATCACTAACGTTAATGTATATCAATAAGAAAATCAACTCGAGCTGTGAGTGACTTGAACCCACAATAAAGGGATCCCACCCACTGACATTACCACTGCACCAACACAACTTTGTAAAAGTTATACAGCCTGAGATTCTTCTGAATGGACAGGAAGTCTGGAGACCCCTACTGAAGCCAGTCAAAGTTTTACATATAACCACCAGATGATTTTCTCATTGATATATATCACGTTAGTGTGAGTTTTTTGTTTCTGAAATTGTAGCATACAGTGAATGAACTACATTGCCTATACCAGAGTGCTTGGGAGTTGTATGTAAAACTTGGACTGGCTTCAGGCTCCAAACTTCCTGTTGATTCAATAGAATCCCAGGTTGTGTAATGTATATGAAGTTGGGGCGGTACAGTGGTAACATCAGCCGCTGCGAGTCTCTTAGTCGCTGGTTCGAGTCACCTTGCAGCTCTAGTTGATTTTCTCGATGATAATAATAATAATAATAAACAAACAAGTGCAGCTGTTCATATGTAACTCAAGTAACTTTGTATATACTGTACTGTATCTCAATACAGAAGTAAGTTATATTTTGCAGGGTTCACATTGTTGAGTGCAGTAGGTGGCATTAATATACTGCACACTGATTAGGGAAAGCTTTTAATGGTTATACATCTTCTTTTTACAGAATAACCTCGAGTCTATCTAGTACGAGATAAGGAGGAAAAGGAAGATGATATTTTTGAAGCCCAGAAAAGTTACTGAATATTGAGTACTTCCCTGTAATCTGTGTTATCTTTGAATTATTATATAAATGTGTATATATATATATATTTTGTTTTTCCTAAGAAACATTTTAAGCACAAATGTGGCTACTTTAGTGTTGCAGTGGCAGATTCAAGCTAAGTTAATGCTTAAATAAATGGTAATATTACTTGTCAAATAAGGATTGAACATTTTGAGGCTTGAACTTGGCAATACCTTCGGTCATTATTGTAAAGCTGTGATTGATAAGTGATTTTGATTTCCTGGCTTTGTGATTGTTAATTTTATCAGCATCACCTTGTATGGTATGGCAAATCCTTCCATTAATATCTAGAATGATACTTTAATCTTTAAGAATTTGATGTTAAGAGGAAAGTGTTGTGTATCCTGAATATTAAACCCGTACCCAAGTATATGACAAATGTATGCTTTTTTATTTCATAGAAATGGGCTATGTGAAGCCATGATGGATTAACAGGCTCA
The DNA here is from genome assembly GCF_040958095.1 of Procambarus clarkii. Classification (NCBI taxonomy): domain Eukaryota; kingdom Metazoa; phylum Arthropoda; class Malacostraca; order Decapoda; family Cambaridae; genus Procambarus; species Procambarus clarkii. Next base: position 16,298,318 of record NC_091209.1, read on the forward strand.
TGTTATTTTTTTTATCTCTTTTTAAGTTTAGCTATAGTGAAACCTTTTTCCTTGCGTTTCTGTCTTAATATGTTGGTACAAATGTGACACGTGTGATGGCTCTGAAGGTCAGGTAATGCTCTGTGTTCATAATATGATTGTTTCCTCTGAATGGTTTTGGACACTGTAGCTAGTACCTGTGTTTCAGAGTTTCATATTGTTGCAAACAGAAACTTTTCTGAATAATAAACCTATCCCACCTTAAAATTTTGTTTATTTAAACTTTTAATATATTTGTGTATCGAGTTAGAAATTCCGACAAAGAACTTTTGTACAGGAAGTGAGTAAATGTATGTTGATGGGGTTTGATAATAATATAAAAAGTATGCCAGGCTTGTAATTTTCCCAGGTTCATATATTGAATATACTGTATATAGTAGGCCAAGATGAGAGTTGTGAAGAATGTGAAATTATTATATATTAAGAATATTCTTATGCACATGTGATGAGACAAGTGCTTCCTGCTAGTTACTACTGTACCATTAGGCGGTTAATAACATTTAAAAGCATTTTACTCTAGACATAATTTGCTAACCATGTTTGTGAATAGTGGTAATGAGTAAGCTAGTTATGCTTATAAGTTCTTGAAAGCAACAAGAACAGGTGTCTGCAGTTATATAACAACCCCAAATCATCCTCGAATGGAAACGCTCAATTATTATTTTAAAGTTGAATTAATTTTGTAGTTGTAAGTATTAATCCATTTGAAAGCATTCGTAGGAGTCCAGTGGTACCCAACCTCTCTCTAGACCACACTTTCAGAACAAAAATTTGCTCTCGCTTCATCAAATTTGTTATTGGTAAGTACATTTAAAAACTTGTGTTCAATTCATACCATAGAACATAACTGGTTTATAATATAATCACGGGACATCCAGAAAGCTATTAAATTATATGCAGCTACTTAAAACTTATTCATTCCCAAAATATGCTTATAAACAAGCCTCTTTCATAAGTAACATTAAGTAAATAAATATTCTAACTCAATGAGAGGTACATTGATTTTTTATCAAATCTCTCAATAGATCTATATAAGGTAAACTAACTCAACAAAGCCTTGCACTTCTGGGTTTTTTACAGTTATAAGAGCTGAAAAATCCCTGTTCTCAACTGTACGTCAAGGAGTATTGTAAAATGGCAACTGTTCTTGAAGGGATGCACCGATACTGTTACTGGCTGTATATACAGAGTCCAATAGCAGTACTCCTGTGATTCGTTTTCAAGGTATGATCACACAGGTTTGTTCACATTTAACAATAGTAATACAGTAAATAAATCAGTTTTATAAATTGTTTAAATGCTTATTTGTCCTTTAGTCGCCTCACCACACTTTCCATCCTGTCTTGCTGCACCTTTTGGAAAACACTGCCATCTAGACAAGCTATCTCTTCTCATGTAATGCTCACACTTTCATGTCTGTTCTACTTGGCCTTACAACTATCAAATACAGTCGTACATACTAGGTCATTCTTAATGTTTATTCCTCGAATATGGCTAAGCACTACAAACTATGCGTTCCATGATACAATTACCTTATCCTAATATCACAACTCTGCCCCCACCCCAAATTTTATTAAGCATGGCATGGATACCAACAGATTTGCTAAGGTATACACAACTGTGGAAATACAAAAGACCTGGTTTAAAGGGTTCTGGCTGATGTCTCTATATGAATAGAGTTCATGGTTTGGACCAGCGATGGTTCACCGAGGGGTGAACCATCACTTAGTTACTTCAGCCTAATTTTGAAAAAAAAAAAAAAAAAAAAAACTGAACTGGTAGTGGAAAGAAAATGCGACTGCACCTGATAGGGTAAAATGTCAGTGGTGCTTCTTCATGCACTTTGCACCCATTTCTGCGATTTTTTAATGTAATTAAGGTAAGTTGTTATTTTTGTTGCTGACATTTACCGGTATTTTGTAACGTACCTTAAAATTTATTTACAAGCTTAGTGATAGCTTTATGTAAATATATTAGTCACTTTTTGTTTACCATTATGAGAGATGTCACGATTAATGGTAATTATATAAAATGTGATTTTTTTATGAAATTAATATAGTGGAAAAGGGGTCTAGTGGTGTTATTTGGGTCATGTTTTATATTATATTATATGACTTCCCTCGCCCAAGATATGTTTCAGTATATTAATGGTATAAGTAGAAAGAACAGGAGCTTTTGCTCTTGCCAGAAGTTGAATTAAAAATGCCAAGCAAAAATATAAATATTTAATGTGCTTTTCTACCCCTCTGGAAACTGCAGGTTTCAGAGGGAGCCTGCAGGAAGAGTTAATTAAGATCGTATGAATAAGCTGAGAGTACTTACTGGAAGTGAGATGTTGGAGAGGCACTCGACACTAGGTACCACGAAATCAATCTAATAAAAGTAGAGCCTTGGCACCAGGGATACTGTATAATCCATTAACCAAGTCTTAGAATGCAATATTGGTGAATGAAAAGCTCCCGCATGTCTAGAAAGCTAAATGATGGGTCAAAATTACGGATCATTCACTGATGTGTAACCATTGTAGAGTACAGGAAAAATAATTAGGTTGTGAAATACAAATTCAACATAATACAAACGGTGTACCATGCGCTCCAGTCACTTTGTATGAGCATGTTTGCATGTTTTACACACACATTCATGTGGCATATAAATACAGCCTGAACTTTCCCAGGCAGTGAGCCAAGGGAGTGGTGGCGTGTCCGGTCGTGATCAAGGAATTTACCCGTCTAATGATAGTTTGCATCTCACTGTCGAACCGTCTCATCCACTCCTATCCCAAGGCCCACCAACGTTGTTTATTATCGGCGTGGCTCACAGCGCTTTGCCATTGGGTGGTGCCTTCTTTTGATACTTTGCCATTGAGTTCATATTTTCTTATTATTTTTTACTAATTGGTCATTATTGAGACTTGCTAAGTGAGAGTCTAGAGCCAGAGGCTTATCCTGACGATGTATGTGCGGACTATGTGAAGTGTAAGATAAGATAATGTTTATTCGGGTATAAGAGTTCGGGGGACCTGCTGCCTGGGTATAACAGCTTCTTCCCCGAATCAACCTACCCTGGCTTTGCGCCCTGGTGAGGCCACTCCAGACCGACAACCAGAGCGCAACTCCATAGTCTCCTGAGACTGATGGATGCCTACTACTACTACATACATTCAAAATGAGTTGCAAACATAATGTTGGAGTTCTAGATAGAGCTATTGCATACTATGCCTAAAGCCATTAATATACACAGCGCTTCGGGCAACTTGGCGAGCTTGGCCTCACGAAGGGAGGCAAGAATACTATACTTTGTGACTCGTCTAATCTACTGAATATATATTTAATCGCTGCAAGTTTTGTGACGATATATGTAAGTTACAGCTACGATACATCCATTACGATACCACACTCTAAGTCTTGCTTGTTTTATTCTCAGAGCGCTTGCCTTATTGTGATCTTTTATTTCATTACAAAACACGTGATTATCTCTGTATTTATGTCTGCATTATTATAGTTTATTGATACATTGTGGGGGAAAAGTTGGGTAGTTTGGTATGAGCCTTGCTGCAGTGGGTGTTAAGGTCACCACAATAGCTTATTGACCAGAAGATGATGATGAAGATGAAGCCACCCAAAAGGTGGCACGGGCATGAATAGCCCGTAAGTGGTGGCCCTTTTGAGCCATCACCAGTATCAGTAGATGATACTGGAGATCTGTGGAGGTGCGAACTGCACCCTTGTTTATTGACCAGCCATACAGTAAATATATATACTTCAGTCCTGAACATTACTCAGGATTAATAAACTGTGTATATACACCTAAACGCATATTTCAGCTGTGGGTGTATATATTCATGAAGGAAAGGTGGAACCGTGATCATACTGTAGTACACAGTGATAAGTCTACTATGGGCTCGCCTTAGCCCGTGCTACTTGGAACATTTTGTTCCAAGTAAGCGAATCTTAAACAACAAGCATGTAGTACACAGGCGCTGGGAGAGTAGACTTGAGGTGACTTAGAGTAAGTCACTTAACTCAGCCCCCACCCCCCCCCCTCCCCCTCACCCCGTCTAATACAATCTGAAAGACGTGACACAATCTCTTGACCAAACAGGATCTGACGCTGGCCAAGAAAATCCAGCCAAGCAAATGAGGAAGTTATTATGTGTTGCCTCAGGTACTGCGGCCTGGTGCACTTTTACTGCTCATTACCTCAGACCTGAGCAGGGAAAGTCGACCAATGTTGAAATTATTCCCAGCTCACGCGCATCTCTGAGTGCTCAGTTGCCTCAACTTTCAACAACGACCAATAATATTTCTCCCGTGACCGGTGTTCTTCCTGGTCTGACTGTGACACATGGACACAATTGTATTTATTCTTCTACTCTAAATACTTATTTCTACTTATATATATATACTTATATAAATATATCTACTTATATAAAGGGTTGCAAATTGAATATTTAGTTTTTATTCTTTTACAGTGCTTTCTTAAGGATAAGGGCAGTATATATGTGACTCATTATTAAAGTGTTTGCATATTTGTTTGTATTACAGATTCCCCCCATTTTGTATTATTAGTTATTCATACATACAATATTGGATATCGTCAACAAATACACAGCACGATTCACTATTGGTTAATTAAAACAGTATACATTGTTATATATACTCTGTTTTTAAGTTCGAGTATATAAGTATATTTATCCTGCCTATGATATCACCCCAAGTCAACGGTTAACTATCAACAATTGGCGGATAGCAAGTCAAGGAATAAAGGGAGGTAAACATGACGCAATAACACCTTCATCAATATATTATGTATCGAAAAATAAGTAGTTATGTACACAGTGTCTCTTTCGCATAGGACACTTTATATCTGCAGTCTTCTTCAAATCCCGGTGAGTTTACTGTCTTCAAGTATACGTCGTTCACGTTCAATGGTAATCATCAGCGAGCTCCCCTTCCTTAATATTAGCCAGTCCTCACACACCCTATTATCACGATGTCCAAATACCCCACATCCGCTCTCGAGAAACGGACTGACACCTGGTTGATACCTGGTTGATGGGGTTCTGGGAGTTCTTCTACTTCCCAAGCCCGGCCCGAGGCCAGGCTTGACTTGTGAGAGTTTGGTCCACCAGGCTGTTGCTTGGAGCGGCCCGCAGGCCCACATACCCACCACAGCCCGGTTGGTCCGGCACTCCTTGAAGGAAACAATCTAGTTTCCTCTTGAAGATGTCCACGGTTGTTCCTATAAAGACCTGGCAGAGGTCTTCAGCAACACGCTGACAGGGGTCCCAAATAATACGTGCAAGACTCACCACTAACACCCTGGCAACAGTCTACATGCTAGCAGCACTTCCCAACAGACGGCCACTACTGTCGTCTTGTAACTCTTCTTGGCCCGAATCCCGGTCACGTTGGTCCACACAACACTGTATAAGTACAACAGTCAGCACACTGCTTACTACCGACGGGAGTTGTCTGGCCGAAACGCTGTGCGTGCTGCTGGGTTTTCAAAAATGAAAACTTTTGTATATAGAATGTGAAGGGACGACGACGTTTCGGTCCGTCCTGGACCATTCTCAAGTCGATTGTGATGAGGATTGATTGATTGATAAGATTAAGCCACCCAAGAGGTGGCACGGGCATGAATAGCTCGTAAGTGGTGGCCCTTTTGAGCCATTACCAGTATCAAGAGATGATACTGGAGATCTGTGGAGGTGTGAATGCACCCTGCGTGACGGGAGATGTCTCCCGTGAGTGTGATGAGGAAGTAGAGACAGGCAATAAATAAGCAACAATACTTTAGCCACGTTATTGTGACTCATCGCCTGCTTTTGTATATATAAATAGACATTTATTTAATTACATTTTGACATTACTTCATTACATCCCCAGCCTTTCATTATTCTAATCGCCGAAACTATATTTATCTCTGAAATTCTACCCCAATACTCTGTAAGTTCAATTCAATCCTCATTATCGCAATCATAGCAATTCTTGGGCATCCTAAGCTTATTTTCATGGCTTCATTTTGTACCTTCTCCAATTTGTTGAGTCTACCTTGACCAAAACAAGACATGACAGCAGCAGCAATAAGATCTCCACCTTGTCAATACTAGTGGAATGTGAAATGTAAAATCTGATTAATATTTGTGTACCTTACCTTGAGGTTACCTTGAGGTGCTTCCGGGGCTTAGCGTCCCCGCGGCCCGGTCGTCGACCAGGCCTCCTGGACCGGTGTACCGTATGGATTTACGAATCCATACGGCGTACCGTATGGATTTGTGAGCCTCGTGAGGGACCATATATTGACGAGGGTAGAAATAGCCTAAGTTGCTCTGAGCTGTATTTTATTATCTCAATAGACTTAATTGAACTTGAACCTGATATCTATCTGTTGTTGGTTCCGAGGCTCAACGTGCCCGCGGCCCGGTCTCCCGGACCAGATCACCAACCAGGAGGCCTGGTCGACGACCGGGCCGCGGGGACGCTAAGCCCCGGAAGCACCTCAAGGTAAGGTAAGGCCTACTGATTGGTGGTTGGGTCAACCAGGCTGTTGGATGGAAAGGAAGGAACTATGAGGAGAAATCGCCAAGCCATTAAGACTGTATAGCATCTGAAAGGGATCAGGATAAGGATTTGGGATAGGACGGACGGTAAGGAATGGTGCCTAATCACTAGTACGGTCGGGGATTGAACGCCGACCTGCATGAAGCGAGACCGTCCCTCTAGCGCCATGGGAGGCATCTCCCGTCACGCAGGGTGCAGTCGCACCTCCTAAGATCTCCAATATCATGTATTGATACTGGTAATGGCTCAAAAGGGCCACCACTTACGGGCTATTCATGCCCGTGCCACCTTTTGGGTGGCTTAATCTTCATCAATCAATCTCTACCAGTCCACCCCAAGTGGTCGGGCAGCTGGATGGAGCTGCTCGCAGCCTGACGTATGAACCACAGCCTGGTTGATGAGGTATCCTTTAAGGGTGTTGTATCAAGTACTCTTGAACACCGTGACAGGTGAGCCAGATATGGGGCTTGTGTGTAGAGGAGAGTGTTGAGTGCCCAGTACATCTCATATGAAAGATTCATCGTTTCCAATGGTTGCTACCTGCTGAATAAGCCAAATACTGACTTATTAACGCCGTGGGGAGTGAGCATTGTACTATTGCATCCGAGTGGGGGAGGAGGAGAGTTACGCTGCAGGGTTGCTCCAAACAGTGGATTAAATAATATTATCATCTGAATGTCAAGCCAACATATGTAAAATCCACAATAACTTGAAGTATAACTTCCTGTCACATATATAAGGCAAAAAGTTAAATGATTTGAGGGCAAACTAGGCACTGGCCAGGAGGTCTCCACCGCAGGCAGCTCAAACTACGCAGAAACTACCTCCTTTAGTCAATGAACAAAGAACGCTTCTCAGAGAGCCAATGATTACCTAAATTCCATTCCCTGCTGGTTCCGCATGGTGGTTTCAAGACAAGGGGATGTCATTATCGCCACGCTATTAATTCCTGCCAGCAAGAAGTGCAATTGGTTATTACTTTACTCTTGTGAAGCTGACTTTCAATCCGAACAAAGAACTGTCCCGGCCAACTTGAATTATGGCTTTCTACCCTGAAAATTTATAAATTTAAATGAACACTTTTAAATATACCCAGCATTTGTGGTGGGAGTTGTGGAATTACATACAAATATATAAGCCCCATGGATGTAAAATAAATTTATGTTGAATTGCCATCATAATAACAATACATTTGTATAGGCTCGTCCTCCGCGTTGCACACAAAGGCAACAGAAAATGGGGGTTGATGCGTTTTCTGCGACTACCGCCATCACTGCTCTAATTTCCCCCTATGATAAACTCTACCATTATAATTACCTCACCATTTAGTCTTTCAAGTTCACAATGAGCTTATCGTGAAAACGTAAATAGTATATACCGTTACATTTTAAATTCCAACACCTCACATCCCACAAAACACAACAAAATTTCCTCAACAACATAACATCCACACTCACGCACCTCGCTTAGAGGCTGTTTTACCGACGCATATAATCACATAGAGAGTCGTTAAAGGCTAGCTAGCAAATAGGTTATTGCAGTAAGAGTGAAAACAGCGTGTAAGAGAGAGAGAAAGAGATATTAGGGTTGCGCGGTACGAGTTCTCCAGCGAGGGCGGCGGCGGCGGCGTGGTTCATCCCGGGCGTGACGTCAGCGGGACTCCCTCAGTGTGTGACGATGGTGAAGACAAAGAGGGTGTGTTGGGGGAGCTTAGTGTAAAAAATTGTAGTGTAAATATTTGGGGGACTATATGTTGAATCCTAAGGAATTAACCAGTGCCTATAAACATGGGATTATGGAGCTACACTGTCTTATACCTGCTAGTGATCCTGTGGCCGCAATGTGAAGGTAAGCTTAAGGGAGGGTGTTTGTTGTGGTGGTCAGAGGCACTTTGGGCCAGGAGGCAGTCACTGACCCCCTTCAGCCTACTCCTCCTCCTCCTCTGGTACTCATAATGCACTCACAACTCATATTTTGTCCTCGTTCACTCATGTGTAGCGTGTGTGTGTGTGTGTGTGTGTGTGGGGCGGCAGGGCCCCAGGAGGCGGGGAGTGATGAGTAGAGGCGCGGGTGATGGCGGTGAGGTGGTGGTCCTCACTTGTCTCATGGTGGGTCCTCCTGCCCACGCTCTTGTGTCCGCCCTCCTGGGTCTTGTGTGGGTCGTGGTGGCTCTGTTTTGGGTCGTGGTGGGTTTGTTTTGGGTCGTGGTGGGTCTGTTTTGGGTTGTTTTGGGTCGTGGTGGGTCTGTTTTGGGTCGTGGTGGGTCTGTTGGGTCGTGGTGGGTCTGTTTAGGGTCCGTTTTGGTCTGTTTTGGGTCGTGGTGGGTCTGTTTTGGGCCGTGGTGGGTCTTTTGGGCCGTGGTGGGTCTGTTTTGGGCCGTGGTGGGTCTGTTGGGTCTGTTTTGGGCCGTGGTGGGTCTGTTTTGGGCCGTGGTGGGTCTGTTTTGGGCCGTGGTGGGTCTGTTTTGGGCCGTGGTGGGTCTGTTGGGTCGTGGTGGGTCTGTTTAGGGTCTGTTTTGGGCCGTGGTGGGTCTGTTTTGGGCCGTGGTGGGTCTGTTTTGGGCCGTGGTGGGTCTGTTTTGGGCCGTGGTGGGTCTGTTTTGGGTCGTGGTGGGTCTGTTTTGGGCTGTGGTGGGTCTGTTTTGGTTCGTGGTGGGTCTGTTTTGGTTCGTGGTAGGTCTGTTTTGGGTCGTGGTGGGTCTGTTTTGGGTCGTGGTGGGACTGTTTTGGGTCATGGTGGGCCTGTTTTGGGTCGTGGTGGGTCTGTTTTGGGTGGGCCTGTTTTGGGTCGTGGTGGGGTCTGATTTGGGTCGTGGTGGGGTCTGATTTGGGTTGTGGTGGGTCTGTTATGAGTCGTGGTGGATCTGTTGTGGGCTGTAGTAGGTCTGTTTTGGGCCGTGGTGGGCCTGTTTTGGGTCTGTTGTGGGTCTGTGGTGAGTCTGTTGTGAGTCTGTTGTGTGGCTATTGTGTCGTGGTGGGTCTGCAGTGGACCAGTAGGTGTGTGCAGCTGACTGGTAGGGGTTGTTGCTGGCGTTAGGAACTATACCCGAAATTATCACCTAATTGTGCTTGCGGGAGGTCGGCTCTTTGTTTCCGCCTTTCAGACTTCATTCAACTGGTTTACAGGTTCCTGAACATATTGGAACTTTGATATTTCAATATTTGAAACTGGAATGTAATCCCGCTACATTTTAGCGCATTCCATCTGTGATCTGCAGACCCTTGAATTTTTGTATTATGTCTATGGTTCATTTGGTTACTTATAGTCTCCTCCTGTGGCCTTATGTTTGTGTACTATTCCAACCAAATAATTTTTTTTATTGACGTGAGAGTTAATTCCTTTAGTCTTTCCTCGTAACACATCTCTCTCTCAGCTCTGGGACTGATCCAGACTCTGTTTTATGTTTACTGAAATAAGGAATTCATACTGATGCCACATTAAAAATCTGGTCTGTCATATATGGCATGTGTTTAAAATGACTGTATTCAAGTCTCTGAAGACTGTTCATATGCTGGGGGAGGAACCATGGAGTGGAGGAAGTTCAGTAGAACTTCGGTTTCAACTCTTTTTACCATGTCGTAGCTCAGTCGATTAAAGCAGCGTCTGGGATGCTCCTGGACGTAGATTCGAATCCTCGTCACGGCCCTTGTGCATTTGTTCACTTGGAGTGGAGGAGCTGGCTGCAGTGGTGATCAGACTGGTGATGATGTGGCTGACAAACCCGGGAGGGGGGGGGGAGTCCTAATTACCTAACATTGAAACGCTCTACTAATGAAGAATGCTATTAAAAATGTAATTAGTGTCGTGTCCTGCTGTTCTGTTGATAATTTCGGCTGGAAGAATGAGTTTCTGGACGCATAAATTATGCATTATTACCGTGGTTTGTATAATTTTTTATTTACTCATTTAGTTTTAAATTATTTCCCAAGTCGTTTGCTTTGAATTTGTTTGACTGTTGTTGAGCATCTACGAAATCAGTGGGTCATTAAAGAGCTGGCGGGTTTGCAATATATATGTCCAAAATATGGACTATGCCAGTGGGTATAGTCAGCATTTTGCAGTGTCACTGACTGTTCGAAACTATGATTCAAAACATAATTCATTCACTTCCAGCTTGTACTGTAAACACTAAATTATCACAACAATCGCATAGCTTAACAATGCATAAGCCACCAGTATATAATACAATTTATTTAGATTTGAGAAAAGTTCAAGTACGTTTATTGAGACTAAAATATATCTCAAAAGGAAAGAGTAGCTTAGGTTATTTCTACCCATTGAGAAAAGGTCGTTTGTTAATACCCAGCTGTCGGAGACGGGAAGCCTGTTTATATAAATAATGGAATCAGTGTGAAAGAACTAAGTCTCTTTCGTCTAGACTTCATTCACTGAAGTCTATTTAGACTTCCTTTACAGCCCAGGTGAATGGAATGTTCATTCTAGCACATTTATTTATTCTTTATAATCCAACTCAGTAGCCAACTCTTACAATGGAGAGCAAAACCATCCCAGACAATCTATCCTCGCCCATTGTAGAACGAAGGTAGAACTTTGTTTCAGCCGACTAAAAAAAAAGTTAAAATTGATGACAAGGCGCCACTTTCGAAAAATTTGTTCTAGGGGGAAGAATGGTCTTCCCCCTCCCCCCCTCCACCAAATACGCTACTGATCCAGGATTGTGGGTCGTGAACGTATACCACTGTACCACAGGGTCTTTCCAAAGATTCATCCTGTTGGTTGCTGGATGTATAAGAACATTGACGTCGAGTGTGTGGGGGCTCAGTTGTATCGTGGGTGACGGATGGGGTTTGTATAGTTACCGGGGTAAAGCAGTTCAGGTGTTTAACGCAAGCGTGACGGTAGGCTGTAACCAGCCTGTCCTCATACAACCCGCACAGCGTCACTAAACTGATGTGTTGAATTGCCGGAACCTAACCTGATGCTCCACGAATAGAAAATGTGCAGCACATCCTCCTGTTTTGGTAGTACTTATAGTAACAATGAGGACCGTTGTGTATATATATATATATATATATATATATATATATATATATATATATATATATATATATATATATATATATATATATATATATATATATATATATATATATATATATAATATAATATATAATGCTATATATATATATATATATATATATATATATATATATATATATATAATATAATATATAATGTAATATACCGATGTACAACAAAATTAATAAGTGGAAATCGACACTGTCGAGTTGGACAAACAGGAACACTATTTTCTACTTATGTTGTAAAGACAAACTAACCTAACCTAACTTTCCTAGGCCTAATACACCATATCTGAGACCTAATATAGTACACGTGTGCGCTATACTATGCCTAGGAATATTTAAGTTTGTTTTTTAGCTTCATTTTTTTCCCGATTATAAAGCGAGTGTTACAAAGTTCTACTATCTAATTGCTTAGAACGGCTATCTTTGTTCTATGGTGCAATCTATCTAAACAGGAGAATGGGTTGCAATGTGACATGTCAATTTTACGAGCCGCTTTGATTTTGTAGTACATCAGTTTTTGGCATTAGGATATATATATATATATGTCACAATGCGATGTATAATTCGAGAGGACTCGTTCGTTACCAATGATCATCCGCTACATTGACGAACATTTCCTGAGGACGGGTTTCGTATCCCTTTAGATAGTCGTCAATTCCTACCACTGAATTTCGTGTATATGTTGCCACAAATATTCACGAATCTTAAAGAAACTACGCAATACAGAGTTTGTTTTTCATTACAAATCTTTATAATAAATCAGCTTGATAGACCAAAAAACTTTTCCCACGTGGAGCTAACTACGGGGTCGGGAAGTAGAACTCTCGAGACCCTCTCCAGGTAAGATCCAGATAACTAGGTCAGCAGGTTGTGGCCAGGAGGTTGAGTGGATGCTTCAGTTGGCAGGGTCGTGTGTCGGGTGGAGGGCCCTGCGCTCCAGGGTATCCCTGGCCGCTCTCCGAATAATTATTAAAGAAAACCTTCCCGGGAAATTCAACGAGTGACTCAAATTCAGGATTTCCACATACACCATTTATACCAATCACATCATACTGTAAATATAATGTTCAACTTTGAAATGAAAATAAAAAGTTTCCATAAAAGTAAGCCTAGTGGCAAATCAGTAGGCTACACCTCCCCCACATGTACGTTTTGTCCATTAATGGTTGTATTTGTCTAGATGCAAGTTTCGTGTCCTGTTTATGCGTAAGTGAATTGTTTAATCAACACAAGCACCGGACGGAAACAATGCAGAGTCGTGTCGCCCAGCTGGGGTTTACAGTTTGCCTCTGTGCAGGATTTATCATATGTAAATATGTTAACGGCGGAATACCGAATGGTTGCCGTAAGAATATGGGTTTGATTTATGATATAAATTATTATAGTTTATACTGTATTATAAACGAATATTATTGTTATAGGCGTCGTTGCTGTAGGTATTATTAAAGGGCTTTTGACCAGGAGATGCAAACATTTTCTGTGCTGTGTAATTCTTTTCTTTTTACATATAACTGAAGTGCAAAACCAATTTACAGTCGGACATAAAATGCTGCCGCTTCCCATCAGTCTGGACAAAGTTGAAAGGTTTATTTGACGGAACAAACTCGTATGTGGGGATAACTGAGGCTCCGTGTACCTACCTAATTGTTCTTGGTGGTGATTGGCTCTCAGCTCTTTGGTGCTGCCTCTCAACCTTCAGTCGAGCAGTGTATAGGTTCCAGAGACTTTTTTTTCCTATTGTCAAGTCTATATTTGAAGATGTGTATGTTAGTCTATGGAGCCTGCCTTCATCACTTCACTTATTGCAGTTATCGGTGTACTTACCAATGCGTGTACCAAATTTGTGTTTTGGTAGGAAGGAAAGCAGTTTGGCTTGCCACTATTATTTAATCTGATGCGATTATTACCCTCGAGTTTGTCATATGTTAGTTTAAAGATGTGGATCGAATTGGTTTCTACTGCCTCTGCTTGTTGCTAAATTTATAATAATAATAATTTGTTTTATTGGCATTATTATTAAAATATTATTTTTATTTTATTTATATATATTATATAATATATATATATTTAATTATATACATTATATATATATAATATAATATATATATAATATATATATAATATATATATATATATATATATATATATATATATATATATATATAATATAATATATAATATATATATATTATATAATAGGGGGGGGGAGTACCACCTCTGGTGCAATTATAGGGACCCATAGCCTTGAAGAAGGGAACACAGATCATTCAGAGAAAACTTTCCATTTAGCTCTGAATACGTATGAGTGTTCACTTCTCCTACCACCCCTTTTTTAAAGTTATACACTTTATTATACAAGGTTATAAAGTTGCATATCTAATTGTTTACAAAAAGTGAACATTAAGGGGAAATTTGTTTCCTGGAGGTTGTAGATTTCTTCGAACTCCTCTGACGCCGGGCAGGAACCGAGGATGCAGCGGGCTCTGGATCGCTACATTGAGGCGCTGGAAGAGAATACTTGCTGCTCCAGGGTATATTGTAGTGTCTATGAGCCTGGAACCAAGATCCTTAAGAAACCTTCTTGCGCTCTCTCCCCATGGACCTAGGTCTCAGATCCTACTGGAACGAAGTTGTACCGGTGATCTATTTCCCTGTACTGTACATGGTTGACTTGTCTCTTTGTGTCGCCGCGGCTCCTACTAGCCCGACAGAGAGGTGGGGGTATGTGGTTCCCAGGGTGGATATGCAAGTATAGTCCCACACCAACTGTCTGGCATCCTTACAAGGGCACAGTGTGATTCCAACTGGTCGGCTGGCAAAGCTAACAAAGTTACAGCTCAATAGATTGTGGGGCTCTCTCTGCTGGACACTGGGCAGAGGCAAGGCTCCTTTTAATGGCCTCCAATGCTAAACAGGTTATAGTATTACCTGGAGCCAACCTGGCTGTTTTATGATGGATGGGTTTGGGAGTTCTACTACTCCCCAAAGCCCAGCCTGGGACCAGGCTTGAGTTGTGAGAACTTGGTCCAACAGGCTGTTGTGTGGAGCGGCTCGCAGACCCACTTGTCTACTACAGACAGGTTGGTTCGGCACTTCTTGCAGAAAACCAGTTTTTCTCCAGGTTTCCACATTTGTTCCGGCAATATTTCTTTGTTGGGTTCCTCTGGCGTCGACCAATTCCCTTGGCAATTACCACAATTACTATCCTCAAGACTCACAAACAACGACTAACCTGCAACAATTCATTAGTGAAAGGGGCTGCATCAAAACGGAAGAGCAGTTTGAGGATAAATACCGTAAAAGGCTACATTATAAATACCCCAGACATGCTTAGGTCAGGGGCTAGGGAGTGTAACCTTACCTAGGCTAACTTGACCAAAGCAGTGCACATGTTGTTGGTTCCGGGGATCAATGCCCCAGCGGCGCGGTCTCTGACCAGACCTTAAGGTTGGTGGTCTGGTCAACCAAGCTGTTGGATGCAGATGCTCTCAGCCTGACGGATGAATCCAGTACATCCATACACACTCTTGCCGTCCTCCTGGCCTTACGTACCTGACTAACTGGGACGCGCATGTTTGGCCAAGTCATTTCCGGTTACGGCATCTTGACGGCTGGCTGGCTGCACTGTGGATAAAACCCAGCCCCGACTCTCTCAAGAGTACTGACGTGTAACAGCAAATCGAGTCATTGAAATGGTGGGGTCCCTCAATTGTTTCAAGCGCGGGTTGGACAAGTATATGAATGGGATTGGGTGGTTTTAGATAGGTGCTGCCTCGTATGGGCCAATAGGCCTTCTGCAGTTACCTTTGTTCTTATGTTCTTAACCTTAACAGATGTCTTACCATGCAATAAAGTATATCAAATATCTTTTTTCATACGGCAGAAATTGAATAACATAAGGAGTGATTGCAAATTTCCAGTATTTAATTCTGACAGTTTCAAACGTATGTCAGAATATAAAGATTTTCTCGATTGCTAGCAAGGCTTCAACACTTTTCCTGACAAAAGACTAGACTTAGTAGGTATACACAATGGAGCAACAGGCTGGGGTAGCCCCGAGAATGCTAAATTGGGTGGTAGATGCTCACTCGGAATAGGAAACAGCAGCATAGTTCTACAAGAATCCGTCCAAGAACCCCGTATTCTTGCTGATTTTAGTTCAGCCCAATAAAAGGACTCCTCCTTATCTGCGTTTGCAGGGAGAAATGTGACCATGGTGTATTTGCACACAAAATGTTCACGAAAGGAATGACTGGCAACGCAGTGACTCGATTTGCTATCTTGAACTATTTAACAAATAGAAAACAGAGTAATCGTCAATAAATTAAAAATCCAGCTCAGCCACTATATCTCAGGGGCCTAAACTTTCACCAGTACCTCCTCATTCTCATATCCCACACAAACAATGACAAACTGCAGTAGCTCATCATATCATTGTAGATGACACTTAATATTTGAAAGTAGACACTATAGAGGACAGCAAACCTCTATACTGATGTCAATCAGGTCTTCAGTGGACAACATAAAATATGATGTTCAATGAAGACAAGTGCCAGCTCGCGGTAAAAATTCAGAAATCAAAACCAGAACCACATAAAATAGTCAAACCTCACTACTAAAGGATTACACGTAGAAGACCTGGGGATACCCGTGTCGGTATACCTTATAAAGAAAAAGACACGATAAGGGAGCTGTCACAACTGCATGACAAATTATAGGCATTGTAACAAGAAGCAAAGTTATAACTCTAATGACAGTATTTAGTGACTAGTCCATTCTAGGTGGGCATATTTCTTCACATTAACATATCATCCCAACGACTATAAGAAATATTGCCAGAACAACCGTGGACATCTTCAAGAAAAGAATGGACTGTTTTCTAAGAGAAGTGCCGGACCAACCGGGCCGTGGTGGGTATGTGGGCCTGCGGCCCGCTCCAAGCAACAGCCTGGTGGACCAAACTCTCACAAGTCGAGCCTGGCCTCGGGCCGGGCTTGGTGAGTAGAGGAACTCCCAGAACCCCATCAACCAGGTATTCAACAACGTTGAATGCTCCGAGACAAACAGCATAAGATAAAGCAAACATCATTGAAGGCTGACCACTGACTAGACAACGATAGAACTATCAATCACAAACATGTAAGAAAACAGGTAAGTATGGTTGTGTACCAGACAGTTAAAGGAAACGTGTTTCTAGTCAAGAGTTTCATGGGTAGATCATAGTTTTAAGTTTTGACATTAAATGCAGTTTTATACATATTAAAATTCAGGGGAGGCGAAATTTTCCAAGATCCTGCAATATTTATAGAGTAAACTGATTTTGTTTCACTTACACATTTAGATACATTTGCATTTGTGCAGCTACCCTAGACTATATGAAGTGGACTGCAGTGTGTGTCAAGAATGTGATGCTAAAAATCCCCATCACGCAGGATGGTTAGTCATGCAGAGCCACGTGATCAGTAGTCTACTCTGGTAAATTTTGGGTGCATTATTTTTTTTGAGAGTTGTTACATTCTTGTACATTCTTGTACGCGTAGCGTTTCGGGCAAGTCCTTAATCCTATGGTCCCTGGAATACGATTCCCGCCGCGAAGAATCGTTTTTTCATCCAAGTATACATTTTACTGTTGCGTTAAACAGAGGCTACAGTTAAGGAATTGCGCCCAGTAAATCCTCCCCGGCCAGGATACGAACCCATGACATAGCGCTCGCGGAACGCCAGGCGAGTGTCTTACCACTACACCACGGAGACTGAAGGCTATCTTTGAGGCTATCTTCAGAGTTTTGGAAAGTTGCTAATGTGATACCAGTTTTTAAGAAAGGAGATAGATCACTTGCGTCTAACTATCGACCAATTAGCCTAACGTCTATTGTGGGAAAGTTACTCGAATCTATAATAGCAAATAAAATTCGTCTTCATCTTGAAAAACATAAATTAATAATTGAGTCGCAACATGGTTTTATAAATGGCCGTTCATGTTTAACAAATTTGTTATCTTTTTATTCTAGCATTGTTGAGGCAGTTGATAGTGGTAAGGATTGCGATGTTGTATACCTTGACTTTAGCAAAGCTTTTGATACAGTGCCACATGAAAGACTGATTAAAAAAATAGAGTCTCATGGTATTGGGGGTGCTATATTAAGCTGGATTAGGGCATGGCTATACCAAAGGAAACAGAGAGTTAGTATAAATGGAATCAAGTCAGAGTGGGAAAATGTTGTAAGTGGAGTGCCTCAAGGCTCTGTCCTGGGACCTCTGTTGTTTATAATATATATAAATGATTTAGATTCAGGTTTGAGTAGCAACATTTGCAAATTTGCCGATGATACGAAAATCGGTAGGGTAATTAATTCGGAGGAGGACTCACTATCACTTCAAGTTGATCTAGATAGGGTTTTGAAATGGTCAAAGGATTGGCAGATGCAGTTTAATGCTGATAAATGTAAAGTTCTGAGGTTAGGTAATGATGATAGAGTTACAAGATACGAGCTAGATGGTGTTGTGATTGCGAAGTCGGATTGCGAAAGGGATCTGGGAGTTATGATTAGTAAGAATTTAAAACAAAAGGATCAATGCATAAATGTTCGTAATAAGGCAAATCGGACACTTGGATTTATTAATCGCAGCGTTAGTAACAAGACACCTGGTGTGGTTCTCAAGCTATATCTTGCTCTAGTTAGGCCCCATTTAGATTATGCAGTTCAGTTTTGGTCGCCATATTATAGAATGGATATAAATTCACTTGAACGTGTCCAGCGTAGGATGACTAAGTTAATTCCCCAAATTAGAAATCTTTCATATGAAGAAAGATTAACAAAGCTTAAGTTGCATTCACTGGAAAGGCGAAGAGTTAGGGGTGACATGATAGAGGTTTACAAGTGGATGAATGGACATAACCGGGGGGATATTAATAGGGTATTAAAAGTATCAACACAGGACAGAACACGAAACAATGGATATAAATTGGATAAGTTTAGATTTAGGAAAGACTTGGGTAAATACTGGTTCAGTAACAGGGTTGTTGATTTGTGGAACCAATTGCCGCGTAACATTGTGGCGGTGGGGTCCCTCGATTGTTTCAAGCACGGGTTGGACAAGTATATGAGTGGGATTGGGTGGTTATAGAATAGGAGCTGCCTCGTATGGGCCAATAGGCCTTCTGCAGTTACCTTTGTTCTTATGTTCTTATGTTCTTATGTTCAAGAGCACGAGTTTATAAAGTGCTTGCAAAACTCCAGTTACCTCATGCTAGGGACTCTGAAGCCACACATCTTGTTCTCCGGGAACACTGTGGCGAGGATGAGTCAATTGTCCTGGTCAGTTTAGGTTCAGGAAACGCCCTGGAAAATATTGGTTTGGAACAAGGTTGTAAATTTGTATTGCACAAAATACCGGATAACATAATATGACATGGGATCGCTGGATTTAAGATTAGACCAGACTTAAGATTGGATCAGATTGCATCAGACTTAAGATTATACATGCAAAGATTATACATGCATATGAATGAGTTTAGATATATGAACATGATCTTATTTGTATGGGTTCATAGGCTTTCTGCAGTTTCATTTATTTTATTTATTAAAAGTTAGTTAGGTACTCCATAGGCTATCCATGCTATGGGCAAACCTTAGTGGGAATAGGTACAGAGGCACATACATGTTGAGGAACATAACCTCTTTGTTCTCTTAACTATGCAAGTTAAAATAACAAAGTTTTTGCAGTAGACAAGATCTACATCGCTTGAGTATTTCTTGTTTAGACTAGACGCTTGCATGAATTAGTTTGATTCGATATAAATAGGAATTGCCTCATATGGTCCAATAGTCCTTTTGCAGTCTGTTATTTTTATGTTCTTAGTGTAAACATCGTGTACTGTGTACACAGTTTACAGGCAGCCTCGCTAACGGTAGCGGGCCAAATGTTTCAGCAATTGTTCTCTCCTCTTCAATGCAACTTTTTGTGTTTATTATAAATTGAAATAAGTTTATTGAGGTAAAATACACACAAAGGGATGAGGTAGCTCAAGCTATTCTCACCCCGTTCAGTACATCGTGTTAATACATACATAGACACACATCACAAACAATAAACATATTACCGAACATTCTGAGAGATAAACATATACATTTCCTTTTATTATAAAAGGATCGATAGTTTTACACAGGAAGAACAGTAAACCTATGCAGGTACAGTGTACATATGAAGGCATGTTATGACTTAAATAGAGTTTTCCGCCTAGGTGCGTGCGCGGACTGCATGTTAGGAACAGCCCTATGGGCGCTCTCGGCTCCCTCAGATCACAGCCAGCCCACGTGTAAATAAAAATGTCCGAATTTAAAGCTATAAACTACGGGCTCACCATAGTCCGTGCTACTTTGTTTTGTTCCCAGTAGCTGAATCTTAAACAAGCTATAAAGATGCACTCGGCTCAATATACAAGCTTATAACTGGAAAGTGTTTGCAAACAGCTCCACCACTTAATGGTCACGATGTGCGTGCGTGTGTGCGTGCATTGGGGGGGAGGAGTCACCCCAGGAATAGCTGTTTTCACGCTGCAGCTAAGTGGTCTATTTTGATGGTAGTGAAGCCTAATAATATTGCTGGTAATTATGCCACCAAAACATTTATAGTGTGTAAATAATTGAAGTGTATTGTATCGTGAGTTAAAAAGTGTGTTTACAGCACGGCGCGGAGCTTCTCAACCAGTTCTCTTATCAAGCACCTCACAATTTTTGACGCAATACACCAATGCGTTAAAAATACGACGTAGTAGTAAAAATGAATACACCGTACGTTTTTTTTAATGCATCTGGTTCGGCAAAACAGTTGGATTTTTTTGTGTCATGACATCGCCTAACTACAGAGAAGTAATGTTTTAATTGGGTAAAGTTGTACATAATTAGTTTTACATTAATTAGTAATGTTTCAATTAATTATAAATTTACTTTAAAACGTTCACTTGTATGTTGTGTATTGGCATATGACCCGGAAGATGTTCCTGTAAACAAATCCACAAGGGCCGTGACGAGGATTCGAACCTGCGTCCGAGAGCATCCCAGACGCTGCCTTAATCGACTGAGCCACGACATGGTCAAAAGGCGTTAAAAGGCAGATAGATGCTCTCGGACGCAGGTTCGAGTCCGCGTCACGGCCCTTGTGGATTTGTTCATTTGATGCATCGCGCAATTGTGATTTCTGTGTGTAATGATCCTGTACTTGCGGTATGTCGTAATTTTCTTGCTGCTGGAGTTGTTGGGTGGGATTTTGGAGCGGATTTTGAACTATAGGGTGTCAATAGTTTAGTGCCTTAGCATTTTTGGCTTTGTCTTTTTACGCCTGTCGGAAGTTCTGAGTTACGATCCACGGTCCTCTTCATTCATACCCACACTACCGTACACAATGACAGTTCTTTGATGATAGTGGTGTATGTGTTACGGTGCCTGGATGGTGGTGGGACTCACGTTACGGTGCCTGGATGGTGGTGGGACTCACGTTACGGTGCCTGGATGGTGGTGGGACTCACGTTACGGTGCCTGGATGGTGGTGGGACTCACGTTACGGTGCCTGGATGGTGGTGGGACTCACGTTACAGTGCCAGGGTGGTGGGTCTCGTGTTACAGTGCCAGGGTGGTGGGACTCACATTACAGTGCCTGGGTGATGGCACTCAGGTTACAGTGCCTGGTGGTGGTGCCAGCAACATGGTGGGACTCGTGTTACAGTGCCAGGGTGGTGGCACTCACATTACAGTGCCAGGGTGGTGGGACTCAGGTTACAGTGCCTGGTGGTGGTGCCAGCAACATGGTGGGACTCATGTTACAAGGTCACACCCAACAAAGGTGGCTCTTAACCTCCTCAGCACGCACGTTAGCCTATGCCTTACTGTAAATTCTGATTTTTTTTTATTTTTTTAGTTGTTAGAAAAACAGGAGTCGTTGACGTTGGGTGATGTACGAAGCGTTACTAGTGTACTTGTGTACACTACTTGCGTTACTAGTGTACTTGTGTACACTACTTGCGTTACTAGTGTACTTGTGTACACTACTTGCGTTACTAGTGTACTTGAAGTACAAATATACTCTAGCGTGCCATTAGCATGACTACAGAGGAGAAATCACATGAGGTGCAAACCGTCGGTGATTATCTGAGCTGTGATGGCGTCTGGGTGTCGGCTTCCACGGCAACAGCCATAGTCTGCTGTGGTTCCAGCACCCAAACAGCCATAGTCTGCTGTGGTTCCAGCACCCAAACAGCCATAGTCTGCTGTGGTTCCAGCACCCAATGGTCATAGTCTGCTGAGGTTCCAGCACCCAAACAGCCATAGTCTGCTGAGGTTCCAGCACCCAATGGTCATAGTCTGCTGAGGTTCCAGCACCCAAACAGCCATAGTCTGCTGAGGTTCTAGCGCTTCAAAGGATACCTGATCAACCAGGCTGTGATTCATACCCAGCCGCGTCCAAGAGCCTGGTCGACCAGTCCAGCAACCAGGAGGCCTGGCCGACGACCGGGCCGCGGGGAGCCTAAGCCCCGAGAACACCTCGAGGTAAGGTGAATCGAATAGCATTATTTTGGGACATTTACATCGTTTATTATATTAAAGTGAGTGTTTGGGGGTAGTGAGTGGGCGTCACTCCTGACCTCCTCATCCATCCACCACACCTGGGCGTGACTACTGGACTATAATGGACACAAAGAATGCTAATTCCTGTTCTTGACGTCACAGGTAATCCACTTTGTCACACTCAAGTCCTGACGTGTGTGTATCGTCAGCCTTGTTCCTGGGTGTCAGCCTTGTTCCTGGGTGTCAGCCTTGTTCCTGGGTGTCAGCCTTGTTCCTGGGTGTCACCATTGTTCCCGCGTCAGCCTTAACTAAAACTTACTCAAGAGATGTGAGTTGTATATGACTGCTCTGCATGACAACCTTTGGTGCTACCAGAAATACATGATCTTGCATGAAGAACCACCGACTCCACCATGCGTGTGTGTGTGTCTGGGGAGCTGCGACGGAACATTCCAGCACCAAGGATGGACATAGAGGCAAGTATTGCCGGAACCAAAGTGGAGGGGCTGCGAGAAACAATTAAGACAAGTTCCCGCAGGAAGTCCCAGACCAACCGGGGGTGTAATATAGGTATATATGCGGACCGCTGCAGACAACAACATTGTTACGGGCTCACCATATCCCGTGCTACTTGGAACTTGTTCCGAGTAGCTGAATCTATAACAACAACCACAGACAACAATATTTTAGAGGTTATGACAAGCCGCGGCCACCAGGACATGATACCTGGATGATGGGGTTCTGGGAGTTCTACTCCCCAAGCCCGGCCCGAGGCCAGGCTTGACTTGTGAGAGTTTGGTCCACTAGGCTGTTGCTTGGAGCGGCCCGCAGGCCCACGTACCCACCACAGCCCGGTTGGTCCGGCACTCCTTGGAGGAATAACATGGGCTTGGGGAATTGAACAACTCTCGCAACTAACTTCAGGTACGCTCTGGCACAATGACTGGCGACTTACCCCTAAGCACAGTTACTTATTGATGTGACTTTTAACAACACTCTAGGCATAGTCACTGGGGCCTGACTGCTGAGTGAACAGCGCTTCGGATTCGTAGCCCTGAGGTTCCAGGTTCGATCCCCTTGTGGAGGCGGAAACAAATGGGCAGAGTTTCTTTCACCCTCTTGTGCCTGTTTCCCTAGCAGTAAATAGGTACCTGGGAGTTAGACAGCTGCTACGGGCTGCTTCCTGGGGATGTGTAACAAAAAGCAGGCCTGGTCGAGGACCGGGCCGCGGGGACGCTAAGCCCCGAAATCATCTCAAGATAACGTGAAGAAGATAGGCCTACCTATGGAACAGCAGATTTCTTCTCCAGCTTGTTCCATTAGTCAAGCGTTATAATACTGCCACACCTATTGGAGCCGGTCGGCCGAGCGGACAGCACACTGGACTTGTGATCCTGTGGTCCTGGGTTCGATCCCAGGCGCCGGCGAGAAACATTGGGCAGAGTTTCTTTCACCCTATGCCCCTGTTACCTAGCAGTAAAATAGGTACCTGGGTGTTAGTCAGCTGTCACGGGCTGCTTCCTGGGGGTGGAGGCCTGGTCGAGGACCGGGCCGGGGCGGACTCTAAAGCCCCGAAATCATCTCAAGATAAAACAGGCGGAAATGTTAACTGTCAAACTGTCCATTCAACATAAACAAGACGCTGGTAAATATTTATCTATTATCGACTACTCGTGTAGTCCTTGTTGGGTAATGATGTGCACACCAACTGGCCAAAGAGTGAACAGTGAACACGTGAAGAGGCTGTACATATCAACATTTAACTAATGCTCAAGAAATGTCCACGTATTTGATCAGGAATGACTTCCCCCAAAATCTATCCATTTATTCCAAGTTGAGGTGTTGTAGAGTACACGTAAAGTGGTACTGCTTTCAGTGTCGTAATTGTTCATCTCATGACAGTATGGAAGTGTTAGCCACGGTAATATAATCACAGGATCTTACCTTATAACGTTACTACACTTCGAATCGACTTGAGAATGGTCCAGGACGAGACCAAAACGTCGTCGTCCCTTCACCTTCTAGTGTGTGGTCTGGTCAACATACTTTAGCCACGTTATTGTGACTCATCGCCTGCGTTACTTCGCATTTGAGGCAACTCAAACCTTTAACTAGTGATATTTCACAAATGTTAATGGCTTGGTCTATATAGATGTGGGGTGTAGTTCCTAAACCCGTTACGTTACTATAACCTTCCGTTAATAGACTTACCAGAACTGTCAATATACTATTAACAAACTTTGTTTTTGAGCTCATTATTTCTCTGACTTAGATAAACGGATATTGGGGTTCAGTTCCTGAGCCCATGGGAACTCTGTAACCTTTTCCATTAATCTACCTGTCGCTGGGTGGGTAGGCAGGTCTATTTGGGCATAATTGAAGTAAATGTTAACAAATTAGCCTGTTTGTGTGTGTGTGAGCAAGCCGTGTTTCCCGCGAGTGAATGAATGCGTGTATCAGGTCATTTACTTGTATCTACGGGAAGCTAGAGCCTCTCCCGTCTGGTAGCCATGGTATCTGCTCCATTTCTACCTACCGTAGCCGACTCTGCTCTTGATATTGTGAATGGTGATTGCTTCTCCCAACCTCTGGCTCAAGTCCAATACCATTTGCGTACCCCCCTCTCACTGCATGCTGACATTTCCTTACATTTCTCTGTCTCAAGCTGTTTCCAACTTCCATCTCTATTCTCTCCTTACGCTGTCCTTAATATTAAATATGTTTCTCCCTATTTTGTCTATTTCCCACCATTTGTGTACGTTGTGATCGTATTAGCTCTTGACCTCTCTTACAATATCAGATTTGGTTTTCTTAACCTGTTCTCGTAGCTGACAGAAGAGTTAGGGAAGACATGATTACCACTTACAAAATTCTGCGGTAGGAATTGACAGGGTAGATAAAATATTTAGCCACAGGTGGTACACGAACAATGGGACCCAGGTGGAAACTTAGTTTCCAACTGAGCCAGAGACTTTAGAAAGAAGTTTTTCCAAGTAGTTAATAAATGGAAACTTCATTAGGAAGTGATGTGGTGGCGGCAGATGATACACAGTTTCAAATATAGATATGATGAAGCACAAATAGGCTCAATAACTCGTACACCAGTTGATTGATGGTCGAGAGGCTGGACTAAAGAGCCAGAGCTCAACCCGCACAAGAACTAGGCGAGTATAAATAGTAAGTACAAGTAATAGCACACATGGTGTGTGGCCTGGTGTGTGGCCTGGTGGGTGGCCTGGTGTGTGGCCTGGTGTGTGGCCTGGTGGGTGGCCTGGTGTGTGGCCTGGTGGGTGGCCTGGTGTGTGGCCTGGTGTGTGCATGTAGGAAAGAATTTGTGGGGCTGGGAGCAGGGGTAGGGGGCGCGCCTCACTGGTGTTACTCAATCCCAGTCATTTCTATGAAGGCTCATATGCCCAAGATAACTAGGGAGGGGTGGGGACTCACATGCCCAAGATAACTAGGGAGTGGTGGGGACTCACATGCCCAAGATAACTAGGCAGTGATGGGGACTCACATGCCCAAGATAACTAGGGAGTGGTGGGGGCTCAGGTGGTCTCTCGCTATCACGTTCCTCACTGCTCTTAACTGATAAATATGATAGCAAGTGCTCGTGGTATCTCTATGATAACGACAGTGATGTCAGCAGCAAATTAACGGAAGTATTATCCTGATAGACTGCGAGCAGCGGCGCTTCACAGCCTGGTTGACCAGACCACCAACCAGGAGGCCTGGTCAGAGACTGGGCCTCGGGGGTAGCTTGTGAACCACCTCAAGGTAACGTCAAACTGGTTCATTTCGCGACTTGCATTAAAATGTTTGTTTACATCACTGAAACTGCTACATCTCTCACGCCCACTCCATCTCCTGAACTCCATCTCCTTCTGAAGTATCAATCAAGACAATCGACTTGAGAATGGTCCAGGACGGACCGAAACGCCGTCGTCCCTTCACCTTCTAGTGTGTGGTCTGGTCAATCAATCCCCATCTCCTTCTGGGGCCAGCCTGGTGGCAAACTATTGGATATTTCTATCTTCCTTCTTTACGTGGAGTCTCGACGCAGGGCGCTGCATATTCAAATACTAGTCTTACGTTGGTGAGGCACCAGGGTATAAAGGAATTTTGTAAGCTTCTGAATACTGTTCTGGTGGTTGATATTTTTCCTCTACCACTTAACTGTTAGGCTACCAAAAGTTTGTACTGATGTCCTCCCTCCATATTATTTTTATTCCCTGTTCTGACTTTGAGTTGTTTACCGTTCATGGCCTATAGCCGCTCTGGTGTAACCCACTGTTGTTGGTCTAGCTAGCCTAGTGTAACCCACTGTTCTTGGGGTCTACCTCTCACCTCGTGTCCCATTTTCAATACTTTAAATTATGCGCTTAATCCTGCAGGATCGAGCTGTTAGCTCTTGGACTCCGCCTTTCTAACCGTCGCTTGTCTAATGTATTGAATCCCAATCTATTTTTCCTCTTATTAAGTACATATTTTTCTCACATCTGCTTGAGGCAGCTGTCTAACTCCAAGGTACCTATTTACTGCTAGATGAACAGAGGAATCACACGAAAACAAAAGTGTCTTTGTTTCTGCCTCGGCCTGGAATCGAACCTGGATCTGTGGACTACGAATGCCGAACGCTATCCACTCGACCGCGAGGACTTGTGAGAATCCTTAAGACTGACGTCATTCGGGATGTGTGTCACGTCGGGAGTATGTAATAATTTAAGTTGAGGTCTGATAAAGACCTTTTGTGCCCTCTGTAATGCTTTTTGCGCTACCGCTCACAGGATGAGTATGGGGTGCACAATAAACTAGCCGCGGGAGGCGGCAACAATCAATCAAATCAGGAAGAAGATCATGTTTCACATCCGTTAATAAGAAAGGGTTGTTGTTATTTAAGATTCAGCTACTGGGAACTAAAAGATCCAAGTAGCACGGGCTATGGTGAGCCCGTGATGGACTTACCTGGCACAGGAGTGGGGCTGTAACTTGTACTGTGTAAGAATGGGTGAGACTACGGTATCTTGAAGCAGCGTGAGGACTGGTGGTGGTGCAGCGGACACGGCAGCTCTCAGTTTCCCACCTTTTGTGACAACTACTTTATTGTGTTGTGTAAGTGACGTCTTCCCATGTTACTCCCAGATCATTTATGTCCCGTTTTCTTTCTGTACGGGGTTTGTCTTGCGTTTTATATGGTTCTTGTTTTGATTTCTTGTTTTTTTTATCATAGTTCAGGTGCTGGAAATTATCATCATTTAACATTTTGTTTCATGTGGCCCTGGAGTTGTCAACACCTTTTCGCTACATATAATGTCATCATAGCACTCAACATGTTCAAAAGGGAACTCAATCAACACCTTCAAAGTACAGCTGATCAACCAAGTTCAAGTTCAAGTATGTTTATTGAGATAAGAAAGAAATACATCTCAAAGGGATAGAGTAGCTTAGGCTATTTCTACCTCCCTGGGGCTGGGAGTCTTACTGCAGGACTGTTCTTAAAAGATTTCTCCATTTTGCACCCGCAAGATAACGTAAGCTTTTAAGGGTTGATAGATGTTAAATGTTAATCTTCTTGTTTGAGGAGCTGTTCACTTGAGACAGTTAAGCAAGTCCCAGCTATGTCTGGGTACAAGTGACAGGATGAACAACCCAGCTGGTTTTCTTCCTATTGGGGAGTGTTGTACATGCTGCTATGGCGGTGTGTCCACTCACAAGATGAGTGGCGCTGCCCAATAAACTCGCCCCTCGGGGCAAAATTTAAAAAAATTTAAATCAGGTTGCGAGCAGCGCCGTCCAACAGCCTGGTGGACCAGACCACCAACCAGGAGACCTGGTCAGAACCACAAGGAATGTTGGGGCGTGAGAAAGTACTGGGGCAAGCACAGTACCCTGGGGGGGGACAGCTCTTCGCGGTGAATGATCCATATCTTACTTTAACGACCGTTATTCTTTGGGTTCTCTTATTTGGACATTAAAGATTTTAAAGATTTATCTTGCTCTATGTTTTGTATCTTTCGTGCGAATATTGTGTGCAGTTTCATTCTGGTCAAATTTGTCTAAAGCTTATTATAAAGAGCATTACCGGGTTATGTTTATAGTGTAGGGAGGTATTAAGCAGTGTATACACCGTCAGTAGGGAACTAACTGTTTTATAGATCTTTATTTGTAGCGTCACACGAAGGACTAGGTTGTATTTACTTTGCTTAATTCAATAATCAAAGGTTATTGTAGGATTGAGATAGGTCTAGTAGCGTTGTTATTGAAGTCGGAACCTGTTTACCACACTTTTGCTGTAGTGACCTAATGGTGGGTGAGGGATAAGTGGCAGACTGTGGTTGTTGTTGTTGTTGTTATAGATTCAGCTATTCTGAACAAGTTCCAAGTAGCACGGCCTATGGTGAGCCCGTAACTTACCTGGCACAGGAGCGGGGCAATTAGCACGGGCCTTGGTGAGCCCGTAGTGGACTTACCTGGCACAGGAGCCGTGCTGTGCAGACTGTAGTGGGCTGATTGATTAAAGATTAAGCCACCCAAGAGGTGGCACGGGCATGAATAGCCCGTAATGTGCGATGGGGTTGTGGTGGTGGGCGGCTATAGTGCCTGGGGGGACACGTCACCCACGGCTCTCTTACACGGCATCATAACACTGTCTCACTGGAGGAGACGTGTGGGAATATTGGTCCTCCGGAATGTTGTGTTGTCCTGACTGTGTACACAACCAGTTTGACTCGTTGAGTTGTGCTTGCTGGGGTCCAGGCTCTTTGGTCCTGTCTGCCTGCCTTCCTTAAGGCACACAGACAAGATAATGGTCCTGTCTGCCTGCCTTCCTTAAGGCACACAGACAAGATAATGGTCCTGTCTGCCTGCCTTCCTTAAGGCAGACACACAAGATAATGGTCCTGTCTGGCTGCCTTAAGGAACGCAGACAGACACCAGACAAGACAATGGTCCTGTTAGTCTGCCTCTATTTATGCCTCCCGGCCTATTCTTTCTTGTCAGAGTTTACAGGAATACAGTCATTGTCTTACTGTATATATATATATAGCCAGAGCCATGCACCACTATGTGGCTCTGTGTAAACTCAGTTGGCCTGGTTTATACAGCACATGGACGGGATTGGATTTGAAGTGGCAACTGCATGTTTGTGGTTACTGCTTTTGTGGAGGTGTGAAGGTTGGATGATTGTGTTGTGGAGGTGTTTCCCAGCTGGGACCTCCCAGTGTACTCGCCTAGTTGAACAAATCCACAAGGGCCGTGACGAGGATTCGAACCTGCGTCACGGCCCTTGATTTGATGCATCACGTTAGTGTGATCTCTGTGTGCTCACCTAGTTGTGCTTGCGGGGGTTGAGCTTTGGCTCTTTTCTCCCGCCTCTCAACTGTCAATCAACTGGTGACTAACCTCTAATGTATTCGTCGATTCTGACGTCATAACTTTATCATCAATGTATATATTTCTCGGTTGACTCTGCGTGCTTTTGTTTTAATGTCCTCTAGTAAGCCTTTTTAAGCTAATGGTTTACAGAGGTGTTGTTCCTAGTTGTTTATATAGGGAGTGGTTCAAAATCTGCACAGAGATATAACACTACATGAGACCAGGAGGCATGGCAGGATGTGCAAAAATAGCCCCCCCATTGAAAAGGTGAAGTGCAAAAAGTACGCTGATGCAGGGGAGGGAGATATCTATCTATATCTATTTATATCTATCTCATATAGAGATAGATATAAAGGCCCTTGGGGACGGTCCTTCAGCAGCAGGCCAGGACCTTGAAGACGGTCCCAGCCTTCATCTTAAGGATGCAGGCTGGGTCCTAGCAGTGCTTTGTCTGGCAAATATTCAAATGCTTAGAAGCGGGAAATGAATAGCCGTAAAATGCTTCGTTTCCAAGTATAATAAAAATAAATCAGCAGTGAAAGGCTTATGCAAAGTGATTGAGAGCTGTTTATTGGGCGAGTGATTTACTCTCAAGTATTTGTGTGTGGCTGGTTGGTTGTGGGGGAGGTGATGAATGGCACTATCACCAAGGTAAACACACCAGTCTGGATTTTGTGGGTTTGGCTGGGGGAGTCGGGGACTTGCTGGCTGCTTTCTTTGGCTTGGCTTATCGTGGCTCCCTTCTTGGGTAAACAGGCAGAGATTGTGGCTTGCTGTCACTGTATAGACGCTCCCAGCCTCCTTCCCCCTCCCTGTCTACTCTTTTCCTTACCTTCCTCTCTCTCTCCTATATCTCTCTCTCTCTCGTATATCTCTCTCTCTCTCTCTCTGCTATATCTCTCTCTCTCTCTGCTATATCTCTCTCTCTCTCTCTCCTATATCTCTCTCTCTCTCTCCTATATCTCTCTCTCTCTCTCCTATATCTCTCTCTCTCTCTCCTATATCTCTCTCTCTCCTATATCTCTCTCTCTCTTCTATATCTCTCTCCTATCTCTCTCTCTCATCTCTTTCCACTCCCTTTCGTTTCCCTTTCTAGCCACACTCTTATCTTTCTTCACAAACTAGAAGCGTGTTATCTGACATTAGGTAATTTCGAAGCCTGGATGAAAGCTTGTGTATAAGATGTATTTACATTTTGTGTTGTTATACTTTTATTTAGTGTAAGACGTAAGTTACATTAGTCTTACAGATCTCTGTGTGCCAGAGTTACAGGTGACTTGACTCCTAGTGTTCACACAGTGTTAAAACACGTTCCCAATATGAATCAGTCGAGGAATAAATGATTGTTGATAATAGTCTGCTCTTGAGAGTGGTGTTACTGCTGGCTGCGAGCGTCTTGTGTCGTAACTGCCGTCTTCAGGTTGTGGTTGAAGTCGAATCAGGTTCTCCATCTAACTCGACTGTGAGAGTGTAGTCGAATTAGTTATGCCTTGAGAACAATGGACTTGTACCTACTAGCAAGGCCATGGGAAGATTACCGACTCCCATTGGGCTATTCATGCCCATGCAGATTTGTCGATGGAGGAGAGGGGTCATAGCCTCAGACGAGCCGCAGCCTTGTTCGTCCTGTAATTAGACGAAGAAGTGGGACAGGGCATCTAAGATGGCAGTGTATAGTGAGGGTTTAAGGAAACTCTAGTTCATTATGCTGTTGCAAGGAGATGGACGTTACTGTAATGTCTGGAGTGTCTTGCTGTCGAGGTGTAACCCTGTCGTAGCTCAGTCGATTAAGGCAGTGTCTGGGATGCTCCCGGACGCAGGTTCGAATCCTCGTCACGGCCCTTGTGGATTTGTTCACCGCGGGTGTTGAAGGTCAGTGGTGGATCATGTTTCGCCCACAGGATGTCGACCTCATCCTTGAACACTTGGGGGTTTCTTCTCTTCATCTTCACACTACACTCAGAGTTGGTACTTCATACCGCCTGGTCGTCACCTTCGCCTTTGTCCCTCCTCTCATCTCTCTCTCTCTTCTCCCTTTCTCCTCTGTCAGTAAGAAAATCAAGTGATCATCTTCAGTATTTTAAAAACAATTACAGCTAGATATTTGGTGCCGGCGACTTCGTTATTTCGGGGCAAGATTACATTATCTAACAAACTCATTCATCAGTATTAATGTGTGTGTCCAAGCGTGTCCTGTCTGGTGGTGTCCTAGTGAGCCTATACTTGATTGTCCACTCACAGGCTCTGTTGGTTCCTCTCTGTTGTCCACTCACAGGCTCTGTTGGTTCCTCTCTGTTGTCCACTCACAGGTTCTGTTGGTTCCTTACACTGTTGTTCACTCACAGGTTCTGTTGGTTCCTCTCTGGTGTCCACTCACAGGTTCTGTTGGTTCCTCTCTGTTGTCCACTCACAGGTTCTGTTGGTTCCTCTCTGTTGTCCACTCACAGGTTCTGTTGGTTCCTCTCTGTTGTCCACTCACAGGTTCTGTTGGTTCCTCTCTGTTGTCCACTCACAGGTTCTGTTGCTTCCTCACACTGTTGTCCACTTACAGGTTCTGTTGCTTCCTCACTGTTGTCCGTCTCTGTTTCACTCTATTCCCTTCCCCCCCCCCCCCTCCCATCCCTCCCATCTCCTTTCTCTCCTGTCTCATAATGTTGGACCTCCCCCTCATTGTTTAACTGTGTTGCCCTCATTCTCTCTCTCTCTTGTGACACTCATATTTATGGTTACTGCAATTTATGTTCTCATTAATTATACAAAGTTTGTATTTTTCACCGTAATTTTCATACTATTAATTAATGTTTTTTAATTATTTTTTTATTAATTTTTATTAATTATTAATAATATAATAATTAATAATATAATAGAAAATTAATTTTTGTCCTATTACATTTTTTAAGGCTCACTGGGGGTTCAAGATTTTCAATGCGCAGTAATGAAATATTTCTCATCTCTTAAGTTACCATTGACAAGTCTAAACGTGTAAGGAGAGGAAATATATACTAATATGCAGAGAATAAGAGACAAATGACAGCTGAAAATATGTAATTTAAGCCACACACACACTTGTGATATGTGAGGGGTGACTTTTCGGTCCATCCTGGTCCCTTATCAAGTCATATAACTGAGCACAGCTGGGCTCAGTCATGACTTGGGGCCAGATTCACGAAGCGGTTACGCAAGCACTTACGAACCTGTACAGCTTTTCTCAATCTTTGGCGGCTTTGTTTACAATTATTAAACAGTTAATGAGCGCCCAAGCACCAGGAGGCTGTTTATAACAATAACAACAGTTGATTGGGAAGTTTTCATGCTTGTAAACCGTTTAATAAATGTAACCAAAGCCGTCAAAGATTGAGGAAAGATGTCCACGTTCGTAAGTGCTTGCGTAACTGCTTCGTGAATCTGGGCCTTGGACCAGGACCGTCTGAAACGTCACCTTCATTTCACAAGTGTGTGTTGGTTTACTTATGCAAATACGTAACGGAGGGTAATAGCCATTTGGTCTACATCCAAGGTTTACTTACCTAGAGGTGCTAACATTGTAGTCTATTTTTTCTAAGCATATTTAGGCTTGTTTCCCCTGTGGTATTTCAGATTCTTTGTCTGAATTTATTTCCAGGTCTGTTGTGTTTGTTGTTATAGATTCAGCTACTCCGAACAAGTTCCAAGTAGCACGGGCTATGGTGAGCCCGTAACTTACCTGGCACAGGGGCGGGGCAAGTAGCACGGGCTATGGTGAGCCCGTAGTGGACTTGCCTAGCACAGGAACGGTGCTGAATCTCCTTCCAGGTCTATAATTGCAATCTAAAACGTGTATGTAGAGCCATACACGTTTTTTCGGGGCTTTAGTGTTCCCGCGGCCCGGTCCTCGACCAGGCCTCCACCCGCAGGAAGCAGCCCGTGACAGCTGACTAACACCCAGGTACCTATTTTACTGCTAGGTAACAGGGGCATAGGGTGAAAGAAACTCTGCCCATTATTTCTCGCCGGCGCCCGGGATCGAACCCGGGACCACAGGATCACAAATCCAGCGTCCTGTCTGCTCGGCCGACCGGCTCCCTCTCCCTCCCTCTATCATGGTTACAATCAATGTTTTAATGTACGGATATGTAAATACAACTTTCTATTGGGCACTGCCACACAAGGGCAGGGATGGGTTCATAAGTGATGCCGCTTGAAAATAATATAAATGAAATTGATCCATATTCTTTAAAATGGACGAGTAAATTTTGGATAAATTGTTAGGATGTCGTCCAGAACACCTGAGTCAATGAAATAGTTACACAGTTGGTGGTACAATAGGCCAGGAGGTCTTAAAATCTTTTACGGTTTCACATTCAACAATATAGTGTTGTAGTGGTTTTAAATGTTTGTCACAGAGTTTGCAATCTGAATATTCTGGTAGTGGCTCAGCCTCACTAACCTGCCAGATGTGTCTATAGCCAAGGCGAATTCGCGCAATGACTACATCACATTGCCTGGTCCGGTTACTGTGCTGACCATACAAATACCTATTATTACAAAAGTTGTCATAGCTTTTAATACTGCAGCTTTCAGGTCTCTGGGCATTTCTTAGTTCTTCTAAATCTGATTTAATTTCTTTAATTAATTTGTATGTTTCTAATAATTGCATTAAATAGTCCAAAGTCATAATCAATGTTTTCTTTCCTGCAAGCCTCATTGGCCAATCGATCTACACAGTCATGTTTTCTAACTCCAACATGGGATGGGATCCACACAAATTTTATACAATAGGCAAAAATTACTTTCCATTTAATATTACAAGTTACTTGAGACATAAATTGTGATGGGTTATTTAAGGACTGCAGAGCACTTTTAGAGTCACAGAATATAACTCCATCACCATCATTGAGCTTAAAGGTATTCAGTGGCTACATAAATGCCCAATAGCTCGGGCTGTGTCGTGCTTGCCCAATCGTTCAATCTCTGTGTACTAGACATGATCATTTAATTCCCTTTATATACTGTATATGCACAACCTGTTCTACCAGTGCCTAACTGCACAGAACCACCAGTAAAGGCAAATCTGGGCAACCCTTCGCAGTGTTCAGGAAAGAACTCGATAAACACCTCCAAAGGATATCTGATCAACCAGGCTGTGATTCATACGTAAAGCCGCGTCTAACAGCCTGGTTGAAGAGTCCAGCAACGTCCTGGTCGAGGACCGGGCCGCGAGTACGCTAAGCCCCGAAACCAACGTAAGGTAACCACAAGGTAAGGCATATGATTCAACTGGTTTGAGATTTTGAAGAGGACTGTCAATAGCTTCTAGTGTTGTACATCTGATAGCTTCAGGGCCAAGGATTGACCGTTCTGTACATTGAAACCGTCCACTTAGAGTGAGGGAGGGGGGGGGGGGTGAGGGAAGGGGGGGTTACGGGGTGAGGGAGGGGGGGGGGGGGTAGGGGTGAGGGAAGGGAGGCGGCGGTTCAGTGAGGTAGTCTAGGCAGGACGGATGCTGTTGGCCGCTCAGGAATTGGCTTTGATAACGATGTTATCCGCCCCACACCCTGGGACGCCCGCCCGCCCCACACCCCCACACCCTGGGACGCCCTCCCGCCCCACACCCCCACACCCTGGGACGCCCTCCCGCCCCACACCCCCACACCCTGGGACGCCCTCCCGCCCCACACCCTGGGACGCTGCCCCCGCCCCACACCCTGGTACGCCCGCTCACGCCAACACGCTGGGACGCCCGCCCGCCCCACACCCTGGGACGCCCGCCCCACACCCCCCACACCCTGGGACGCCCGCCCGCCCCACACCCTGGGACGCCCGCCCCACACCCCCCACACCCTGGGACGCCCGCCCGCCCCACACCCTGGGACGCCCGCCCCACACCCCCCACACCCTGGGACGCCCTCCCGCCCCACACCCTGGGACGCCCGCCCGCCCCACACCCTGGGACGCCCTCCCGCCCCACACCCTGGGACGCCCTCCCGCCCCACACCCTGGGACGCCCGCCCGCCCCACACCCTGGGACGCCCGCCCGCCCCACACCCTGGGACGCCCGCCCGCCCCACACCCCCACACCCTGGGACGCCCTCCCGCCCCACATACTGGGACGCTGCCCCCGCCCCACACCCTGGGACGCCCGCTCACGCCAACAACCTGGGACGCCCGCCCGCCCCACACCCTGGGACGCCCGCCCCACACCCCCCACACCCTGGGACGTCCGCCCCACACCCCCCACACCCTGGGACGCCCGCCCCACACCCCCCACACCCTGGGACGCCCGCCCTACACCCCCACACACCCTGGGACGCCCGCCCTACACCCCCACACACCCTGGGACGCCCGCCCCACACCCCCCACACCCTGGGACGCCCGCTCACGCCCACACCCTGGGACGCCTGCCCTACACCCCCCCACACCCTGGGACGCCTGCCCTACACCCCCCCACACCCTGGGACGCCTGCCCTACACCCCCCCACACCCTGGGACGCCCGCCCCACACCCCCCCACACCCTGGGACGCCCGCCCCACACCCCCCACACCCTGGGACGCCCGCCCCACACCCCCCACACCCTGGGACGCCCGCCCCACACCCCCCACACCCTGGGACGCCCGCCCCACACCCCCCACACCCTGGGACGCCCGCCCCACACCCCCCACACCCTGGGACGCCCGCCCCACACCCCCCACACCCTGGGACGCCCGCCCCACACCCCCCACACCCTGGGACGCCCGCCCCACACCCCCCACACCCTGGGACGGCCGCTCACGCCCACACCCCCCACACCCTGGGACGCCCGCCCCACACCCCCCACACCCTGGGACGCCCGCCCCACACCCCCCACACCCTGGGACGGCCGCTCACGCCCACACCCCCCACACCCTGGGACGCCCGCCCCACACCCCCCACACCCTGGGACGCCCGCCCCACACCCCCCACACCCTGGGACGCCCGCCCCACACCCCCCACACCCTGGGACGGCCGCTCACGCCCACACCCCCCACACCCTGGGACGGCCGCTCACGCCCACACCCCCCACACCCTGGGACGGCCGCTCACGCCCACACCCCCCACACCCTGGGACGCCCGCCCCACACCCCCCACACCCTGGGACGGCCGCTCACGCCCACACCCCCCACACCCTGGGACGCCCGCCCCACACCCCCCACACCCTGGGACGCCCGCCCCACACCCCTCACACCCTGGGACGGGGGAGACGTTCAACACCCCAAACAATCTTGGCCGCCCCAATTTCGGACCATCAGCATCTACAATAGCATAATATTGGCCACCTCTGGAGAACGCGGCCCCATACAGTATAGTTTAGTGTTGTTGTTGGAGACACGACCAATGGGAGGGGTGGAAAAGAGAAGGGTGGAAGTGGCCGAGCAGATGAGAGGGTGGAAGAGGAGAGGACAGAGGGTCACTTCTTCATTCCCATTCCCCGGAAGGGACTTCTCATAACAAGAGACGTCATCTCTCAGATTCCTTGAGACTGACATCGTCCCAGGGGGTCCCAGCGGGTCCCAGTTCTCGTCCCAGGGGGTCCCAGCTCTCGTACCAGGAGGGGTGTCCCAGCACTCGTCTCAGGAATCCCAGCTGTCAGCACAGCCGTCCACTGTAGACAATTGTAAAATAAATGAGAATAAACTCAGTTAATATATTAAACAACAACATTGCACGCTAGGTTCAAATATCTAATCTAATACAAACTGATTGTATTATAAAGATATGAAATGTATAATACACACCCAGCTGCATCAATGGCCATGCTGGCCCCCCCCAGCTCCTCACGTCACATTGATGATGATTGACTACGTGAAGCCACACTTGACTCTAAAGCTGCGTAGATATGATGCATTCCAAAGGAAAATTGACTTTTATTTGAAGGCATATATGGCTTTATCTTGCAGCGGAGGACGATCAATATTTCCTGAATACGTGTTTGGCCGGGTGACTTGCACCGTTGAGGACGTGGCCTCTCGTATGTGAAGCAATAGACGTGAAGAAACGATGAAGGTTAATCTTTTGTAGCCTCTGGTATCATGCAAGCTGCTGGCAGATGTGAACTGTCACTCCTTGCGTGTGTGTACATGCTTGCTTACACGTCAGCCACAGGCACACATGTATGGCGGGAATAAGGAAGTGATGTGGTGGAGGCAGACTCCATACACGGGGATGTGGTGGAGGTAGACTCCATACACGGGGATGTGGTGGAGGTAGACTCCATACACGGTGATGTGGTGGAGGCAGACTCCATACACGGTGATGTGGTGGAGGTAGACTCCATACACGGTGATGTGGTGGAGGTAGACTCCATACACGGTGATGTGGTGGAGGCAGACTCCATACACGGTGATGTGGTGGAGGCAGACTCCATACACGGTGATGTGGTGGAGGTAGACTCCATACACGGTGATGTGGTGGAGGTAGACTCCATACACGGTGATGTGGTGGAGGTAGACTCCATACACAGTGATGTGGTGGAGGTAGACTCCATACACGGTGATGTGGTGGAGGTAGACTCCATACACGGTGATGTGGTGGAGGTAGACTCCATACACGGTGATGTGGTGGAGGTAGACTCCATACACGGTGATGTGGTGGAGGTAGACTCCATACACGGTGATGTGGTGGAGGCAGACTCCATACACGGTGATGTGGTGGAGGCAGACTCCATACACGGTGATGTGGTGGAGGCAGACTCCATACTCGGTGATGTGGTGGAGGTAGACTCCATACACGGTGATGTGGTGGAGGTAGACTCCATACACGGTGATGTGGTGGAGGTAGACTCCATACACGGTGATGTGGTGGAGGTAGACTCCATACACGGTGATGTGGTGGAGGCAGACTCCATACACGGTGATGTGGTGGAGGCAGACTCCATACACGGTGATGTGGTGGAGGCAGACTCCATACACGGTGATGTGGTGGAGGCAGACTCCATACACGGTGATGTGGTGGAGGTAGACTCCATACACGGTGATGTGGTGGAGGCAGACTCCATACCCAGTGATGTGGTGGAGGCAGACTCCATACCCAGTTTCAAATGTAGATATGATAGAGCTAAATAAGCTTAAGATCCTGTACACCAGCTGAGAGGCGGGACCCAAGAGCCGGATCACAACTAGGTGGGTACAAATCAAACTAGGCCACAGGAAGAGAAGGGAAGGGGAGGAAACTATCAGGGAGAAAGCGCCAAGTCATTACGACTATATAGCACTTGGAAGGGGGTCGGGATAAGAATTTGGGATGGGACAAAGGGATGGGGGGGGGGAAAAGGAATGGTTAAGGGTATTGGTGACCAGCAAGGCTAGGAAAGAATAGAGAGAGGGGCGAGGTTATCTTCTTGAGGTTATCTTGAGATGATTTCGGGGCTTTAGTGTCCCCGCGGCCCGGTCCTCGACCAGGCCTCCACCCCCAGGAAGCAGCCCGTGACAGCTGACTAACACCCATGTACCTATTTTACTGCTAGGTAACAGAGGCATAGGGTGAAAGAAACTCTGCCCATTGTTTCTCGCCGGCGCCTGGGATCGAACCCAGGACCACAGGTTCACAAGCCCAGCGTGCTGTCCGCTCGGCCGACCGGCTCCCCATAAGGTGGGCATGAACACACACACGCAAGCGGATGTGACAATTCTTGAGGCACTGTGACTTGGGTATTCGTAGGAAGGTTTATCACACAGCTGGGAAGTCCGGGGGCTTGATTCACGAAGCGGTTACGTAAGCACTTACGAAACTGTACATCTTTTCTCAATCTTTTGACGGCTTTGTTTACAATTATTAAACAGTTAATGAGCTCTGAATCACGAGGAGGCTGTTTATAACAAGTAATAACAGTTGATTGTGAGGGTTTCATACTTGTAAACTGTTTAATAAATGTAAACAAAGCCGCCAAAGATTGAGAAAAGATGAACACGTTCGTAAGTACTTGCGTAACTGCTTCGTGAATCTGGCCGATTCCAACACGGTTGTAGATATATGGAACATTCCTTGATCTCATACCTGGTTGATGGGGTTGTGGGAGTTCTTCTACTCCCCAAGCCCGGCCCGGGGCCAGGCTTGACTTGTGAGAGCTTGGTCCACATATTCATTACAGCTGGGTTGGTCCGGCACTCCTTGAAGAAAACTATCCAGTTTTCTCTTAAAGATATCCACGTTTGTTCCGCCAATATTTCTTAGGCTCGCTGGGAGGATGTTGAACAATTTACTAGGATTGTTTCAAGGGGAGGTTTAACACATACATACTAGAGGTTGGGTGGTTATAAATAGGAGATGCCTCATATTAACATATGAGGCATACCTTGAGGTTACCTTGAGGTGCTTCCGGGGCTTAGTGTCCCCGCGGCCCGGTCGTCGACCAGGCCTCCTTTGGCATAACTTTGATATGTTCCTTGCTGGCTCCTTTCTGTCAAATGTGTTATTGTGTCACGTCTCATGGTCTGTGTTAAGGTTACCGTGTTTCTTCCCGTTGAACATGTTTTTGTGCTCACTGTACAGGAAGTCTGGGGGGAAACATTCTATTTTAATGAGGTGTTGCTTCAGCAAGATGGAGGAGGAGGAGGAAGCAAGCGATGGTGTACTTCACCTAGTTGTGCTTGCGGGGGTTGAGGTGCGGCTCTTTGATCTGTTTGTTCCACGATTGTGTTGGCTGGTGTTGTGTTTGATAGGACCGTCACCAGATATTGCAACAGTATGAAGGGATGTTGAACATGGTCTCCTCTCAGACTGGTGTGTGTCATAGTCACTAATGTTACCGACCACTATCACCCACCATCACTACCCACTACCACCCACTACCACCACCCACCACCACCACCACCCACCACTACCACCACCCACCACTACCACCACCCACCACCACCCACCACCACCACCACTACCACCACCACCACCACCACCACCACCACCACCACTACCACCATACCGCCGCCGCCTGTGCCCAGTAGGAACACCTTGGCCATGAGGGAGGAGACTTGCGTGGCAAGTGTTGACCTTGTCCTCGTGCACCACAATTACACTTGCCGGCCTCCGCCTGCTCTCCCTCACTACCCTCACGCCTCCGCCTGCTCTCCCTCACTACCCTCACGCCTCCGCCTCTCTTCCTCTCCATTGTAATCAAACAATTTTAACTTTAGTTCATTTATTATGCTCCCCCCATAGCCATCTTGTGGGCGGTAGTGGAAAGGGTTACACAGGCACTTAATGGGTTCAGGGACTGAACACCACAGTTCATAAGGGGGTAGAAATAGCCTAAGGTACTCTATCTCTCTGAGATGTATTTCTGTCTTGTCTCAATAAACATACTTGAACACAATTCATTTAGCTAAGCAAGTTACCGCATCACTGTCTAATGCATTCCATCTGTTAACGACTCTGACAAATTCTTTCTAATGTCTCTGTGGCTCATTAGGGTACTATGTTTCCACCTGTATCTCCTTGTTCGTGTCCCACCCGTGCTAAACAGTTTGTCCACCCTGTCATTTCTTCTGAGATTTTTATAGTTTGTGATCATGTCTCCCCTTACTCTTTTGTCTTCCAGTGACGTGAGGTTTAGCTCTCGTAGCCTTTCCTCGTAGCTCATACCTCTCAGTCCTAGAACTAGTCTAGTGGCATACCTCTGAATCTTCTCTAACTTTGTCTTGTGTTTTACTAGGTATGGACTCTAGGCTGGAGCTACATATTCCAGGATTGGTCTTATGTACGTGGTATAAAAGATTCTGAATGTCGTGAACAGTGTTTTGTCTGTGTCTATGGCACTTCTACCCTTCACCGGGTCTAGTCTGCATTTCCTTCCATGTCGTTCGCTCCAAGAAGGTAATATATTGTGCATGGGACAGTATACCTTATATTGTTAGGTATATTGGTGATACTCTAAGATACCTTAGAGTATCTACTGTTTGTGTATTATTCCTCTCATCTCCTGAACAAGTGAATTGCACTTAGAAGTGAAGTGGTTAAGGCAACTGCCGTTCAGTTTCACATGTTAATATGATAGTCCAATAGGCTCGGAAAGCTGTATACCAGTTAAATGAAGCGCGAAAGTTAGGGCCAGAGAGCCGAAGCTTACTCCCTGGAAGCACAGTTAGGCGAGTTATTTTGGCTGTGATTCATACGTCAGGCTGTGAGCAACCGCGTCAAACAGCCTGGTTGACCAGTCTAGCAACGAGGAGGCCTGTTCGACGACCGGGCCGCGGGGACGCTAAGCCCCGGAACAACTCCAAGGAGTGCTGACGTCCTCTGCAGACATAAGCTACTGAGCCTCTTGCTGCTGACTGTAGGGTACTGAAGCTGGCGTGGGAAATACCTGACACCCACTCAAAGGCTCATTAGTATTCATTCTCTCATCAGCAGTGAAGGCTGGTGGCTCTCTAGTTTTGTCTACGGGAGACGAGATCCAGCTCTAGGGTCCCGCCTCGTAGCTCTTGTACCTGCATCATTTATACAGCCAGTATAAAAGGTTTCCATGCATCTAGATTTTTCCATTTTTGTCTAACTTGCTGCTAAAACTATGCATGGTGGGTGCTTTTCCTTACCTCATTATTAGGAAATGTAGATGCTTATCTCAGAATGTTTGGTAATATGTTTATTGTTTGTGATGTGTGTCTATGTATGTATCAACACGATGTACTGAACGGGGTGAGAATAGCTTGAGCTACCTCATCCCTTTGTGTGTATTTTACCTCAATAAACTTATTTCAATTTCAATTCCTTACCTCTAGCTCAAGATCACTCCAGTTGTTTATTGCTCTCACTCATACGAGTATTTCCTCATTATTCTGCCTCATCTGTGTACAAATTACACCTGACACATATGTCTCATTTGTCATCACCAAAAAAAAAAAAAATACTTAAAATACTTTCTTCTCTGTCTATCTCCCCCCCCCCCCCGTGGACGGTGGGGCTGGGGGGGGGGGATAGCTTACCTTGATGTGGTTAACGAGTGACTGACAGTAATATTGAACAGGTAGTGAAGGTTAAGATAGACGTGGTCACATTATCAAGATAGACGTGGTCACATTATCAAGGATTGGTGCGGCGTAATGTGCTGGGGTGAATCACCTCTCTGGTTTATGGCGGTGGACGACGGCTTTGGGAAGGCTTCAGGTGGGCGGCTGAGTACTGATTAGAGAGCTGACGGAGGCGGACAGGGGCTTGACAGCTGGGAGAGTTGACGGAGGCGGACAGGGGCTTGACAGCTGGGAGAGCTGACGGAGGCGGACAGGGGCTTGACAGCTGGGAGAGTTGACGGAGGCGGACAGGGGCTTGACAGCTGGGAGAGTTGACGGAACGACGATAGCTTTCCCTGCCCCAATACCTCCCCCCCCCCCACCACAGTCTTTTCCCCCCAATCACCCCCACTCTTCCCTCTCCCCCCAATCCCCCCCCCACTCTTCCCTCTCCCCCCAATCCCCCCTCTTTGCTCCCCCCCAATAACCCCCCCGGCCCCCCCATCCCCCCCCCACTCTTCCCTCTCCCTCAATCCCCCTACTCTTCCCTCCCCTCCTTCCCAGTCTTGCCTCCCCCTGTCATCCCCCTCCAGTCTTCCACCCCCCCCTCAGTCTTCCACCCCCCTCAGTCTTCCACCCCCCCCCTCAGTCTTCCACCCCCCCTCAGTCTTCCACCCCCCCCCCTCAGTCTTCCACCCCCCCCCCCCTCAGTCTTCCACCCCCCCCCTCAGTCTTCCCTCCCCCCCCCTCAGTCTTCCCCCCCCCCTCAGTCTTCCCTCCATCCTTTATATATCTCGGGGAGTAATTAACGAAGAGGGAGGGGGAGGGAGCAGCACAGTTTAATCCCAGGTCCCGTGTTTCTTCCCCCCCCCCCCCCCCCCCCGCTCCTAACCCCATTCATTTAAACGTAGTTCCTCGTCTCTTCATCGTTGTCCTCCTTGTCTCTTTCTCTTCCTTATTTCTATAATTGACTTTTGTCGTCATTTACGTCTTTTCTATCTGTTATCGTCCGTTGGTTCCAAGGCTCATTGTCCCCGGGGTCCGGTCTAGTGGTGGTGGTCCGGTCAGCCTGGCTAGTCGCAGGGATTCACAGCGATTTGAGATATCTTAAGGTTATCTTGAGATAAATTCGGGGCTTTTGTGTCCCCGCGGCCCGGTCCTCGACCAGGCCTCCACCCCCAGGAAGCAGCTCGTGACAGCTGACTAACACCCAGGTACCTATTGATCAGGTAGCCTTTATTGACT
Organism: Procambarus clarkii; assembly: GCF_040958095.1. Lineage (NCBI taxonomy): Eukaryota > Metazoa > Arthropoda > Malacostraca > Decapoda > Cambaridae > Procambarus > Procambarus clarkii. The sequence goes on from NC_091209.1 coordinate 16,342,085, forward strand.
TTTAGAGGTGAACTAAAGCCCTTGAAAAAAATGTCTATGACTATGGTACAACTTAGAAAACGGTCACAGATAGGGAGCCAAATCTCACTGGGGTACTGAAAACACAGTTTGTAAGGCGATGAGTCACAATAACGTGGCTGAAGAATGTTGACCAGACCACACACTAGAAGGTGAAGGGACGACGACGTTTTGGTCCGTCCTGGACCATTCTCAAGTCGATTGTGAGAATGACAATCTACTTGAGAATGGTCCAGGACGGACCGAAACGTCGTCGTCCCTTCACCTTCTAGTGTGTGGTCTGGTGAACAGAAAACACCGTAGGCCAGAACGGATCTCTCGAAAAAACCAAAAGGGATCCGTTTTGGCCTACTTTCCACTACTAACGGATTAACGAGCTTTTAATTAACAGATTAAACTCTGTGAACACTTGAGAGGTCGGCCAGATATGCCTCTTAAGTGTAGTGGGTGAGTGTTGAGATGTCTTGGGTCATGTGATGTTGATAGAATTCTCCCTCAGCGTACCTATTGTACCTCTGCTTTTGAACCGGGCTATTCTGCACTTGCATGCCATATATCCTGACTCCGCGAGGAGTTACTGCCATGTGCAAATGTGGAACCAGTCTCTGAAATATTTTCCAAATTTAAATCATTATGCATCTCTCTTGCCTGCACTCTTGGGAATACAGATTTAAACATTTTTAATGTCTCAATAATTTAGATTATTGGATTCTAGCCATAACAGATCTTTGCACATTATACTATATGAGCAATTTCTGCAGCTTTGAAAGGGGCTGTTATTGTGCAACAATTTTCCACCCTCTAGAGAGCACTAGTGTCTTGGAAAGTACCATCATTTGTATGGCATCTCTTGGAAGGTTCTTGTTATCGATCCTCTCATTTTTCTTGCAGTCGTGACGCCTGCTTTGTTGTGTTCTGTAAAGGTAAGGTCTTCTCACATGATTACTCCTTCTCACATGATTACTCCTAGATCCTTTATATTGCTTTTTCGTTCTATATTGTGGTTTGACTGCATTTTATATATGGGCTCCCCTTTTATATTTTGTTTTTCCATAGCGCAGGAGGTGTAGTTAGGCCACTTGAACAGTTTTGTTATCGAACCCCTGTTTTTCTTGTTGCTGTCATATTAAATTCATTGTGCTATTAAACGCCTTCTAACATTATACTCCCGACTATTATACATTTTCGTACTGTTTTCTAAATGATTCCAGGTTTGTTTTGTCTTTGTTGAATGTCAAGCTTCTACATGTGGTGGACTGAAACACTTGAGTCACCCGAAAGCAAGCAATTATCAGGGGAAAGCGCCAAGCCATTACGACTATATAGCACTTGGAAGAGGTCAGGATTAGGATTTGGGACGGGACGGGGGGAAAGGAATGGTGTCCAACCGCTTGGACGGTCGGGGATTGAACGCCGACCTGCATGAAGCGAGACCGTCGATCTACCGTCCAGCGACGGTAGAAGTTTAAAAGTTTGCTTCCTCCTGTATGGGGGACCGGGTGGGTGGGTTATGGCACAAGTTACCGGGTGACATAGACCACCGGGATATACACCTGTTACCGGGTACTATAACCCACCAGGATATAAACAGGACCTGCCTCGCATGGGCAGGCCTCTACGATATCAGTTATCCTAATTTTCTTATATGGTACGTTCAACTTAGAGCGGTCATCACTTTTTCTTTCTTTGTTATTTGGTTAATACCTCACAATAGCGTGATGCATCAAATGAACAAATGGTTAATATCTATTATTAATAGTTGTCTTCAAGAAGTGTCGGACTAACCGGGCTGGTTATCTTGAGGTTATCTGGAGATGATTTCGGGGCTTAGCGTCTCGCGACCCGGTCCTCAACCAGGCCTCATTTTTCTTACACATCCCCAGGACCCCCCAGGCTGTGGTGGACATGTGGGCCTCGGGCCGGGCTTGGGGAGTTGAAGAACTCCCAGAACCCCATCAAGAAGGTGGCTCACCTTAGCCCGTGCTACTTGCCCCGCTCCTGTGCCAGGTAAGTTACGGGCTCGCCATAGCCCGTGCTGCTTGGAACTTGTTCCGAGTAGCTGAATCTATAACAACAACATAACCATCAAGCAGGAATTGCCGGAGTGACAGTGAACACCGACGAACAAATGTTCCAGATGATTGATGAAGATTAAGCCACCCAAAAGGTGGCACGGGCATGAATAGCCCGTAAGTGTTGGCCCTTTTGAGCCATTACCAGTATCAAGAGCTGATACTGGAGATCTGTGGAGGTGCGACTGCACCCTGCGTGACGGGAGATGTCTCCCGTGGAAAAATATTCCAAATATTGACGAAAGCTAAATATAAAGATGCCGTTTAACTGATGAGACTGTGAAGAGTAGTGGTGTGGAGGAGCCAGGCTCGTCCCTGTGACAGGGGACTCCTGCAGGGTGGTGTGCTCTGCTGCCTGAGCGTCGCCCTGCCAACGGGAAACACCAGAAGAGTGGCTCGTCCCTGGAGTAAGGTCAGGTCTTCCCCCTTACCGAAGCTTCCTAATCACGCCACCATCCCACAGCTATTTCCAGGTAATAGCAACTTGGTGAGTTCGCCCTTGGTGGTCTCCGACCACACACCTCGCCCGGCTGTCGGTCTGTAGCCTTAGTTAGGTGAATAAAAAAGGTGGTTGTGGTGGGCGGTTGTTAGTCAGAATTAGTCATTGATGTTTGTTCTGCACTTTCATTTCTTCTGGCACACTTTGCTGCTATTGAGGTCATTTTGATTGACCAAACCACACACTAACTAGAAGGTGACGGGACGACGACGTTTCGGTCCGTCCTGGACCATTCTTAAGTCGATTGTCTGCATATCGACTTGAGAATGCGTAAAGCCTGCATATTGAGGCCATTCTTCTGGTAATTTCTTCCTCCTGTCTCTTCTTCTCAACTTCTTAAATCGCTTAAATTTGTAGCTTCTTGTTTCATCTATCGCTGGTTTAATATAATCTTCCTCACCTGCGGTCTTGTATACTTTTACAGTCTTGTAAGTAGTTATATTACTACTTTCTCTTGTCTTACAAGGTGGATATTTGCGGCGTCCTTCGGGAGGCTGCTATAATCTTGGTGTGTTGTCATTAGTGTTACCACCTTCATGTCGGCTGCAACACATGGTCATGTCGACTCATACTTCCCCCCCCTCTCCCTCCCCCCAAGGTTGTTAACTCATCAGCGACAGAATGATGAGTCCCAGCGTTGGTACCTTGTTGTTTCAGGTCCCTCATCTGTTACTGCTGTGTGTCGTGTTCCCCCCCCCCCCCCACACACACACACTCACTCACTCACTCACTCGCCCAGTGCTACACTCTGCTTTGCTTCACCCTTGCGTTAAGTACTGTCGTACATGGCGATGTGTTGAAGACTTTGACACTTGCGTTCCTCTTTGCTTGATCAGAGCTGTAAATAGGTACCTGGGAGTTAGACAGCTGCTGCGGGCTGCTTCCTGTGGGGTGTGTAACAAAAAAGGAGGCCTGGTCGACGACCGGGCCGCGGGGACGCTAAGCCCAGAAATCATCTCAAGATAACCATCATCACCATCTCGTTATAAAACTGTAGGATTTTAGTAGGTGTCTCTGTAGTTGTTTAAGATTCGCTACCTGGAACAACAAGTTCCAAGTAGCACGGGCTATGGTGAGCCCGTAAGGTGTCTCGGATGAAACTTTTTCTTTGGGGAAACTCGTGCTGCCATTTGGGTTACGTAATAGGTTTCTAGATGCTCAGGCTGCCTGTAGATCCGCCATATCTGGTGTTTCACAAGTCATGTATGTTATTGACACGCCTGGCACTTTGTGCACCTGGGGCCAGAGTCACGAAGCAGTTACGCAAGTACTTACGAACGTGTACATCTTATCTCAATCTTGGACGGCTTCTGTTATTTAACAAGTTTTCAAGCATGAAAACTTGCCAATCGACTGTTGGTATTGTTATAAACAGCCTCCTGGTGCTTCGGAGCTCATTAATTGTTTAGTAATTGTAAACAAAACCGCCAAAGATTGAGAGATGATGTACAGGTTCGTAACTGCTTCGTGAATCTGGCCCCGGGTCTATTGCCTTTAATATCGCTGTGCCATTATTTGCCTGGCCGTCACCGCTCTTCCCCTTCATTAAGGCACTGTAGATTATTATAAGGAATTTGCTGAGAGCCTCGGTAGTAGACCCGGGCTCGAACCAGACCTACTGGTTCCCAACCCAGTAGGAATCATTCCCAGACGCACCCACTACAAACTATATATATAGTCTCCGTGGTGTAGTGGTAAGACACTCGCCTGGCGTTCCGCGAGCGCTATGTCATGGGTTCGTATCCTGGCCGGGGAGGATTTACTGGGCGCAATTCCTTAACTGTAGCCTCTGTTTAACGCAATAGTAAAATGTGTACTTGGTTGAAAAAACGATTCTTCGCGGCGGGGATCGTATTCCAGGGACCTGCCCGAAACGCTATGCGTACTAGTGGCTGTACAAGAACCTGGTTGATGGGGTTCTGGGAGTTCTACTCCCCAAGGCCGGGCCGAGGCCAGGCTCGACTTGTGAGTCGAGCCTGGCCTCGACTCACAAAGAATGTAACAACTCTTGTATATATCTCAAAAAAAAATATATATATAATGTTCTCCTGTGAATAAAGTTTCCTCTATTAGTAGTATACCCGTGTGTGTATCGAGAACTCGTATTGCATATACTTATACTTACATATACTATACATATACTTGCACGCCAACTTTCCGATGGGGGGAGTTGCTTTCCTCACTCCACTGCTTCTCTCAAGAAATTATTCCAGTATGTAGAATTGGCACCTGTCCCTGCCAGAATTTTCCACGTGTAGATTATGATGCATCTTTCTCTCAAGTGCTCCAGGGAATACAAATTGAAGGATTTGTTTGAATAATTTATATGTAAAGCATTCGAAAAGTGTTCCCGTGACAGTCCTTGAGATGAACAGTTTGGTCAGCATTGAATTAACTGTTAATGTGTAGTAGTTACACATTTACTTAACAGTTAATGTGTAGTACTATTGCCATCTAGGGCGTACAAGTGCCTTCAGATGTATCGCCATTGGCTAGACAATTACAATTCTGGTTTCAGACTCTCTTGTTATTCTGACTGTAATATTACTTGTTTACTATCTATCTATCTATCTATATCTATCTATCTATATATATATATATATATATATATATATATATATATATATATATATATATATATATATATATATATATATATATATATATATAAACACTTGATAAAACAAGAAATGGAAGACAAGACTTCCTTCCTAAACCGGTTTCAATCCAGATGTTTTGCTGGCTTTTCCTGTGCCACTTGACAGCCTTGATATCATCATGACAATGTCAGCCGGGCTTCCTGTCACAGTCATGCTTCAACAATCCACAGCGGTTGCTTCAAGCAACTCTCAAAGAACAACGAGAAATGCGTGGCAAGAGGGTGTCAACTCAACGATCTATCTATCAATTTCTTACTGTTATGGATAGATTTTCTAGCACATTAATATCTTACACAACACGCCAGTGGGTGGACGGTAGAGCGACGGTTTCCCTTCATGCAGGTCGGCGTTCAATCCCCGATCGTCCAAGTTGTTGGGCACCATTCCTTCCGTCCCATCCCAAATCCTTATCCCGATTTTAACCATGTCGTAGCTCAATCGATTAAGGGAGCATCGAGGATGATCCACGACGCAGGTTCGAATCCTCGTCACGGCCCTTGTGGATTTGTTCCTTATCCCAATACCTTCCACGTGCTATATAGGCGTAATGGCTTGGCGCTTTACCCTACTAATCCCTCCCTCCCTCCCTCTCTCTCTGATGATTAACAATGTTCACTTTTAGTTGGAGGATTGACTTATGTCTTTGTTGTATAAATAATGATTTATATAAATAATGATTTATAATGACATTGAAACGATGATTAATTATTGTTCGTCTTTATTTCAGGTAATGCAGACTTCCATGGGTGATTGTGACGTGAGCAGGTTACCTTACCTTGAGATCAACCTTACCTTGAGGTCAACCTTACCTTGAGGTCAACCTTACCTTGAGGTCAACCTTACCTTGAGGATCAACCTTACCTTGAGGTCAACCTTACCTTGAGGTCAACCCTACCTTGAGGTCAACCTTACCTTGAGGTCAACCTTACCTTGAGGTCAACCTTACCTTGAGGTAAACCTTACCTTGAGGTCAACCTTACCTTGAGGTCAACCTTACCTTGAGGTAAACCTTAACCTTAAGGTAGGTGAAGTACCTGGTGTGATTATAGAACTGAGGAGGATTGAAGACTCACGTAGCTAGACGGGCAAACTTGCTGTTTTGAGCTGTAGGGTAAGTCACCACCAACATATTCCTCATTCAAAAAAAAAAAAACGTCGCATTTCGATCGTATGCTAAAAATTGTCGTACTAGAAGCGGCTGGCGAAAGTGACGTAGTGTCCCGTTTTCTGTTTTGGGTCCTCTGGTAGGTTATGGGAACCTTAGGAGGACGGACTGAAGTCGTAGCTCAAGTGCTTGGTGATGTGTGTGTGTGTGTGTGTGTGTGTGTGTGTTTTGTCCTTGGTTTGTTGTTCTTGGTACGTGGTCTGTCCACGGCCAGTTGACACTCGAAAGTGTTCAGTCCGTCCTCATAAACAAAGACCAAAGTCCATTCCACGCACCCGCCAAACTGATGACGTCCGAACACTTCCGGAACAAGTGCTTCGCTCACGTCCTCTGTTCGAACCTCAATTCTATAAATGCTTCACCCACGTACTTCAGATACAAATAATCGCCAACAGAACCTAAACACCTAAACTAACCTACGTCTAACTATACATAGAATTTTTAAATCTCCTAGCTATACGAGAACAAACCAATTTTAAATACACAGTATGTTAAAATTGATGAATGTGTCCGGGGAAGACGGCCGCTGCTTTAACCAGCCTAGTGTGAGTGTTGAAGTGCGTTGACCCATCAGTCATTTGTCTGTTGCTTGTTAATTTTTTTTAATTTTGCCCCGAGGGGCGAGTTTATTGGGCAGCGCCACTCATCTTGTGAGTGGACACACCGCCATAGCAGCATGTACAACACTCCCCAATAGGAAGAAAACCCGCTGGGTTGTTCATCCCGTGTCTGTTGCTTGTTGTCAGTGATGAGTATATCTTTCCTGCTGTGACACTCTCACCCTCCTTCCCCCCCATCTAAGACTAAGGCTCAGTACGTAGTCTGCAAGCTAAGAGCTACTCTGGTATATGAGCTCATCTGAGTGCAGCCCATAGAAACTATTTCACTGTGTACAGTACACTGTGGGAACTGGTGTACTGGCCAGGATGTGTTAGCCAGTACACCAGCTGGCCAACGAAAGGCTAAGAAGCTGGAGCATCAGCTCTATGCTCCAGGCTAAGAAGCTGCAGCATGAGCTCTATGCTCCAGGCTAAGAAGCTGGAGCATCAGCTCTATGCTCCAGGCTAAGAAGCTGGAGCATCAGCTCTATGCTCCAGGCTAAGAAGCTGGAGCATCAGCTCTATGCTCCAGGCTAAGAAGCTGGAGCATCAGCTCTATGCTCCAGGCTAAGAAGCTGGAGCATCAGCTCTATGCTCCAGGCTAAGAAGCTGGAGCATCAGCTCTATGCTCCAGGCTAAGAAGCTGGAGCATCAGCTCTATGCTCCAGGCTAAGAAGCTGGAGCATCAGCTCTATGCTCCAGGCTAAGAAGCTGGAGCATCAGCTCTATGCTCCAGGCTAAGAAGCTGGAGCATCAACTCTATGCTCCAGGCTAAGAAACTGGAGCATCAGCTCTAAGAAGCTTTCCCTGTTGAGAGGAAGAAGGGTATAAGGTTACATAGACATCCTTTCAGTTAACGAGTTACAGCTGACATATGATAACAGTCCCTTCCTCCCCCCCCCCAGCCCCACCCCTACCCCCCTCCCTCTCCAGCTTCCCCCCCCCCCCCCATCACCCTTTATATGCATGCCTTGTCTTCCCTCTATCCCCCTACTGGCATGGGTGGGTGATGGGGGGGTTGGTAATGGGGGCCGTCTTGGTAGTAATAGGATCCACATCCTATTACTGGTGGCATGGGATCCCCATCCCACACATGTGGATCCACAGGTGGGATGACTACGATGGCCAGATATGGCCAGGTGTGATTACTTGGGAAGAGTGCTTATATTATTATCCCCCCCCCTTACACACACACGCGCGCACACGCACGCACGCCTCAACACTCATATCCAGTAAGGCATGGAGACCAATAGGCTCAGGAATCTGTACACCAGTAGATTGATGGTTGAGAGGCGGGACCGTAGAGCCGAAGCTCAACCCCTGCAAGCACAACTAGGTGAGTACTCTTTCTTTCTTTTTATATTCCCCCCCCCCCTTCCCTCCGAAAGATTAGACTAGTCAAGTTTCATTGTTTAGAGTTTAGGCCTCTACTTATTGGACTACAAAGTCGTTCCCTCTGGTTCGAGTTGGGTGGGTCGGGACCTTTTTTTATATATTGGAGAACCCCGTTCGTACGACGAGTATATATGTGGTGTGTGAACAAATCCACAAGGGCCGTGGCGAGGATTCGAACCTGCGTCCGGGAGCATCCCAGGCACGGGATCCAGTAAGTTCAGTAAAACTTCGGTTTCAACTCTTTTTTTTTTTTTTTTTTACCCTATCATAGCTCAGTCGATTAAGGCAGTGTCTGGGATGCTCCCGGACGCAGGTTCGAATCCTCGTCACGGCCCTTGTGGATTTGTTCCTTTGATGCATCACGTTAGTGTGATCTCTGTAATTACCTAAGTGTAGTTACAGGATGAGAGCTACGCTCGTGGTGTCCCGTCTTCCCAGCACTCTTTGTCATATAACGCTTTGGAAGCTACTGACGGTCTTGGCCTCCACCACCTTCTCACCTAACTTGTTCCATTGTGCTAACTTCTGTGTGTAATGTGGAGCATTAATGTGGAGTCGTTGTTGTTACGGATATATTGCATACTAATCATCCAATCCGTCTCTCCCTCGCTCGCCCAATCTCTTCTGCCACGAGGTGATCAGCTAGGGTGTCACACAGCGTGCCACTAGTAGCAACAGCCTGCCTGATTGACCCTCTCACCATGATGATGATGATGATTTACATTGAGCTACTGGGAACAAAACGTTGCAAGTAGCACGGGCTATGGTGAGCCCGTAGTGGACTTACCTGGCACAGGAGCGGGGTCACACAAGTCGAGTGTACTAGGCCAAGGGAATATTGGGGTGGGTGGGGGGGGGGAGCGCCCGCTGCCATCAGACCTCACCCTTAATTTTCATTCCAATTTTGAAGCTGTTTGCTCACTATTTTTTGCTGGCTTAATTTGGACACATTCTCTGACTAATAACCATTATTCTCTATTGGTAAGATGTCTGGTCTCGTGTGCTCACGACCAAGCTGTAGGAAATGTCTTCACATTTCCAACGTAAAGTTTGGGTGGGTGTAAATAGGAGCTGCCTCGTAGGGGGCCAATAGTCTCAATACAGGTTCCTTTTATTATGTTTATATGTTTATATATTTAAACGTTTGCCGACTCGTGGGTGTAGGGTAGCTCGTGCACATGTTTACAGCGTGTGGCTAGCTGCTCTTGTGACGTCTCTGCGGGCCATGTTTAGTTACCTTGTAAGGTAAGGTTACCTCAAGGTAGGTAACGTCAAGTTGACCAGACCACACACTAGAAGGTGAAGGGACGACGACGTTTCGGTCCGTCCTGGACCATTCTCAAGTCGATTGAGAATGACTTGAGAATGGCTATGACTTCTGAATGGCTATCACTTTGAGAATGACTTCTCACAATCGACTTGAGAATGGTCCAGGACGGACCGAAACGTCGTCGTCCCTTCACCTTCTAGTGTGTGGTCTGGTCAACATACTTCAGCCACGTTATTGTGACGCATATAAGACGTTTTCGACGGAAATTCTGTCGTTCGCTGTGAACAGTCGGGTTGTGGTGCCTACGGTGAACGGCAACCTTGTGATGAACGAGGCTGTTCATCGGTTACGGTGGACCGCAACTGATGAACAGCCTTGTTCAATAGCCAGGAGGCCCGGTCTCAGACCACGACTGAGATATACCAAGCATTTGTGCAGCCACTTGCGAAACCTGTACATCTGTCAACAATCATGGCGGCTTTGTTTACATTTATTAAATAGTTTATGAGCTCCAAAGCGCTAAGAGATTGTTTATAACCATATCCTTATTCAATAAATGTAAACAAAGTCTCTGCGATTATTCACAAATGAGAATAAGTTTCTCATAAGAATAAGAACAAGTTTTCAAATGAGAAATGGGTTTCACAAGTGTTTACGTGAATGTGTGACGAATCCTGGCCCCGACTGAGGTATTGATCATCCTGGCCTTAGTTTACTCACCTGTGAGTTGACTCATTTGCCGTGCGTGCGTGCGCGTGTGTGCAAATATTGTCCCATAATTCTCTGGGTAAAGGCTAAAGTCTTCCAGTGGAGTAATACGAGGTTATGTTCTTATGGAGGGAGTGTGAGGGGGGGGGTGGCAAATTGGGAGAGTTGAGATCACCGACATTCGCTATCTGCCTATTCCAACACTCCCGCAGATATCTCCCTATCTGTGACTCATACGTTAGGCTGCAATCAGCCTGACATATGAATCACAGCCTCATTCTTATGGTCATGTTATCATGTTCATCTTTGGAGGTGTTTATCGAGTTCTGTCTTAAACACTGCCAGAGGCCGGCCAGTTTCTCCTAATCCATCTTATCATTTTTCTGGTTGACTATATTGGCTTGGTTATGCTTCCTAAACTCTAGGTCGTCTGACATCATTATTCCCAGATCGTGCAAAATGCTGAGAGATGTCGAAGGTTAACAGGAACAGACCATTTGACATGGACCAAGGCGACACAGATAAAAACGAAATACTGAAAAGTGGACCATTAGTCCTTGGGCTGTTAGATGAAACAATGAACAAATGGTGCGTTGAAAATGGGCTGGAGATGGTGAGGTGGAATCCACATACGACATGAAGTCTCTTAAGGATCCGAGGCGGGGTACAGTAGTTAAGTCCCGACACCCATAACTGGAGCAAGGTGAATACACCTGTGGGGGCAACCTTTGTGGGTGTTGCTCATATTACGGACTGTTCATGCCCGTGGGACCTTCTTAATCACTCACTCTGTGGGTGTTGTCATGTGGCGGTGGAGAGCCCAGGTAGAGCTTAGACAGGTGGCCGCCCCGCCCCTCTCCACCAGTACTGCTCAAGGTGTTCCCCGTGTGAGCGTCGCTGGTGGAGGGAGCGTCGCTGGTGGAGGGAACGTCACATGACCCTTGTGGTCCTCAAGGTGCTCAACAGTATGATATCCTCTGGCCATGGTGGACGTGCCCGTATGATATCCTCTGGCCATGGTGGAGGTGCCAGTATGATACCCTCTGGCCATGGTGGAGGTGCTCGTATGATATCCTCTGGCCATGGTGGAGGTGCTCGTATGATATCCTCTGGCCATGGTGGTGCTCGTATGATATCCTCTGGCCATGGTGTTTGCTTACATCTTGGTATCCTGGGGCCATATTGTCCCTGGTGGTGACAATCCCCGCTCACAGGCCCAGGTGCTGAATGTGCAGATAACTTTTAGTGCCTGAATCCATTCAATAAAACGCGCATATTATCGGGATCTTTTAAAGTCCGGAGTGCAGGCGATAGATGGATCATAATTTACATTTCGAAAATATTAGAGAACCTTTTGGACCACAAGTTATCACAACTCAGGCCTGGTCCCGGGCCGGGCTTTGGGAGTAAGAAAAACTCTTAGAACCCTCACTAGGTAAACTCCGGGTACAAATTTTGCGTGTTGAAATGGTTCCTTGTGAGACAAGGCGGGATGGCAGAGCGTGTTAAACAGCCTCGTTGAAGAGTAGGAGTACTGTAGGTACTGGTGTATATCTATGGACATTTAAGAGTTTAGGGCATTTCAGTACTCTCCCTTAATACTTTGCTAGGTGCACAACTAACCCAGCACTTTGGGTATTCAGGAGGGAGCTTGATTTTGACTTAGAAAGGAGAGCTGATCAACGAGGCTGTGAAATTCCTACATCAAACTCCTTGCTGCGGGGTCCAACGGCCTGGTTCACCAGGAGGGCGGGGGGGGGGACATTGATCCTCTCTACGTAACTTCCGTGCAATGTTCACTTTTTTGTGTCCTCTCTTTCCTATCCGAATTTCCTCCGCGTCCTCTACCTTTTGCTATCTCAGCTCCTACTTTGTCCTTCTGCTTCCTCTACCGCTACTTTGTCCTCCTTCCCTCATCTTTCCTCTCTTCGTGAACCCGTCAGTATTGACTCTGACAGAAACTGAGTTACTTGGTCAATAAAGTATTGTAATGAACCCAGTTCTGTCGCCCGCCCACCCGCCCGCCTCCCATCCCCCACACACACCCCATCCCCCACATCCCCCACTCTAGGGGAGTGAGGGCGTGTGTGTGTGGGGGTGTGAGGGTGTGGGTGGGGTTGTGGTAGAGTCACTGAGCCATCAAAGGAGTGTGTGAAAGGTATAGAGGTGTGGTAGAGCTAGGTAATAATTATTCCCCTCCCGTTATGTTGACACCTTGGTGATAAAGATCGCAGCATTGTTGGTGCGTTCGTTGGCGAAGTCTTGCACTTCCTCCCCCCTGCTGCTGAAGGTCGCCACGGTCTCTTAGTGTACTACTACTTCCTGGTCCCCAGTTCCCGTCAGGTAATCCGCCCCTCCGCTAGTTAACACCTCTACATCTACATTACTTTTTATTACCAATAGTTTTTCTTCCACTCACCCTGGCCTCCACTAACGTTGTCCTCTTCCAATAGCTCACTCTTCCCCCCCCCTCTCCTCTCTCTCTGTCCCCCTTTCTCAATATCTCTCCCTCACTTAGCTATCGTGGGCAGAGTTCAGTTAATAGAGTGATAGCCAAAGTTGGGCATTACCCGCAAGGCAGATAAATCTAGCAGGAGCTAGAGTGCCGCTCTTCATCCTGATGTCCTGGGGTGTCCTGGGTCCGTTACGGTGGCGCCCTGGGTCATGGTCCATGGTGTCTGTGACGGTGGTCTGGTTATCCAGGTTGTCACACACCGCTGCCTGCAGTGTGACGTATGCATCACAGCCCGGTTGATCCGGCAGTGTGGGATTTCTTTCCTAGAATGTGAGAGCAAGATTTCCGGTGCTGGTGTGTGGGTGTCCTGGCTTTGGGATTAACCTGGAGAGGGTTCTGGGAGTTATTCTACTCCCCGTTTCCAGCAGATAACTGGAAGGAAATGTGTGGGCTGCAGTGGCCGCTTCCAGGAAACGGGAGAGAAAGAGAGGGAGATGATGTTATAGATTCAGCTACTCGGAACAAGATCCAAGTAGCACGGGCCATGGTGAGCCCGTAGTGGACTTACCTGGCACAAGAGCGGTGAGAAAGGGAGAGATTTCTATGCTGGAGCCTTGCAAGTTAGCCCCCTTGCAATGTGGTTGTCTCTGCAACACTGCCCGTCTGTGCGCGCCTAACAAGCCGGTTTAGATGTGGTCATTGCCGAGAATAAAGGGCGTAACCACAAGGTCCAGACCGCTTTGTTAAAGGGTTGTCGACACGGGGTATTTAACACTCGGTTCATTTATTATGCACCCCATACCCCTCATCGTGTGGGGGTGGTGGTGGAAAGGGTTACAGTAGGGATAAATTGGCCATTTGGTCGTCCACAATGTTTATACATGTTTTGTTTTGTTTAATATGGTGCTGGTGGCGAGCTGTCAAGTAGATAGCCTAGTGTTAGTGCTTGGATATAGATAGTCTAGTGTCAGTGTGTGTCACCCGATCTTGTCCCCCTGGTGGTGTACACCCGGTAACATTACTGTACCAGCCAGCTGATGGAGCTCTGATGCGTCATCGCCCTCCATCTGCGTGTGTGCGTGTGTGTGTGTGTGTGTGTGCGTGCGTGCGTGTGCGTGTGTGTGTGCGTGTGTGTGTGCGTGTGCGTGTGCGTGACGCACGGGGTAGACTGGGGAGGTCTCTCTCTCATACAGGACACCGAACGAGGACGCACAGCTGTGTGTGTGTGTGTGTGTGTGTGTGTGTGTGTGTGTGTGTGTGTGTGTGTGTGTGTGTGTGTGTGTGTGTGTGTGTACTCAACTAGGTTAGTACACACACACACAGACACACACAGACACATACACACACACACACAAAACCGTAACATAAGAGAGGAATAATTGGCCTGCCAGCCAGGGTCAGTTTACAGCCGTGTGCATGTTGCGGGAGCATGTTGCAACGAGCAACATCCTTGGCCAGGAGAATTATAGGATGGATTATGAGAGCGCCTTCACAACCAAGGATGCCACACCCTGTACCCTAACTTTCCTAACCATTCGTGCTATCCCGCCTCGAGTATTGCTCTGTACCAGTCTCGCTTTGTGGTCAACTTGATGGTAATACGAAGTAAACAAAGTATACAAGTATACACAGGTGGTTTGAATCTTCAAGAAGGAACTGGATAGGAAACAGTACACCAAGCTCTCACAAGTCAAGTCTAGGGCCTCGGGCCGGGCTGGGGGAGTAGAAGAACTCCCACAACCCCATCAACCAGGTAACAGGTTCTCGTAATGAGTGCCTGATCAGGAGGATTCTGATTGATAGTTTGATAGGTTGATCAGTGTGACGACACACAACAGCCTGACGGATCAAGTTATCAGTATAGGCTGGCCTCAGGCAGTGCTCCGGGGGTTAGAATAACGCTTGAAACCTAGTCACAGTTTATTGACAATTATTTTCTTTTGCATTGAATTAACATTTTGTTAATTATGCACGTGTGTGTTAGTTGATAGTGGGTCCTAGGTCCCAGGCGAGGGAGGAAGGGCGTCTGACCTGAAACACCGGTGATTGGACATGCATACCTGGAATATACCTGGAGAGGGTTCTGGGAGTTCTTCTACTCCCCGAACCCGGCCTGAGGCCAGGCTCCAGGAGTTCTTCTACTCCCCGAACCCGGCCTGAGGCCAGGCTCCAGGAGTTCTTCTACTCCCCGAACCCGGCCTGAGGCCAGGCTCGACTTGTGATAACTTGATACCTGACAGATATATATACAGGCTTGTGTTACACACGTGTCAGGAACGTCGGGTATGCATCGCCTCTCATTAATATGACATGTCCTCTGGGTTTGGAGGGTGTTACTCCAGTGAGCTCCAACGGTGCTAAGGCTGCTGCTGGCTGCCTGTCCCGGTGTTGGCGAAGCCACAGGTGGACCTCGCTGGCTCGCCTCACACACACACTTGTGTATTTGAACTTGCGTGGTTCACTTAATGTCTGTTTCTCCATCACGTGATGCTCGTACTGCTCGCGTTGTGGTGGTGGTGGTGGTGGTGGTGGTGGTGGCTGCTGCTGCTGCTGCTGCTGCTGCTGCTGCTGCTGCTGCTGCTGCTACTGCTGCTGCTACTGCTACTGCTGCTGCTGCTACTGCTGCTGCTGCTGCTGCTCTTCTTCTTCTTCTTTTCTTCTTCTTCTTCTAGCGCTGCTGCTTATAGCGCTGCTGTTGTTTGTACTGTTCAAGTGCTTCTGTTGTTTGTGCTGTTCAACTGCTGATTCGGTTTATTGTGGTGATTGGCTGGTGGTGTCGGTGACGTATAGTAGTAACGCTATAGCGATTGGTTGGGTTTTGACGTCATGAGCGGCTGGTAGGTGGTTTGACGTCATAAATTGGTTGACGTGTCGATTCTAAGCGAAGCCAAGTGTGGCCGGACTGGCCAGATGTGGCCGGACTGGCCAGGTGTGGCCGGACTGGCCAGGTGTGGCCGGACTGGCCAGGTGTGGCCGGACTGGCCAGGTGTGGCCGGACTGGCCAGGTGTGGCCGGACTGGCCAGGTGTGGCCGGACTGGCCAGGTGTGGCCGGACTGGCCAGGTGTGGCCAGACTGACCAGGTGTGTGGCCGGACTGGCCAGGTGTGGCTGGTGTGGCTGGTGTGGCCAGGTGTGGCGGATGTGTAGGCACATGTTTTCCGCAGATGCGGGCGCCCTGCGGTGGGAGCGTAAAGGCCAAGGTGAGCAGCCGCTGCTCTCCAGCGTTCCCAGCGTCACTCGGGCTCTAACCTACCCGAACCTAACCTACCCGACGACCCACCCGTAGAAAATGGGACATCACCGCAATTTTGCGAGCCGCTGTGATTTCTAGTACATCAATGTTTGGCCTGATGGGATTTATGTCACAATGCGGTGGCTTGGTTGACAGGAACTGGTCGAGAGGGACTGGTCGACAGGAACTGGTCGAGAGAGACTGGTCGACAGGGACTGGTCGACAGGAACTGGTCGAGAGAGACTGGTCGACAGGGACTGGTCGAGAGGGATTGATCGACAGGGACTGGTCGACAGGAACTGGTCGAGAGGGATTGATCGACAATGACTGGTCGACAGGAACTGG